>NW_020664477.1:64253-90869 GCF_002925995.2 Terrapene triunguis | reverse complement strand
CAAAAAAAAAAAAAAAAAAAGCCGCGATCGCGATCTGCAGCAGCAATTCAGTGGAAGGTCCTTCGCTCCAAGAAGGAGTGAGGGACCATCCACCGAATTGCCGCCGAATAGCTGGACGTGCTGCCCCGCTCCGGAGTGGCCGCCCCAAGCACCTGCTTGCCAGGCTGGTGCCTGGAGCCAGCCCTGACCCCACCCAGACACTTGTAGTCACGTCCTGTTGGGTTTGGGTTGGGTTTCAGGGCTATATAGATTTATACATGTTAGTTTATGAGAGACAATAAGAAGTGTGTACATAAGAAATGTAATATGATTATGGTCTTACTATTTCACAGCATCTTTCACCTCAAAAGATTCCAAAAGCACTTTTCAAACATAGGCCCTGATTCAGCAAAGCAATTAAGCATGTGCTTACAATTAAGCACTTACATCCCATTCAAGTTAATAGGCCTTAAGCATGTGCTTAAAATTAAGCATGTGCATAAGTGCTTTGTGAATCAGGTTCTTTAAAGACAAATACGCAAACTCTACACAGGGAGAATTTAATCAAACAGTAAAATGCAGCTATCAGGCTGAAACAACAACTGTTTAACAGCAAATTGCTACATTATGCAACAGTTATAGATTAGAAAGTGAAATATACATCCATTTGAAACTGTAAAAAAAAAGTTTAGATTGTTTTGATCCTGTCTATCAAGTAGGTATTTGTCCAGGACACCATTGGTACTGCTCCCCATGGGAAATTAGTTAAATTGGAGAAAATGGGAATTAATACAAGAATCAAAAGGTGGGCGAGGAACTGGTTAAAGGGGAGACGACAACAGATTGTGCTGAAAAGTGAACTGTCAGGCTCGAGGGAAGTTACTAGTAGAATTCCTCAAGGATCAGTCTTGAGACCAATTTTATTTAAAATTTTCATTAATGACCTTGGCACAAAAAGAAGGACTGTGCTAATAAAATTTGTGAATGACACAAAGTTGGAAGGTATTGCCAATAGGGAAGAAGACAGGAATATCACACAAGAAGATGCGGACGACTTTGAAAACTGGAATAATAGAAATGGCATGATATTTAATAGCGCACAGTGCAACTGTGATGTGTCATTCTATATTCTTTATGAAAATATGCTTATTATCTGAATGACATAACTGAGATATACTTTATGCAAGATGGCTCATGTGAGATATCATTGGAAAGGTTATGATTTACTGAATATGATTATCCTATTTGTATGCATGTATCATTTCTGTATCTGAAATTAGGACTATTGAATATGTATCTATATTTCAACTATGTTACTTTGAGTGACGCTCCCTGCTAACACTTCAAATACAACAATGAAAAGGTCCCACAGTATTGATGGCCCATCAGCAAGAGACAATGGACTCTAAAAGACCTTAGTATTCCTGTGAACGTGTGGGTCAGCCTGCGAAGAATGGCTATGGGGGCACTACAGAGGCATGTGACCATGTCACCTGATACTGGAACCCATCTTGAATTTTGTACTTTTCCATGAGAAGCTGGGAGGAGGGGTCAAACTAGGAAACAAAGGACTCCTGCCTTATGCAAATCCTATTTAAGGGTGGGGAGTGAGGTAATCCAGGTTATCAGTTCTCCCCTGCTACCCCACCCAAGATGACTGCTGGAAACAACTAAGACTGAACTGGGGGAAAGAACTGGACCCAGGCTGGAAGGATGTCTGGCTGGTGAAGAAGATTATTAGAACCACATTTAGGGTGAGAACTTACATGTAACCAGTTGCTTTAGTGTGTTAAGCTTAGTTTGCGTGCTCTGTTTTATTTTCTTAATAATCTGCTTTGTTCTGTTTGTTACCCCTTTTATCACTTAAAATCAGCCTTATATAGTTAATAAAATATGTTTTCTTTATTATTAAACCCAGTTTCTGTAATTTCTAACTGGGGTGGGGAGGGGTAAGAAGTGTGCCCACACCTCTCTCCACATTGAGGGATGGGGCGAATTTCATAATATATCTTTGAGTCTGCACTCCAAGGGAGGTGGACATCTGAGTGCTGGAGCAAGTCCCTTAAGCTGAGTCTTCCCATTGCTGATCTGCAGCTGGGTGTGGCCCTCCCTGTGTGTGTGTTAGAGGACATTTTAAGAGCCTGGCTCAGCAAAACAGGTTAAATGGGGCCCAGGCTGGTAGAACAGGTAGACTCAGTGGTATCTCAGCACATCAGGTGCCTTCCCAAGAGGTCCAACCCATCACAGAAATGTCATGCACTTAAAGACTCACAACAATAATTTGTTCTATAAGCTGGGGACTTAACAGTTAGAAGCACAGAGGAGGAGAATGACCAGTACACCCAGGTCTATAACAGGATGACTATGAGCTGCCACTGTGATGCAGCCATAAAAAAACTAATGAAATCCTAGGATGCATAAAGGGAAGCATTTCCAATAGAGATAGGGAAGTATTATTACAATTGTACAAGGTACTGGTGAGACTTCATCTGGAATACTGTGTGCAGTTCTGGTCTCCCATGTTTAAGAAAGATTAATTGAAACTGGAACAGGTACAGAAAAGAACTATAGAATGGTCAGAGGAATGAAGAACCTGCCTTTCAAGAGGAGATTTAAGGAGCTTGGCTTGTTTAGCCAAACAAAATGAAGGCTATAGGAAGATATGACTGCTCTCTATAAATACATCAGAGAGATAAACACCAGGGAGAGAGAAGAGTTATTCGAGTTAAGGGCCATTGTTGGCACAAGTACAAAGGGATATAAACTGGCCATAAACAACTATAGATTTGAAATTAGATAAAGATTTCTAATCATCAAAGGAGTGAAGTTCAGGAACAGCCTTCCAAGGGGAGTAGTGGGGGCAAAAAACCTAATTTGTTCAAGATTAAGTCTGATAAAATTATGGAGGGGCTGGTATGATGAGGTTGCCTACAAAGACATAAGGCCCATCCACCACCACTATTAGCAAATATCTCCAACAGTCGGAAATGTGACACTAGATGGGAAGAGCTCTGAGTTACTACAGAGAATTATTTCCCAGGTATCTGGCTGGTGGGTCTTGCCCACATGCTCAAAGAATTCACCATATTTGGAGTCAGGAAAGAATTTCCCCCAGGTCAGATTGGCAGAAATCCTGTGTTTTGTTTTTTTTAAACTTTCTCTTTAGTGTAGGGCTTAGATCACTTGTAGTTGGAACTAGGGTAAACAGTGGACTCTCTGTAACCTGGAGTCTTTAAATCAAGATTCGAGGACTTCAGTAACTCAACTAGAGGTTATGGGGTTATTACACAAGAGGGTGAGTAAGATTCTGTGGCCTGTGATATGCAGGAGGTCAGATTAGTTGATCATGGTGGTTCCTTCTGACCTTAAAATCTACGAGTCTGTGAAGTGTGCCATTGGAACAGTACTGACCAGAAGCAGTCAGAATTTGAGTTTTATGTATCAGCTGTAAATTAGATGATCAATAAATACTGCTACAATTCTTTATATATACACAGGTAGGTTCAAATACATGCGGCAAATGTTTCTAGGGGAACATGTCTAGGAGACTGTTAAGTGGCTGGAATAATGTGTCAAATCAAATCACCACCATGCTTACATCTTACACAGTGAGCTCATTAAAAGTATCTGATAAGGCTCTCTGGCTCCTCTCATGAGGGAGACATTTAAATAAGATTTTCTATAGATGCTAACTTTAGACCACCTAAAGAAACGCTATCCAAGCTTGCAATAATGGGTTCAGTAACATAATTACAGAAATTACTGCTGCAGCCAATTTTATAAACTGCATTTATGCATAATGTCTATAATATACCATCAACACAAAAATCCAATTTGAACATACTAAAAAACTGGAATAAAAATATTGCCCTGTGATGGGACAAAACCATTTCCAGTACAAAACCTTAAAAATAACACTGCTTTACTTCCAGCTGTACTCAGCTTTGGTACTGTTTTTCAGCAACCTCTCTGAGACAGCCTAATCTAATCCTAGACTGTCATCACATTAGCTAAGAGGCGATTCTATTAGACTTTTCAAGCAATGAAATATGAATTTGATTTTCTACTGCCTGTGGTAAACTTCCGGGAGAAGAGAGAATGATGAGGGGCATTAGCAAACGTCTGCCATGATTTTCCATGGTGACCAATTGACTTGTACATTCTGTCTTTAAACACACACACACACACACACACACACACTGACACAGCACAAGCATTGTGTCAGCATTGCCTCACCTTGTGTCATAGAAAAGAAAGTGTTTAACATATGTAATACCAGCATGAGTTCCTTTAAATCCACTCTTCATGTTGCCTTATACATTACCTTTAGTCATAGGGTGACCAGACGTCCCGATATTACTGGGACAGTCCCGATTTTAGGGGACTTGTCCCATGTCTCGACCTTACATTGGTCGGGACGCACTTTATGTCCCGATATTGGGGGACCGCGGCAAGCCGGCGCCACTCCCCGCTTTTTCCGGGCCCTGGGGCAGCGCAGCTGAGCTCCCGGCACCGGCCGGCAGGAGCCTGCAGAGTGCTGCAGCCCCACTCCCCAGGCACGCACAGAAGCAGGGGCAGGGCTTGTAGGCGCCGGCAGCCTGCAGCGGGCAGAGAGCGCCCCTGCCCCCGCCCAGTGCAGGGAGCTCTTTGGGGGACGGCTCTGGTTGCTGGGTGGGGAGCAGGTATGGTAGCCCGGCTCAGCTCATAGCTGAGCAGCAGCAGCTCGCGTTGCTCCTGAGCCACCAGCCACTCGCTCTAGGTAACTGCTCGCCTGCTTGGCCCCCTTTCCTCTGGCTCCCCGGTTCCAAAAGCCTCCAGTCCGGGACGGGGTTTAAAGGAGCAGCCCCCTAGCCATGCTGCCTGCCCTGCCCTCCTCTGGGGGCGGAGGAGCTCTCTGGAGTTAGGGCAGTCTTGCAGACCCAGCAATCGCTGTTTCCAGAGCCGAAGTCTCTTCCCCTGGAAGGGAGGGGATCTGGGTGGAAGGAGGCGTTTGTAAATGCACCATAGATTGAGTGGCTCTTGTTGATATACACAAGTACTGCTGTGTGCTCTCTTGAACGGAGTGGGTGTGTGTGGGGCTTTGGTTTCTGCTCTCTGCTAAACAACGAAGGCTTAAAAATGTGAAGAGGAGGACCAGAGGAGAGGAGAACAAGTCTGAGGGGAGCAGAGTCTCAGCCATAGGTGTGTTGGGGTATATGTTAGGTTGAAAAGTACCTCCTGAGTCCCACTATACCAAAAGAATTGGGGGTTTGTTGTTGCTGGCTGCCGCGCCTCCCCGGCCCGCCCCTGCCAATTTTTCCTCCTGTGCTCCGGCGGTGTTTTTTTTTTGTTTTTTTTTGCTCCGCCCCCCTGCGTCCCGATATTTCACTTCTGTCATCTGGTCACCCTATTTAGTCACCAACTCCAGACATACTGTCTTTTAGCAGATATTTGTGTAACACTATGGAAGACTGAATTTCTTTGGATATTTTCCACAAAACCACATTCTTCTGAAAAATTCATTCTTACAGAATTAATTTACTTTATAAAGTGCATTTCTTCAAGACAGATAAAAATCTCATGCTACAATATGAGAGATTCACTTCTTCTACTTCAACTTTTAGAAAGTTCTGGTTCTCGCCACCCCCACTTTGCTTAAAGAAAAAAAAAAAAGAGGGTTCTGCAGTTGTCCCTACTTGCTATCATGTTACAGGCCTTGGACATAGATGGGTATTCTATCACCTTAGGGACTAATCTTGCAGTCCTTACTCATGTAAAGCTCCCATTGATTTCAGTGGAAATTTGTACTTAGGCAGATTTCCTTTTAATTGGGTATCATCAGCCCATGAAGTCCATTTAACAATGTAATTGTTCTTTGTGTACTCTACTTTTAAATTTAGGGACAATACTGTCAATGCAGGCAGCCAGCCATTTTATGTTCCGTTTAGTGCAGTCCGTTACAGAGAAGAGTCACAGTGTGCTCTTCTCATGAAAATTAGATTTTTGTTTATTCTCTTTACCTAAAATATAGATTATCTCAACAGGATTTGTGCATGGCAAAACGTAACAATCACGGGGAGCAGAGCTCCCTTTTCATGTTAATTCTACCCTCCTCCATTCCTTTGTCTGTCTGCTGCAACCCTTTGAGCAGCTTGTTGCTGAGTGGTGCATTTATACTAACAGAGGTAGTTAGCTCTCCCATTATTTCTATTCCCCTTTCCTCCTCTCTCCTCTTCAGATTGCATATTGCAGTACTATTGCCTGAAATGTATCAGTATGGGGCAGCAGAAAAGCAGAGACAAATATACAGTCATAACAGCCATGAAAATCTTAAGGAGAGAGGCTACTTCTTTTGAGCCAACCACAGTTTCCAACAATCTGAATCACCCTTGGGGCTAAGATGTGCCTTGGCTCCTGTTTATTTCAGTCAGTGACACCTGCACAAATCAAGGGCACATGTTTGTCCGTTTTGTCGCTAAGAAAAGATGGCCTTGTGCAGCTCTCAGAACAGTGAGGGATTTTGATCGGCTAGAAAAGAGAGTTCTTTCTTCATGGAGAACATTACATTGGCGCAGTCTTGTTTTTTTTGTTTTGTGGGTTTTTTTTAAGAAGTGAAGACAAAAGTCAATGGAGAGATTAATAACTCTGCCTAAAAATAAAGAAACACTGTATAATATATTAATATATATATCTTTGGGAGTAAGTACAGCCATACAGTACTCAAGCATTCTCATTCTGTGCTTCTCTCATCTGTACCACTTACAAGACACTTTTGTAACATAAGAGGTAACCCTGGTGACATGTATTTTTTTTAAAGAATTCCCACAATAGTCTGCCTTACTCAGATCAACTTTTTAGTGACACAAGCAGCCTAAATTACTTTAATTGTAGCCATTGCATTTTCCTTGATACCTGCAGTGTTTGTGTGAAACGTTTAGAAGGAGAATAATATAAAGTTGAGAAAGAAGCAAGGCCTCTGTTGTGTTTTGGAAAGATTCTTAGTGGTGGACATAACTTTTGTGCACATATGAGATGCACATGGGGGCAAACTATCCCCCCCCCCATGCTTACCTCTGCCTCTACTGTAACACTAATAGGGTAAGCTCCTTTACACAGAAGATGCAACAGGCTAAACTGGCCAAAGTTTATTTGTTGCATCTAAACACTTTTCAAGGTAAAGCAGGATTCCAAATACTGGGTTTAGTTTTCCTGTAATAAGCCAAGTTAGATTACATGGAGGAATTGCTGTATTTGAGAGGTCTAATTTAGGCCTCCAAAAGAAAGATGGTACCAGGAAGGTGATAGCAATGGCTCAACATCCAAGTGGCACATCAAATGAAGAGAACAAAAGCACGGACCTACCATCTAACACCAACATCATTCAGTTTGTTAATGGGAAAGATAATGGGCAAGGCACAACACTACAGGAAATTATCAAGGTATTCATGGTTCTGCATACATTAAAGTAACGCATATAAAGATACTTTGGAACTCATTGTTAATTACTTAAACAATATCTGCTCCTTCCCATTCATTCTTCATCCAGTACTAGTCTTTTTACACTGAATATGCTTTACCGTGCAATTGCAACACATTGTCTAATCTAGGTAATACAGCTCCAACAACATTTGGTTTCCAATACTTTTTATTAAAACTTATTTGTGATCAAAGATGTCAATCTAGCCTACCTATTCCAGGCACATATTTGTCACTAAATGAAGAGGGACAGTAGGAGAGAAAGATGCTTGAGTAGGCTATGTTGGAATGCATAGCTTCTTAGGATTATGCGAAACCTTCAAGACATTGGGGCCACTTGATTGTACTGGTTTTAGTTCTTGGCCGTAACTGTCCCATTCTCTATGATCTAAAGGAATTTTCCCCTTCAGCAGGCTCATAAGTAATTTGACTGATTTCTAAGTATGTTTGAGGAGGAAAACCTCACTAATGCTATAAATAATCATTGTTTTCAGTGCTATTGAACTGTAAATACTGCAGAGTAGACAATTAATATGTGAACACCTCATTTGGCATTGTTACTTTAACTTATATATTGCAAGGGATAGTTTTTGTTAAAATGTAAATGTTGCAACTCCCTGTTTGATCACTCACTAACTAGGTAAATGCTGTGGGCTATATAAGTTGTTGAAGCTAAGGAAGATCTAATGAGAGTTGAGAAACAAATACTGACTGTATGGCAATAAAGTAGTTATGGAATTAATCCACTTCTAACCCACCCAACTGAACACCACAGGTACCTTAGATAGTGTGTGTAGTTTCTATATCTGTTCTCAAACTTAGAGGAGCATATAGAATATTTGATGGAAAAAGATGTTACATCAAACTGAATACAATGGTGGTATTAGTTCATTAGCAGTAAGACAAACATTTCAATCACTATATACATTTGCCTACTCTCAGTATAATGTTCACAAAAGCATTGGTAAAATTCTGGCAACTTCTGAACTTTAATAAACTACAAGCACAGGATGGATTTCAGGAATTATTTCTTTATCCTGGGTCACTTGCACAGAGACCAGGTTCTGGAGAACTCTGCCAAGTACTATAAAAGATACATGAATTGATTTTGTACAGAATAGAAAGGTCTTTGAAGCTGTGGAAATAGAAGCATTGTTGAAAGTACAGAAAGATGGAGCAAAAGAATGAGATGTACTGCAAAATGCTGACAAAGTCAAGTTGAAGCATCAGATTGAGCAAGAATAATTTCCAGAATCTTATTAAAAAACTTTTCCCACCTTGCCTGAAGATATTCTGAAGCCAGAGCATCACTCTGCTAAGTGACTTTGTAGAAATGTTGATGTGAGGTTCAATATTTATTGTAACTAATTCCCAGATCACATTTGCTCAAGTTTACAAGTAAAAAGATGGGTTTTCTCATGGTCAATAGTATAAACTTAGTCTGGGATCTTAAAGTCAAGATGCAGGTTCTTTCTTGCTCATATACCATCACCAATAATAGATGTTATTTCTCTGCAACCCAGTTGTCTTCAGGTTAAGCATTAAAGGCAGAATTTGGCTCTTGCACTGGAATTTAGTTAACAGTTCAGAGATAGCTATAAGAAAGTGAGTTGGATTCAATCTTAGTTCTGCAGTGCTAACAGGAATAAGAGGTAAAAAAAACCCTTACTTTTGTCGTGAAAGGAAACAGATACGACTGAGTGCAAACAGGGATCAGATATATTGGTTAAAAAAGAATTTTGTTATGCAGTCACTTTTAAAAGTAGAACTGTGATTTAATGGAAAGAAAATAAATGAATAATAGCTACCTGACTTCACATTTTCAGATCACATTTTTCCTCCAGAAACCTCTTGAGATATTGTAGCAGCAATCACAGAATGAAACTTGAATAATCAGTTTCAATAATCAGGATTCAAGAATCAGATGACTATATAAAACAACTGGAATTATGTTTGAGACAAATGTAGAAGAGAAAAATACAATGGGTTAAAAAAAGGTAAAGCCGATTTAAGAATTCCTCTAACTGATCCAAGTATTGAAAGCTATTCCAAGCAGAAAGATGAAATGATGCTGTATGGACAGCCTCTAGAAGACTGATTGGAGAGAAAATGAAGATAACACCATGAAGAGGACCCTTTACACCTATATACTTGGTGAGATACTCTATAAAGCAGAAATATAGCAGTATTTAATTATGTTGTACAGTTTCAGTCAAAAGGCAATAACTTTTGAAAATGGTTTCCCACCTCTGCAGATCTGATCAGTCACCTCAGAAAACCTTACTTCCGGAATAATGATCATTTTCCACACATTTAGACACCATAAGCAGGCATTTTCCCAGCCTGCTTTAAAACACAAAGTAAATTCCAGATACAGTCTTGACCTGGGGGTTGGCTTTAGTCAACCAAAAAACAACAATAAACTGACAACATTTAAACTTCACTGCTCCTAGTCTTCTTTTTCCAGGAGTACTGTCCCCACCCCCTGGATTCACTCTCCCTGAGAGACACTCCTATCTCCCTTACATCTAGGAGAGGCAACAAAGCAGCTGCACAAATGAGTCTGCAAAACCCACTTAATCCTTTCTCAGCAGGATCTCCACCTGCTTGCAGGATGGGGTGTTTCAAGAAAACATGGTCACAGATATAGGAACATATTTGCCAAAAGATACCTACTGCTTGCACACAAAACCAAGCAGCAAATCCATACTAATTGAACCACCAGAGTGTGGCACTGGACAGTGTACCTTTAGTGCGGTTTAGCTTCCCAGGAAGGAAGTCTGGAGCAGGGGTGCCACAGAAGCCCATTTTCTGTCATGCAGAGTCAGTTGGGAACCGTGTTCTGCAGAAAAGGGCCTGGAGATTACAGTGGATGAGAAGCTGGATATGAATCAACAGTGTGCCCTTGTTGCCAAGAAGGCTAATGGCATATTGGGCCGCAATAGTAGGAGCATTGCCAGCCGATCGAGGGAAGTGATTATTCCCCTCTATTTGGCACTGGTGAGTACTGCATCTGGAGTACTGCATCCAGTTTTGGGCCCCCCACTACAGAAAGGATGTGGACAAATTGGAGAGAGTTCAGCGGAGAGCAATGAAAATGATTAGGGGTCTGGAGCACATGACTTATGAGGAGAGGCTGAGGAAACTGCACTTATTTAGTCTGCAGAAGAGAAGAGTGAGGGGGGATTTGATAGCAGCCTTCAACTACCTGAAGGGGGGTTCCAAAGAGGATGAAGCTCGGTTGTTCACAGTGGTCGCAGATGACAGAACAAGAAGCAATGATCTCAAATTGCAGTGTGGGAGGTCTAGGTTGGATATTAGGAAAAAGTATTTCACTAGGAGGCTTGTGAAGCACTGGAATGAGTTACCAAGGGGGTGGTGGAATCTCCATCCTTAGAGGTTTTTAAGGCCCGGCTTCAGAAAACCTTGGCTGCGATGATTTAGTTGGGGTGGAAAGTGGATGGTTAAGTGGTGTAGGGTGGAAAGTTTGGGTTTTCTGGAACATTGGTCTGCCTTCTGTGGGGAGAGGGGACTGTATAATTTGGATGGCCTCCACCTCAGTAGAAGGAACAATCTTCTTACGGGCAAGCTGGCTAGAGTAGTCAGGAGGGCATTAAACTAATAACAAAAGGGGAGACCAAAAGAGAGAAGATATGAGCACTCAGCACACAGTTGAGATGTTGAGAACCAAATTAATGAAGGCACCAAAGAACATGAAGAGAAGAAATTATTTAATTGCCTATAACAATTCCAGCAGCCAGGGTAGGAATTGCACATTTCTGAGCATAAATTTGTTCTAACTGGTATTACTGAAACTTGGAGGGATGAATCCCATGATTGGAATGTTAAAATCAATGCTTATAAACTATTTAGGAAGGAACCTGTGGGCAAAACGGGGGGGAAGGAGTGGCATTTTATGTAAAAAATCACTGATAGCTTGGAAGAAAATGAGCTTGAATGCTTATGACACAATGTGCTGACAAATAAAGTGCAAGATGTAGTATTAGTTGGTGTCTGCTACAGACCACCAAATCACACTAGGGAACAGGATGATTGGCTTCTGTCGCGGGGAGGTACATCCTGTCATGTAGGGTTAGATGGAAGGGCAGACGTGATTCTGCAGCTGGTTAGGTCATATGCCGATGACCCTTACAGTAACAGAGGGTAGTATTACTTATTGACTAGAGTCAGTAAGCTGCCCTTCCTGTCAGGGCAGCATGGCCTAATGGCCAGAGTCAAGGAGTGGCCCTTCCCAACAGGGCAGCGTGGTCCAATGGCCAGAGTCAGTGAAGTAGCCCACCTCTGTGAGATTGCGAGGCCGGTTGGCCCGTTGGGGGAGTGGGACACCACTCAGGGGTGTGTGGAGCCCTGGGTAAGGAGACTCGGGCCCTCCCTGCTCCTCCGAGCTCCAGCCCAGGGCCCTGGCAGTGGTGGGGTGCTCACCACCGAGTCAGCGGGTATCCTCCTGAAACATGCTGACCAGTCCCCCGGTTCACTCACCAGTGAAGAGTTGTAGTCCCCTGGGCTGCTTCTTACCCTTTCCCCCTCAACAAAACTCCGTGGGTTGCCTGGGTCTCTGGGGTCCTCAAATGGCCAGGCTCCCACTAGTGCCACCCTTTCTCTGGGCTCGTCAGGCAGCCTGAAGTCTCCAGTCAGGAACTCTGTGAGCCGTAGTCCCGTAGTTGGGGTTTGTAGCAACTCCCTGCAGGGAGCTTGCAGCCTACATCCTTCCCCATCAGCAGTCTTCCCAGATTGAGCTGGGCTGCTACCTTTTATATGCTGCCTCCAGGCTGGGCATGCCAAGCAGGGTCAGAGGGGTGGGGCTTCCTCAGCCTGCAAACCAGAGTTAATCCTTTCAGGGCTGGTGCAGGGTAGGTACGCCCCATCACACACCCTACCCATCAAGACATGAGCTGGCCGGGGTCCGTTCCTGTTGTCCTCCCGTCCAGCCTGGGAGAAAAAGTCTGCATTAGCATGGGCCCTACCTGGGCGGTGTAACACGCTGACTTCATAGGGTTGGAGGGCGAGGTACTGTCTCATAATCCATGCATTCGAATCCTTCATGATCCATCGTAGGGGTGCATGGTCTATAATAAGATGAAAGGGGCTCGCTCCCCAGTAGGTAATACTGTAGAGACTCTATCGTCCATTTTACCGCTAACGCTTTCTTTTAGATGGTGGAGTACTTGACTTCTCGGGAAAATAGCTTCCAGCTTAGGTACAGCACCGGGTGTTCCTCCACCTCTCGTCCTGCAATAGCATGGCCCCTAGCCCCATTTCTGAGGCATCCGTTTGTAAAATAAAGGGTTTTAAGAAGTCTGGGTGGAACAGGATGGGTTCCTGGGTGAGTTGCTCTTTCAAGGTCCAAAAGGTCCTTTCACAGTCCTCCGACCACCAGACGTTCCCTGGCCAGGAATTCTTTGTTAGGTTGGAGATGGGCAGCTATCATGGCAAAGTCTGGCACAAACCATCTGTAGTATCCGGCCAAGCCCAGGAACTGTCTTACCTTCCTTTTCATTGTAGGGGCGGGATAGTCCCTCAGGGCCTGTACCTTGTCCACCCGGGGATTGAGTTGGCCCACCCCTACCATGCATCCCAAGTAGGTCATTTCTTTCTGCCGAGGTGACACTTGGTGGGGTTTGCTGAGAGTCCTGCTTCCTTCAGGGACTGTAGGACCCTGGTGAGATGTTGTAGATGTTCCTCCCAACTTGTGCTGTAGACCACAATATTGTCAATATAAGCTGCCACATACTGCCAGTGTGGCTGCAACAGTTGGTCCATCAATTGCTGGAATGTAGCTGCGGCCCCACGTAACCTGAAGGGCATGGTATTGAAATGGTATAGACCGAATGGTATAGGGAAGGCTGTCTTCTCCCAGGAAGTCAGGATTAGGGGTATTTGCCAGATTTGGTCAAATCTAGTGTTGATAGAAACTTAGCACTACCCACCCATTCCAGCAGTTCATCCACCCACAGCATCGGGTAGGCATCAAAGTGGGAAATGGCATTGACCCCCCCCTAAAGTTTATATAGAACCTCACAGTCCCATCAGGCTTTGGGACCAGGACAATGGGGCTTCTCCATTTATTCTGGGATACTTCCACTACTCCCAGGGCTAGCATCGCCTCAAGTTCTTTCTGGACCACTTCCCACATTTTCCTGGGAAGTGGGCGATGTTGGTTGCGGACCTTTCTGTGTCTATGTGGTGGCTGGTAATAGTCATCCCTCCTGGATGAGAATATAAAACAAAGGGGAAGTCTTGGACCAGCCGCTGTAGGCTTGCTTGTTGCTCTGGGCTCAAGTCCTGCCCCAATGTGATTGGTGTGGTATTGGGGGCTCCACTGGCTACTGGTCCCAATTCAGGTTCTGGGGGGTAGGAGGCAATCAGTAGATCTTCCCGGGCCTTCCAAGCCTTCAGGAGGTTCACATGGTAGATTCGTAGGTCTTTTCATCACCCGGGGAGTCTGACCTCATAATCCACCTGTCCCACCCATCGAACAATCTCAAATGGCCCCTGTCATTTGGCGAGTACTTTAGATTCTGATAATGGCAACAGGAGCAAGCCCCTGTCCTCAGTCTTAAAGGTCGGCATCTTGGCCCCCCGATTATATTGGAGTTCCTGGGTTTGCTGGGCCTGGAGTAGGTTCTCCCAAGCGACTTCCCCAAGCTTCCGGAGACATTCCCTCAGTTGCAGGATGTATGGGACTGACCCTGTGACCCTCGACTCTTGTTCCTCCCAGGGCTCTTGGAGCAGGTCTAGGATCACCCTCGGCTGCTTTCGCACAAAGGAGCTCAAACGGGGAGAATCCTGTTGAGGCCTGGGGGACTTTGCACACTACGGACAGTAGTGCGGAGAGCAGCTTGTCCCAATGTTGTGGGTCATCATCCACAAACTTCCTAAGCATGGTTTTTAGGGTTCTGTTAAATCTTTCTAGTAGGCCATCGGTCTGTGGGTGGTATACCGATGTCTTGAGAGCGTGGATATTTAATAGATGACATAACTTGGCCATCAGTTAGGAGGAGATATTCGTCCCTGGTCTGTCAATATTTCTCTGGGTATCCCAACCCTGGCAAAAAAATTAAGAAGCTCTGCGGCTACGACAGGGGCTGTGGTGGCCCATAGCAGGACGGCCTCCGGGTAGCGGGTCACATAGTCAACTACCACTGGAATATATTGACACCCGGACACGCTCTTCTCCAAGAGTCCTGCTAGATGTAGGCCGATCCATTTGAAGGGTACCCCCATGACTTGGAGTGGGATCAGAGGCGCCCGCTTTACTCGCTTTGAGCCGGTGAGTTGGCATTCCGGACACAAAGCACAGTAGTCCCGCAACTCCTGGTGTATGCCAGGCCAGAAGAACCTCAGTGCTACACATTGCAGGGTCTTCTCTCACACCATGTGGCCACCCCAGGGCACCGTGTGAGCCAACCGTAACAGCTCCCGATGGAACCTCTTGGTCTGCGGCACTTGCGTCACCCGGTAGAGGCGATCATTGTAGACCTCAAAGCGTGGTCCCTGTGGTCGTCTTGGGCCGACGTCCACCTGGCCTCTGGCATCCTGAACTTGTTCCCAGGCTCGGCTCAAGGTGGGGTCTTCCCTCTGTTCCTGTAGGAAATCTCCATCTAGTATCAGCCACTCTTGGCTGACTTGCTCTGTCCTTGCAGGCTTCATAGGGCACAGCATGGGGTTTCTAATCTGGCTGTAGGGACCCTCCTCTGGGTCATCCTGCCGTCCTTGGCTCAGGAACTCCTTCCTTATAAATCCTGGCCTCTCCTGTTCTGAGGTTCGGTCCCCTCATTCTCGCAGGAGTTCCCTGAACCAGGGCCAATCACATCCTAAGACTACCGCATATGCCAATGTTGAGGCTAGGCCCACCCAGCACTCTTCCTCATGTTGGCCTATCTCCAGGCATACCTTGGTGGTGGGGTAGGGCTGCACCTCTCCATGGATGCCCTGCATATATATAGGTATCACTTCAGGGTCTGGGGCGTCCACCAGGCTGGCCTGGACTAGCGTCTGGCTGAAGCTGGAGTCAATGAGAGCAGTCATTGAGGTACTGTCTACCCGCCCGGGCACAAGGAGTTTGGTTGGGCCCTTTTTCCGAGCCCGGCGGTCTGCTGTCCACACCTGGCCATAGCCACAGTCCATGAACGGGCAATCCCGCCAAAAGTGCCCCTCTTATCCACACTCATAGCAGCACTCTTTGGGTACTTCAGCCCATGGGTCATGTCCTGGAACCCCCGATGCGCCAGGGGGAGTTCCATCACCTTGCAGGGTTAAGCGTGCCACCTGACTCCTACCGGTGTTCCGTGGGGGTCCTGCTACACTGGGTTTACTCTGAGGTCTCCCCATCTCCGGCCTCAGTTGTCAGGGCTCTGGGTTCTGGCTTCCTCCAACTGGTCCTTCTGGTTTGGGGGATTGTCATTCAGGTCCTTCGGCAGAGAGGCAATCCTCCATCGAAGAAACAGCTTCATTGAGGGTTGCCGGGTGGTGGCGTTGCACCCATTCCTTGCCCCAGCTGGGAGGATCTGTGTAAATTGTCCCAAAGCTGTGGCCTCTGCCACCTGGGGTCCAGTTAAATTCTCTGGATTCAGTCACTTCCAGCAGTAGTCCCGCACGTGTTGGGCTATCACTCGTCGTCGAGCTCCCAGCTCTTTGCAAAGTTGCTGTCAATAGGTCTCCAGGCTAATGCTGGTATGGTCTAACATGGCGGCTTTCACCAGGGAGTAGTCCAAGGCCTCACACGGAGCCACATTGCAGTAGGCGGTTTGTGCTTGGCCGGTCAAATAAGGGTCCGGTAGTGTGGCCCAGTGTTCTGGAGGCCAACGGGCAGCCATAGCGACCCTTTCAAAAGTGACGAGGAACACCTCGGGGTTCTCAATGGGCCCCATCTTAGTGAGGCACAATGGTAGTCCTGCTGGGGGGTCCCCCGGCCCTGCCCCTGCATGGACAGGCCTTGCCAGTCCTGATGGTTGCAACAGGGTCGCCACCTGCTAAATTACGCATTCCTGCTGGGTCTGGTGCTGGGCAACTCTCCGAGCAGCTGCTGTTGTTGCGCTTGATGCTGGGTTATCTGCAGCTGATGTTGATTAGCGAGCTGCTACATCAGCTAAGGCTGCTGTTGTTGCTGCTGTGCCATCTGCTGCTGCTGGCTTTCCAACATCCACGTAAGGAGCTTCTTGGCATCCATGTTGGGTTGTTGCAGGCATCCCACCATCTAATTCCCCTTGTCTGGACCTCTCAGCAAGTCCCGATCGATGCCTGCATTCTCCACCAAGTTGTCGCGGGGTGTGACGGGTAACATAGGGTTAGATAGAAGGGCAGAGGTGATTCTGCAGCCAGTCAGGTCCTACGCCGATAACCCTTCCTATAACAGGGGGTAGTATTACTTAGTGCCTAGAGTCAATAAGAGGCCCTTACTATCAGGGCAGGGTGGCCCAATGGCCAGAGTCAGTGAGCGGCCTTTCCCATCAGGGCAGCATGGCCCAATGGCCAGAGACAGTGAATGGCTCCTCCCGTCAGGGCAGCATGGCCCAATGGCCAGAATCAGTGAAGTAGCCCACCTCTGTGAGATTGCGCGGCCAGTTGGCCTGTTGGGGGAGTGGGGCATCACTCAGGTGGGTGTGGCGCCCTGGGTAAGGGGACTCAGGCCCTCCCTGCTCCTCTGAGCTCCAGCCCAAGGCCCTGGTGGTCGGGGGAGTGCTCACCACCGAGTCAGTGGGGATCCTCCCAAAACACGCTGACCAGTCCCCCGGTTCACTCACCAGTGAAGAGTTCGAGTCCCCTTTCCCCCTCATGGAAACTCCTCGGGTTGCCTGGGTCTCTGGGGTCCTCAAATGGCCAGGCTCCCACCGGTGCCATCCTTTCTCTGGGTTCATCAGGCAGCTTGAAGTTTCCAGTCAGGAACCCTGTGAGCTGTAGTCCCATAGTCAGGGTTTGTAGGAACTCCCTGCAGGGAGCTTGCAGCCTACATCCTTCCCCATCAGCAGTCTTCCCAGACTAAGCTGGGCTGCTACCTTTTATATGCTGCCTCTAGGCTGAGCATGCCTAGCAGGGTCAGAGGGGCAGGGCTTCCTCAGCCTGCAAAGCAGAGTTAACCCTTTCGGGGCTGGTGCGGGGTAGGTATGCCCTGTCACAGCTTCTTACACACCTATCTATAATGTATAAGAGAAAAAAAGCTGCTTGATCACGTAGGGGTCTTCAACTGGAGAAACATATGCTGGAGTTCTCATGCTGCCAGTATTAAATCATATTTGGAACTCAAAAATTGTTGCATCTAACACAAGGGAATTCGATATTAGAACTTTTCTTGAGAGATAAAGAGGAACTGAACACAGAACAAAAAATTAATGATAACTTAGTTACAAGTGATTATGACTTGCTTACGTTTATAATGTGCAAACAGAATAATGTCCAGGCCAGTGATATCCATATTTTTGGTGCTTTAAATGGGCAAATTTCATAAAACTGAAAACAACTATGAATCAAATTAGCTGGGAGGAAGAATCTGATCAGAAAAATGTAATGATAATTGGGAATTATTTAAAGAACACTTCACTAGATGCCCCAAAAAACACAATCCTATAATCGAGGAAGGAGGCTGTATTGGTTAAAAAAACAATCTTATTTAGAGGGGAAGTGAAAGCAGCTGTAAAAAATAAAAAATAACGATATATAACAAATGGAAGAAAGGGAAAGTTTATAGTAATGAATATAAATCAGAAGCTAGGAATTGTAGAAAATTGATGCAGGATGCAAAGCGACAAAAACGTCTATGACCAGCTGAGTTAAGGACAATAAAAAGGAGTTTTTAAAGTATACTAGGGAGAAAAAGGCATCCTAACAAAGGTACTGGTCCATTACTAGATGTAAACGGTAGAATTATCAATAACAATGCAGAAAAGGCAAAAGTATTCAATAAATATTTCTGTTCTGTATTTGGGGGAAAAAAACCATGTAGTCATATCATATGATAACACTCTTTTCACTCCACTAGTATCTCATGAGGATGTTAAACAGCAACTACTAAAATTAGACATTTATAAGACAGCAGTTCTGGATAGTCTAGCATCCAAGATTTTTAAAAGAACTTGCTGAGGAGCTTGCTGTACCTTACCTATGGATTTTCCAATAAGTCTTAGGACATTAAGGTCATTCTGTAAGTAAGCTCATGTTGTGCCAATATTTTAAAAGGGTAAACAGGATGACCATGATAATGACAAGCATGTTAGCCTGACATAGATTCTGGGCAAGATAATGGAATAGCTGATACGGGACTTGATTAATAATGAATTAAAGGAGGGTAATATAATTATTCCCAATTAACATAAGTTTATGGAAAATAGATTCTGTCAAACTAACCTGATTTTTTAATGAGATTATAAATTTGGTTGATAAAGGTAATAGTGTTGGTGTAATATACTTGGACTTCTGTGAGGCATTTGACTTGGTACTGCATGACATTTTGATTAAAAACTAGAAAGATATAAAATTAACATGGCACACAAACTGGTTAACTGATAGGTCTGAAAATGTAATTGTAAACAGGGAATCAAATGGATATATTTTGTTTGGTTTCCTGGAGGAATTGTTTCTTGCCTCTACTCTGTTAAACAAAATCACTTATAAAGTTTGCAGATGACACAAAAACTGGGGGAGTGGTAAATAACACAGAGGACAGGTTACTGATATCTGGATCGCTTGGTAAGATGGGTTCAAGCAAACAATATGTGTTTTATGTGGCTAAATGTAAATGTATACATATAGGAACAAAGAATACCATACTTACCGGATGGGGATTATCCTGGGAAGCAGTGACTCTGAAAAAAGATTTTGGGGTTGTGGTGGATAATCAGCTGAACATGAGCTCCCACTGTGTCACTATGGTCCAAAGGGCTAATGCAATCCTTGGATGCATGAACAGGGGAATCTCAAGTAGCAGTATCGAGATTATTTTACCTCTGTATTTGGCACTGGTGTGACTGCTGTTGGAATCTGGTGTCCACAATTCAAGAAGGATGTAGATAAAGTTGGAGAGGGTTCAGAGCATAGCCACAAGAAAACATACCTTATAGTGATAGACTGTTTATGAGACATGGGGCATGACACACTTTTAACCTAATACTGGATACTCTTTTCTCTGCTGCTATTACAAATTGTATTTTTGTAGTTTTATTTACCAAGACATCTAAACTGCAGATTCCTTTAGATTCACAGATTCATATATTCCAGGGCCAGAAGGGACCATTGTAATAATCTAGTTTGAACTCCTGTATAACACAGGCCAGGAATCTTCCCCAAAATAGTTCCTACATCATGTCTTTTAGGGGATAAAATCCGATCTTGATTTTAAAATGGTCAGTGATGGAGAATCCACTATGACCCTTGGTAAGTTGTTCCAATGTTATATTGTTAAAATTGCCCTAATTTCTGGTCAGAATTTCTCTACACTCTTTGAAGGGTCAGGGATCAAGATAATTGAGAAAGAGTTTGAGGACATCTTCCAGGGGATAGGGAAGTTCCCAGCAGAGTTCAGAATAAAGCTGAAAGAGCCCTGATGTGAACTTTCCTTGGGGACTTGAATGTAGGTCTCCCACAGCCCATTTGAGTGCTTTAGCCACCGAGATGCACTTTCTCTGTCACAATGAATATTTATACAAAGTGGAATAGCTCCAACGGGGAGACTGAATGAGTGAAACACACTTTATTGCCTGGTTTGGGCGCTGAGATTTGGGAGACCCAGGTTCATGTGCCTACTCTGCCTGATTTAAATCAGGGACTTGAACTTGGGCCTGCTGTCTTACAGGGAAGTGCCCTACCAACTGGTAATTCTGGCATGGGTGAGGCTCTCTCAAAATCCCATCCTGGACTTGAGGAAACCTCTCTCAATAAAGGTTTTGTCAAAACAGATCCCTTTCTGCAAGAAGTTTCTATTTCAATAAATTGGCCTTTTCCTCTCAAATAACATTTCATCAAAAATTTCCCGGCCACTTGTATTCCTATGTTCACTGCATGCCTAAGATGGATACACATGCTTTGAAGATTAATTTTCTTGGTGCTTGCAAAAGCCTCTAGCTCTGTGCTTTTGGGTTTAAGAACATACCCACACCTCAGCTTGGGCATACAGTATGAGTTTTTTTGCTATATCTTCGGTGTTACTTGGTGTAGTGAATTCTGGAAACAGCACTCTGATTGTGCACACATTTCTGGGTGCACTTACTGGTACTTTACCTGCACATGCCTAGTTTGACTGGAAATCTGCTCCTTTCTCCAAAGCAGAAGGTCCTCCCAGGATTATGTATACTTAAGCCATCATATTTAGACTTTGGGGATAAGTTTAAGCATCTAAATTCATATTTGGTCATCTACATAAGTGATCTGATTTTCTGACACGCTGAAAATGCTGAAACCCTGCAGTTTCCATTGAAGCCTACACCTCTGAAAAGAAATCAGGCTACTTTTTCAGTTACCTAACTTTATGCACCTAAGTAAGCCAAAAATGTTCACAGCTGCCAGGAAGTCTTTGATCTGCAATTTTATTGTACCAGCTATATTCTAAAGGCCTTGTGTGCTATATTTCAGATCATCAAGCTCTCCCTCCTGTAATTTGGGCTCAGATGCATATGTTGGTCTCTGAAGGGCCATCTCTGCATTGGAACATTCATTTTCTGCAGATAACGGTACAATACATGCAACCACCAACAAAACCATATCCATTCACAACTTGTTTTCTGTCATTGCTACATTTATTAGGATTGCACATGAACAGCTAGTGCTTACTTCCTGATGCACAGGTGAATACTTGGTTTCTCCAAAGGTAGAAGATTCAGATGTTTACAACATAAGAGAAATATTGCTGGGGCTTTAGGTTTGCTTGGATTCAGATCCTGTCATGCTGTAGAAGCTGTCTACTTGCAATAATTGATGGTTTGGGTTTTAAAAAAAACTTGTTCACAGTCTGCACTTAGAAGATATTCAAAAATAATTGGTTGTGAGAGAAAGTTTAGGTTAAAGGCAATACCCAAAATGAGTGCATCCTGTAATTCTCCCAAGGATTGTTTTGGTAATGTTATACCTCTTGATATGGCTGTGTGCATCAGAATTGTGTTGTGTAGCAAACTGTTTATGAGCAACACTTATCAAAGGACATTATCAGAAGATTAGTCAGATAGGTAACAGTACAACTGCTGTTTTGACTAAAACATTCTATTTTAGAGGTTCTCATTTATGAAACAGAAACTTTGCTTCAGGCTTTATGAAAGCAGGTACAGTAGGTGGGGATTACAGAGAGGAAGGTATGGTGCTGTGGTTAAAGGTTATGCAGTGAGCTACAATTACACAGTTCTTTTCAGTGTTTCCGAAATTAACTTAGTTCAGGAGAGAAAAAGTTCTCAGTAATTGGTGTTGCTGAGAGGTGGGGTGGGAGGAAACACTCTTTCAAATGAAACTTCTGCCAAAAGGGAAAACATGCAATTTTAGTAAAGGTATAAGAAGTGAAGTTTCTGCTGTAGAGACTTCAACTAGAAACAGTCAGTAGGTAAGGGGTTGGTGGGAGAGAATGAGATATATGAAATTTAACATGCTTCACAGGCACATGCTGTGACAGTAGGATTCTCACCTCCTAAAGCCGGTGAAATCAAACGTGTTGAAGATTCAAGCATTTTTCTCCTGGCTGTGGGTGGCCTAGTCCCTCAGTCCAGCTGCCTTTTTGTATTAGAAAGAGAGCTGAAATCATCTTCACTTATACAAGATTTATTTTACTGTGGAGTTTTTATCCACTACATATAATTTGGTGAATTTCATTTTGATATTCTCCCCCCTTTCTCTGAGAAGAACATTGTGTCCCATTGCAACCTTGTTTGCACACTGCACATATTCTCTTTCAAATCAAGGGGGTTAGACTAGCTTTCCAACATATTGTTTTCCCTTTTTTTTAAAAAAAGGACTCTTAAGCTTCAGCTTGTTTTTGGTGCTCATCTGAAGGGCAGCTTTTCAGAGAAATGTATAGAAGAACTACATGACAATCCAAATATCACTTTGATTTGCTTAATTTAAAATGAGATTTGTTGTGGTGTTTTCCATATATTTAAAATCAGGTTTTTACTAGTAATGGGCAATCATCACAGGTTTTAGATGTTTGGTTTGATAAAATACGAATACTCAGGTGATTTATCAAAGCCTGCCTAACTTCACATACTGTCTGTCATTCTCTCCATATAACTGCTTATAACATCTAGGCTGCTGAGGAGGAGCCATTATGCATCATGCCAAAGATCCTCAACACTGACATTTCTTTCAAGGGCCGGGCAGGACGGTCCCGCGGGCTGGTTGTGGCCCGCGGGCTGTAGTTTGCCCACCTCTGATATAGGATAATGCTGTCATCCTTATTCGAGCATAACTTCCACTGAAGCCACTGAACAACATTTAATGCAAAACTCCCATTGACATCAATAGGAAGATTTTCCTGAGTAGGCTCTGCAGGATCAGGATCAAAGTTAACATCTGGTAATTGCATGAGCCCAGATTTTCAAAAGTGGCTAGTAATTCTGATGGCTCAATTTTTGGGTGCCTAACGTAAGACACCCGAAGAGGCTTGATTTTCAGAAAGTGCTGTCTACACACCCTCAGAAAACCATATTCCTTGAAGGTGTCTCAGGTTGGGCAACCAAAATCATGAGTTACTTCTGAAAATCTTGGCCTCCATGTTTGAACTCTTATGTTTATTTTAGGTTTGTAATGTCTTACAGATGTGCCAGCCCCATGCTACCTGCTTTCACTTAGAATAGAAACATGACACAAGTGCTGGGTAGAAAAAGTTTACTTTGCTCATCTCCCTGCTTCTTCACTAGATTATTGAATTTCCATTTTGACTCTCCAGAAAAAGCAACCATTTGAAATGTAGATGTTATGGTGTGCCCACAGAAATACACAGACACCCATGGCATGCACTAAAAGCCTGCGTTTGCATGTGCAAGTATGTAAATTACAAGGCCCTTCATTTTCAGTTTTTATTTTGTTTAAAATCTCCTGGGAATTTATTGGTGTTTATTACCTAATTTTTCAAAAGGGTCAAAATTGGTGCAAAAATTAAATTCACAGTTGTAGTAAGATGAGTCCTTGAAACAAACCCTTGGTATCAGAGGCCCGGTATGAGGCCTGAGGCCTGAACTGAAGTAATGATCAAGACTTTGCTAACATAAAGCAGTTAAGCTGTGAGCCAGAGGCAGGCCCTGCTCACAGAAGTTGGCAAGAAGAAGGCTGCTAAAAGCACATATATACATATAAGCACTAATAGGATGAACGTGTGCCAGGATGGCACCAGAACATCCCGGTACGAACACATTCCACAGAGATAACAAAGAACATACTGACCCATCCTAAAGACAGGGTCAAAAGGACAATATGATGGATAGACTTGTTTGTTCAAACCAACCTGTCAGGGGAGAGGCAGCACCCTAATGCATCGAGGGGTTGTACCTCAATGCGTCAGGAGTGATGTGTAACTTGTTTGTACCTGTGTATAAGAATGCATCCCTGAGTAGATGTCTTTATCTGGCCTAGGGGGCAGTGGAGTGTCCTGCCACTGACTGAGCCGGTTCATTGTCAGGGGGCACATATTCGTAGTATGTCCTGTAGAGCCTGCTGGAAACTATTATTGTGCTTTGTTTGACAATAAACCTGTCTGGGTGCCTTCGTACCTTATCGGCGTCTGTGGTCATTGGGGGTTCTCTCAGTGTCTGCTGTATCAGCTATCTGTGCAGAGCCGGGGCAGCATACAGAGGGAACACATGCATGCAGCTGACTGTTATCATCATCGAACAAGAGCAGAGTACCACACCTGAGACGTCTGACGACAATAGTTTTCTGTGTAAATGCCATGGTTAATAGTGGGAGATGGGAAGACAAGGAAAAAAATAACAAATGGAGAAAAGTAAGACTATTAAAAGCAAAAGCAGTTTAATGCTGTGGCTTATTTCATGAACTGTACATTAAAAGAACATATACACACACGTGTGTGTGTGTGTGTATCTTCCATTATATTGCCTTACTTTAATGGATAGGCTCGTATTTACACTTAGAATAATTTATTATTAACATAAACATATCCACCTAATGATATGTACTGGATTTGCTTAACATAATCACTATTTTCATGGACTTTAGTGGTCCAAAATTCAGATGAAAATTCTGTAAAAACCAAATAATAGCCGGCAAGTTAAATAAGTATGGGCTGGATGAATGGACTATAAGGTGGATAGAAAGCTGGCTAGATCGTCGGGCTCAATGGGTAGTGATCAATGGCTCCATGTCTAGTTGGCAGCCAGTATCAAGCGGAGTACCCCAAGGGTTAGTCCCAGGGCTGGTTTTGTTCAATATCTTCATTAATGATCTGGAGGATGGCGTGGACTGCACCCTCAGCAAGTTTGCAGATGACACTAAACTGGGACGAGTGGTAGATACGCTGGAGGGTAGGGATAGGATACAGAGGGACCTAGACAAATTAGAGAATTGGGCCAAAAGAAATCTGATGAGGTTCAACAAGGACAAATGCAGAGTCCTTTACTTACGATGGAAGAATCCCATGCACCGCTACAGGCTGGGGACCGACTGGCTAAGCAGCAGTTCTGCAGAAAAGGACCTAGGGGTTACAGTGGATGAGAAGCTGGATATGAGTCAACAGTGTGCCTTTGTTGCCAAGAAGGCTAACAGCATTTTGGGCTGTATAAGTAGGGACATTGCCAGCAGATTGAGGGACGTGATCATTCCCCTATATTTCGCATTGGTGAGGCCTCATCTGGACTACTGTGTCCAGTTTTACGCCCCACACTACAAGAAGGATGTGGACAAATTGGAAAGAGTCCAGCGGAGGGCAACAAAAATTATTAGGGGTCTGGAGCACATGATTTATGAGGAGAGGCTGAGGGAACTGGGATTATTTAGTCTGCAGAACAGAAAAATGAGGGGGGATTTGATAGCTGCTTTCAACTACCTGAAAGGCGGTTCCAAAGATGATGGATCTAGACTGTTCTCAGTGGTAGCAGATGACAGAACAAGGAGTAATGCTCTCAAGTTGCAGTTGGGGGAGGTCTAGGTTGGATATTAGGAAAAACTTTTTCACTAGGAGGGTGGTGAAGCACTGGAATGGGTTATCTAGGGACGTGGTGGAATCTCCTTCCTTAGAGGTTTTTTAAGGTCAGGCTTGACAAAGCCCTGGCTGGGATGATTTAGTTGGGGATTGGTCCTGCTTTGAGCAGGGGGTTGGACTAGATGACATCCTGAGGTCCCTTCCAACCCTGATATTCTATGAGTCTATGATTCCATGACCCCAACTAGCATTCCTTCCAGCTTTCTCCAGAACTCCTGCTACTTGTGTTGAAGTCTTCAATAGAATCATAGAAGATTACATTTGGAAGAGACATCAGTTGGACCCTTCTTGTTACCCTTCACATCCCTTAGCTAATCTTCAGCTAATCTTGCTAAAATCTTGGTGTGATTTTCTTTCCTTTTCACCTTCTTCCTATTAACAACTCTCTTTTCAGCTAGCCTCCCCATCTTTTCCTTTCTCTCCTTCATCACCTTCAGCCTCTCCTGTCTTTTGCCCACTGTTCATGCTCTACAGTCCCGATGTTCTGTATTTTCATTCTAATCTAGTATCCTGCTACAATCCTTTCAGTCGCACATTGCAGCTGCCAGCCAAGACCTTAATTCAGCCGGGTGCTTAAGTATAAGCCCACTGAAGCTGCTTCATCCAGCACTGCTGGGATGCTCTGCCATTATCAAAGGGAGGAAAGAGCTGAGGGCTGTGTGAGCAAATTGCAATGAATAATTTATTCAACCAATGTTGCCTCTTTTTCTGTTCTTGAATTGGCTATGAACAAACTGGAAATCTGTAGAATTGATTCATTATTCTGTATTATTTGGAAAGTTCTACTGCAAATACTTTTTGGTCTCCAGTTTGCTCATAAGCAGTTAATTGCAGACATTCAAAGTCTGTGTTGTATTGGTTAGTAACACTAGTGGGTCACTGTGACATTCTATACCTTGGGGGAGTATGCTGTAACCCCCATAATCCTCATTTTCATATAATCGTGATCTTACATATAAAGCATGCCTTGTACGGTATCAGGGGAAAGGTTATGATCTCCTGAAAGTCATTTCTCTATCCATATACACCTCTACCCC
>NW_020664477.1:63340-64243 GCF_002925995.2 Terrapene triunguis | reverse complement strand
GCTTATGCTCTAATAAATTTGTTAGTCTCTAAGGTGCCACAAGTACTCCTGTTCTTTTTAAGTTTGTAAGGGCATTGAAAGTGTTAAGATCAGCTTAGAACGTGTTTTGCTTTTTATTTCATTTGACTAAATCTGACTTGTTATGCTTTGACTTATAATCACTTAAAATATATCTTTATAGTTAATAAATTTGTTTATTCTACCTGAAGCAGTGCGTTTGGTTTGAAGCGTGTCAGACACTTTCTTTGGGATAACAAGCCTGGTACATATAAATTTCTTTGTTAAACTGATGAACTCATATAAGCTTGCAGCGTCCACTGGGCATAACTGGACATTGCAAGACAGAGGTTCCTAGGGTTCTGTCTGGGACCGGAGATATTGGCTAGTGTCATTTGGTTGCAAATAGCTGGGAGCAGCTTACATGCCAGAGACTGTGCGTGAACAGCCCAGGAGTGGGGGTTCTCACAGAAGAGCAGGGTAAGGCTGGCTCCCAGAGTCCAGGATTGGAGTGATCTAGCAGATCACTGGTCCAGATAACACCAGAATCATAGAATCATAGAATCATAGAATATCAGGGTTGGAAGGGACCTCAGGAGGTCATCTAGTCCAACCCCCTGCTCAAAGCAGGACCAATTCGCAACTAAATCATCCCAGCCAGGGCTTTGTCAAGCCGGGCCTTAAAAACCTCCAAGGAAGGAGACTCCACCACCTCCCTAGGTAACGCATTCCAGTGCTTCACCACCCTCCTAGTGAAATAGTGTTTCCTAATATCCAACTTAGACCTCCCCCACTGCAACTTGAGACCATTGCTCCTTGTTCTGTCATCTGCCACCATTGAGAACAGCCGAGTTCCATCCTCTTTGGAACCCCCCTTCAGGTAGTTGAAGGCTGCTATCAAATCCC
>NW_020664477.1:24261-63330 GCF_002925995.2 Terrapene triunguis | reverse complement strand
CTCAACTGCTAGAAGAGGGCCTCATCCTCCCTGATTGAACTAACCTCATTATCTCTAGACTGATTCTTGCCTGCATATTTATACCTGCCTTTGGAAATTTCCACTACATGCGTCTGACAAAGTGGGTGTTCACCCACGAAAGCTTATGCTCCAATATGTCTGTGAAAGTTACTAGTGACCCCCCTTAACAGCTAGCAGCCGTTATGTCAGGCAGCGGCCATTAGGGGGAAGCAGACACCTCAAGTACACAGTAGCCTGAACTTTTCAACTGTGTTCCCTTTCAAGGCCTTAAGGTAGTTGGAGCTGGTCCCAAGCCGGTTTTTACTGACCGGATAGCAAAAGCACGGGTCTGACAACCACCAATCAAGTGTTAACATGGCAAGGGCCTTTGTCTGAATGTGTATAAAGGATCTGTGAAATTTGTGTAAGACAGAGTTTTTGTACCAAGATGCAAAGCTCTCCTTTCTTCTGCAGAATAAAGCAACTCTTCTTTATCCCTGTCTGGCTGTTATTGGCTCTCAGCTAGGTGGACCCGATATTTCGGTGACAGTTTCTGGCGACTCCGCTGGGACTCTCCTAGCTCGGACATTGGACTCCGGACAGCTGCGGTGAACTGGGAACGGCGCCAACAGGGTGTTTCGCCCCTTTTCTCTGCTTCACCGCGGCCCCTGGGGTTTGTGTTCTGATAAGGTGAGTCCTAATAGGATAAGGAGACACTATCTGGTTCTGGTTCTGGTCTGGTTCTGTTCTGGTTAACCGGTTAATGAATTTCTGTCTTATACATTTGGGCGTTAGGTGTGTGGACGGAACTGAGCCTCTCATTCGTAATTCCTCAGAGTGGAAGCCATCGCGTGCGATGAAGCTCTGAGGTCAAATTGGGATCCTTCTATCCCGTCCCCTGTAGCGGTCGGTATTAGTAGAAATTCCTGTAATAGGATCCTATTAGGCCATAATTCCCTCTGTTCTCTGTGTAATTCTCTGTTAGAGTGTCAGCAGGCAGATGGGTGGGTCTCTGGTAAAACCCTCTAAGGATAGTCCTTTGGATTATATGTTAAGCAAATAGCCCTTACCCGGTGTTCAAAAAGGGATGTCAAGGAACCGTTTTTTACAACTTTGCACCCAGGATTGGCCAGCCCTGGGGACTGCATGGCCCGAGTATGGCTCCTTTGATATTCCTACCCATTTAACTCCCTTGCACCTGACATTGGAAAACCAAGCACCAGGGCAAATGGATTATTGGTTTTTGTGGGATCTGTGTTTTATAAGTTTGAGATGAATTGGTATTGTTTAAAGTTGCAAAAACCGAGAATACTTTTGCCAGACACAGGAAACTAGTGCTGTTTAATATGGTATTTAGCCTTTAATCCTTAAGGTGACTTAATGCTTTACAAGATTTAAAATGTTTTAAATAAAAACCAAAGGTTGTGGCTGCAGCAGGGTAGTCAGAGGCAGGAGAATAAAAGATTTGAATTTGTTTTTGGGTAACAAAATAGCAGATTAAAGATCTGGTAAAGAGAGAGAAGGACTGTGCCTCTGGCTCTATGTGGTCGAACTGTCTTACTAGGGGTGCATGGAGATTTTGTAAGCACAAAAGAAATAGTTACACCTTGTGTAAAAATTGACGTGGCTAGTGTTGTGGAAACTGAATTGTGGAGAGGATGTGCATTTTCCCCAGAACATGTGCAGTGTATATTGTAGTAGAGCTTAAAGAAATGCAAACCTACCAATATAGGTTGTGTTGTCTTTTTCAGATCACTGTGTGTTTGAAAGCAGAAGTTAGAAGTAAAAGGCAATCAAAAGTCTGGGAAAGTTAATTGTGTCCCTTTTTAAGTAAGAATCTTTAAGCTGTGGATAGCTTTGGATCTGGAAGCAAGCCAGAAAGCATCTGTATTAATGCAATTTTCTAACTAATAAGGTAGAAGCCACTGAAACCTGGGCTGCCTATGAAACAAATACAAGGAAATATGGGGTAATTCCTCTGTTTTGCCTAAAATCAACAAGAGTATGTGTATATAAAGGAAATATTTTAAGCAATGACTGACTGCCCAGAAGGGGTAGACCTCTGTTCTTTTGTCTTTCAGGTCATCAGAGAAAACGGATGCCAGCTGAATAGCATTCAACGTACCATGCATTTAATGGCACAATAGGAATTATTTTTGTGTTCTGTGGCCAAAATTGTTGTTAAAATTTGCATACCAACAGTCTTTGGAAGCAAGGACATGGAAGGTTAACCCACTCCCCATATTGCCCATGGGATCCTTCTGGCTACCTCAGATTTCTAGCCAGAGGGCTGGGGAGGGAGGAAAGCTATTGGACACCAGAGGTTGTACCGAGTGGACTCCTCAAAAGTGGGTGTGCTTGTCCTGGTTTGTTGCTCCAAAGCTCTGTAATAAAGTTATTTTACTGGAAGGGTGTACATGGCATACATTGAATAATAAGACTAATGTAGGTTTCAGAGTAGCAGCCGTGTTAGTCTGTATCTGTAAAAACGAACAGGAGTACTTGTGGCACCTTAGAGACTAATGTACTGTATAATGGCAATGTGTATGTGTTCATTGTTGGGAAAAGGTGTATGAGTGAAGAGTGGAAGTTTCCTTTGTAGGTTAAAAGAACCCAAGAAGGGGAGAAGGAAAAAGAACAGAACGAGTTAACTGGAAAAAAATAGCTAGCAAGTTCAGTCCAAAGATAAGATGCTGGCCCCATCCAAGGACACTGCCCACAGCTAAGACTTGGCTGACAGCCAAGAAAAGGGGGGCCTGAATGTGCCCAAGCAACTATGAGATCTGCAAAACACTGCCAGGCATTAATGAAATGTGTTAGGTTTCTTTTCTCACAGATAAAAGAAGTGCTACCCAAAGACTCTAGTAGCCCTGCCGTTCATTGAAACAAGGAGACTGAGTCTATGTAAAGATCCACCAACGAAAGACTGCTTTGGCTCCATGCTGGAAAGGCCCTTTCCAAGTCCTGTTAAGCACCAACACCGCTGTGAAGTGCCAAGGACTGCCTACCTGGATCCATGCTTCTCACTGTAAAAAGACCCCTCCACCTCGGGAAGACTCTCCGACTGATAAGCCTATTTCTCCTTCTAGCTCTGCTGTGCCTTCTGGACAGCAGGAAAAAGGAAAAAAAGACAAGGTGAAGTGCTAGTAACCTCTCCCTTGTCCACTGACAGACGTACTGTGCCTTTGAATTTTTTTAGAAGACGCAAAACCATTACGGGGTGATGTGCTAGTAACCTCTCCCTTGTATGATGCTGAACCATGACTGTTTCAGGAAAAGAGAAGAAGGAACACTTGCTCCATTGAAACCACCAAAGTCCAGGGATTCCTGCCTACAAGAGACATTAAGAACTGACCCTGGTGAAGAAACAAAGAATTATACACTGGCAGGAAGAAACTTGTGGGATCCATGCTTGGGAATGTGGTATAGTACTACACCAAAGAGAAATGTATTAGGATATCAATGGACTGTGATTAACACTACACTAGGGACTGTTAAATTTTCATTACCCTTATCCAGTTTCCAGATCACCTCTACATACCCAAATTTCTCACAGGGGACTGCCATTAGATTAGCACAACAGAGGGCTTGGGTTATTTCCTATAGAAAGAAAAGTGACTTGACCGGATCCCTGTGGGATGGGGCCAATAGTGCAGCAGCAGTTTGGAATATTTTTAAGAACCAAGAACATGATGAGAAATTGGGGCAATTAGAAAAGGCCACTAGCCTTATTTCTGGGGCACAGCTAACCCAGATACAGGCTGGAATTGGTGAGTTACATGTTATCTCCGCCCTTAGTTCTATGACCCAGAAGTTGCTGACAGAAATGGTATTGAATATCACTAAGGCTGGGAAGGCATTGCAGTGGGATCTAGCATGTTCAGGCTTGGCCCACTGCCCTTACAGACACATCAGGAGTACCATCTGATCTGTGGCCATGGAGACATACTTGGAGACTTTCTGGGTGGAAGTGCGAACGTTCTCAATGCTCCTTCCAAGCATATGGACCGATTAGGGGGGTGTGGGCTCCCACATACCGAATCCCGCCAGGTCCATGGAGAGGATGCATGTGGAATTGGGTAATTCACTGAGACATCTGGAAAATTAAACTACCGCCGATGCCCTGGTGGACTTGGCAACCGCACAGAGAAAACTAGGGCAGATGGTTCTCCAGAACCGCTTGGCTCTAGATATCTTTCCCTCGAGCTTGATCACAAATTGCGTAACGGGCCTGACAATTTGGGTTTGTCAGGCCCAAAGGGGGAACTGTGAAAGTTACTAGTGACCCCCCTTAACAGCTAGCAGCCGTTATGTCAGGCAGCGGCCATTAGGGGGAAGCAGACACCTCAAGTACACAGTAGCCTGAACTTTTCAACTGTGTTCCCTTTCAAGGCCTTAAGGTAGTTGGAGCTGGTCCCAAGCCGGTTTTCACTGACCAGATAGCAAAAGCACGGGTCTGACAACCACCAATCAAGTGTTAACATGGCAAGGGCCTTTGTCTGAATGTGTATAAAGGATCTGTGAAATTTGTGTAAGACAGAGTTTTTGTACCAAGGTGCAAAGCTCTCCTTTCTTCTGCAGAATAAAGCAACTCTTCCTTATCCCTGTCTGGCTGTTATTGGCTCTCAGCTATGTGGACCCGATATTTCGGTGACATGTCTGTTAATCTATAACAGGGGTTGGCAACGTTCGGCACGCGGCTCGCTAAGCACCCTGGCGGGCCGGGCCAGTTTATTTACCTGCTGACACGGCAGGTTCGGCCGATCGCGGCCCCCACTGGCCGCGGTTCGCCGTCCTGGGCCAATGAGGGCGGTGAGAAGTGGCGCGGGCGAGCGATGTGCTGGCCGCGGCTTCTCGCCACCCACATTGGCCCGGGACGGCGAACTGCAGCCAGTTGGGGCCGTGATCGGCCGAACCTGCCGCGTGAGCAGGTAAATAAAGTGGCCCGGCCCGCCAGGGTGCTTACCCTGGTGAGTCGCGTGCCGAACGTTGCCGACCCCTGATCTGTAAGGTGCCACAGGATTCTTTGTCACTTTTTACAGATCCAGACTAACACGGCTACCCCTCTGATACTTTTTGTAAGTATTTGCTCAAGTACAACTCATTAGCTAGAACATTCAAAAAGGGAACACACTGTGTTTGTGAAAAAACTAATAGCTATTATTGGACATTTAGTTCTTTTCCACTATCCTCCCAACTCTAAAATAAAGAAACTGAAATGAAGGGAGGAGAATTTGACATACAAATTCAATAAGGGGGAAATCTTGCCCATTTGGTAACTTCAAATATGCATGAGGAGGGAGGAGTCAAGGGAAGCAGGAGAATCCTATGATTCTGCATCAATATAAACTTTGCCCCACAGTAGCTTTTTTTTAAAAAAAGAAAGGTTGAGTTGTTCTGGTTGCCCTAAATTCCTGCCTCTGCTGAGTAAGAGTGTGAAAAAGTGACTGAGGCTGCACATGGGATTATAAACCTGTTGTACTCAATAATAACAGCACTTCTTTCATTGGTGTTTAACACCTGAGTCGGTGCATCCTAGCATCTTCTTTCATTTCTTGTTATGTCCATACACTGAGCTCATGACTTGAAATATTTTCTTACAATGACCCATCCTTAACCCCAACCCCCCAACTTTTCCATTCGCTAATTTGGCCTGCTGCCACAAGTTATCCTGGGACAAAGTATCATATATTGGAATCAAAACCACTCCAGTAAAAACTCCCCATAGACTCACTGCATAAAGACCCCTCATTTGGAAGTGTGAAATGATTCATTGTGCTGGCAGCTGCTTACCTTTTAGAGAAAAGACCTTTGCAGTGGGAACAGCAGCAATGGAGTGGGGGGGAGCATGGTCCAAGAAGGGTGCTGTCTCAACCCCTGAAACTATGCAGCACTGGGAGCCCCAGTGCACTGGGACAAATCACATGCTTAAAGCAACAAATGTGCATAACAATTTTCAGGATTGGGGTCCAAAATTGTAACAAGGCAAATTTGGAATGCACAGTTCTTGTTTTGCATCCGCACTCACAAACGTAGTGTTTAAACATGTTCATGAGAGAACTGCATCCAAGAGAACGGTAATTGTTTATTTGAAAGAATCTTCTGAAATACAGAGAGAGCAGAGGGGGCAGGCAGTGGGTGGGGCTTGTGGTACTGGGAATGGTGGCTTTATTGGCTGAGCTTCCCAGACAGAGTTTGAGCAGGGCACTTTGAAGCTTGTTATTCAGGGCAATTGGAACTGGATGCAGAATAAAAGAGAGGTCTTTGAAGCCCCTTAAGCAATAAGTGATCACTGAACACTAAAGGACATAGGCCCCTACTCTGTGGATGCTCCAGGACTGGTGCGCCCATGGAAAAAAAATGGTGGGTGCTTAGCACCCACCGGCAGCCCCCCTATCAGCACCCCGCCCTTCCCCCGGTGACTCCCAACTGTCACGATCATCTGTTCCATGGCATGCAGTAGGTGCCGGGGGGAGGGGGAGGAGCAGGGGGCCAGGCAAGCTCATGGAAGGGATGGAATGAGGCGGGAAGAGGTGGGGAACAGCAGGGGTGGGAAGAGGTGGGGTGAGGCCTTGGGGGAAGGAGTGGAGTGGGGGAGGGGTCTGGGGTGGAGCCAGGGGGAGCAACCCCCAACACAAACTTGGTGTGTATGCTATAGGGCTATATTTCTCCCTCCCCATGCATCACTGAAGAACTGGCCAAGTGCACTGGGTGCCACCATCTCCCAGATATGGAGTCGGAGGGAGTCAGGTAGGGATTTTGTGTCTTGTGGCACAGGCCTCTCCCAGTTCCTCCTAAGGCAGTCCATACCATCCATAACATGGTCCAGTCCTCTGAATGGCCAAAGGAAGCCTTAGGAAAAAGTCTGTTTTACAGCTCTGTTGTCTTCATCACTTATGTAGACAATCTGCCATCTCCATTCCGTTCCTTATCATAATATTTCAGAAGAGAAATATTCTTTTAGGATTCTGCCTTCAAACATTACATTTAAAGAATCCTGTATTGCTAGATGAGAAATTCTCTGCAAATTGACATTCAGTATTTTTTTTTAATCCTCTCATTATTTTTACTTGCTTTGGCTTATTTTTATAGCTCTGCCTTTCTTCCTCCTCACCAGATTGTTTATATTTAAAAAAAAAAAGCCTTCTGCTTGTTGCACATTCAACTCTTTACATTTTTCTTAAGTTTCCATTGGTTTCTGTTGTCCTTTTCCATGTTTAGACATAACCAGGATAAATTTCAATGATAGTCGTTCCAACTGTTTCTTAAATATTTCTCACTTTTTTGCAGATAAATTTCCATATGTTATGACATTTAAAGCAAAGTTCCATAAGGTGTTTCATGATCCCTCAAGCCATCTTTCCAACAGCCAAAGGGCTCAGTTTGCTCAGGTGGAACCCAGTTTCTATGCCCACGGAGCCAGTAAATCTGTTAGGAGTAGGAGTTCAGTGAAGCAAGCCACCCACTAACACCTGCTGTGCCAGTGGGTCTAGAGCACGGTGCCAACATTGGGAAGAACCAGCCCAGGGTGGAGGAGATGCATGGATTTCATGCCTTTTTCATAGCCTCTGCTGGTGGAGCCCTAGTGAAGTTCCAGTCCAATTGTAAAGCTGTTATCATGGCAATTTCTACTGCTCTCGCCCACAGACATGGATCTGACCTCAAAGTTTAGGCCTGGGCTACACATAATTTTTGTTAGGTAGCTCTGTGATTTCTTTTTCTAAAATAGTTACACCCCACCCCCATCCCCCACACACACTCCAATATGGATATAATTATAACAGTATAAAGATGTCTTATACCAGTGTAGTTTATTCTCCTTCCCATATGGGAATAAGTCATACCATATAAGCACATATATACTAGTATAACTGGGTCCACACTAGGGGCTTGTATCCCCCTAACTTATACTGGCATATTTAAAGGAGTACAACTTTTGTGTGTAGATAAGGCCTTAGGTGATGTGTCCTCAGGTACTTATCCTCACAATAATTTCAAATCTGTGTGAAAACTGATCCTACAATCTCCCAAATCACACTTTATTTATCATTCCACTCCTGACTTGTTCCCTCGAATTAGGCTGAGAAACTCAGACTGTTCTAGCTTTTCAGCTAAATTGACTTATCCTGCAGTGCTTTCACATGCAAAAAGCCCTTGGATAGGAATCCACTTCTAATAGAGCTGCCAGAACAGTACCAAACTGTGGGTATTTCAGAAATCCTGAAATCCATTCGTGGCAACCAGGGCTTCTCAGCCTGGCATTTGTGTATGGATTGCAGAAGGTCACAGGCATCCTGCCCTTCCCCTGTCACTAAATGGGAGGTGGACCCCATATGGAAAGGGTTGAGACTCTTTAGGTAGAAAAAGGGTCACCTATTTATTTTTTTTTCAAATGTTAATATCCTACTGGATAACTGAGAAATTAAGATTTCATGATCTGACATTTTTATTGATCTTCCTAACCTACAGAATGTTAGGACCTTATCAAACATGCATTTAGTCCAATGGGAACTTTTCCAGTGACTTCAGTTAATATTGGATCAGGCCCTTACTCACTTAGGGATCTGTAGTAATGTTTTAGACCTGTCTGGCCATTCACATTTTTTCTCTTCAGTTTCCTTCCACATTGTCTCTTTGGGGTCAGCCAAAAGAAGAGGTCAATTTTACAAAGGTGTTTTATGAGCATTCTTTACAATTGGTATATTTTTAACAGTTTTATTTCTAAAATGTTCATACACATTGTGGATAATGTGTTGCCTATATAGTGGGTGACATGAAGACCTTAGAAGGCGGTACAGCATCTAATGATTAGCATGAATTTACATATATTTAGGCTGTAAAGATACTAATGGCTCACGGTTTGCAATTCCTCATTTTCCCGACAATTGCTGGTGATAATGTGATCATTTTGCACTGCCTTCTATTTTCATTACTTTCTTTGTCACATAAATAAGGTGTCAGAGTATTAATATTTTGTGAATGGCATTCTGTAAATTATAGTAATGTACTGTACTTTTTTGACCTTGGCAATACTGTGTCATTTGGTTGACTGGTCATTCTATTTATAGCCATGCTGAGTTGTGTGGAAGGATGGAATGGCTACCAGCTAATGAAAATATAGACTATTGAAAAAGTCAAATGATAGTACTGTCTTACAGCATACTATAATATTTCACAAAATATACAGCATTAATCCTTACAATAAATCATTCTTGTGACAAAAAGTATAATGAGATTAGAAAATTGCAACAAAAAGTTAATCCTTTCTAATGACAAAGATTGTACCTAGGCTGGGAAATGGTATGAATTTAACTTGATCTCATTATAGTCCTAAATTTGTAATCTTATTTTCCTCTTCAGATTCTGTACTTAAGTAGACATTAGATTACTTTTGTGGTGATACAGTCTACATTTGGGAAAAGTTACTTAAAAAACTTGAACATTCAACTTTTCAACTTCAATGCACCAGGAACAATAAGTAATATTATACATAGGTTAGCCTGATTTAGGGTGTACTGATAATATTAATTTGGATAATATGAGAATTTAATTTATGAATGTAATTGGGGGAGGGATAGCTCAGTGGTTTGAGCACTAGCCTGCTAAACCCAGGGTTGTGAGCTCAATCCTTGAGGGTGCCACTTAGGAATCTGGGGCAAAATCAGTACTTGGTCCCGATAGTGAAGGCAAGGGGCTGGACTCAATGACCTTTCAGGGTCTGTTCTAGGAGATAGGATATCTCTATTGATTAATTAATTTTTTTATTTATAATTTTTATTTAATTTAAGTAACAATATTAATAATAATTAATTATTTATATTAATTGGTATGGGTTTTAGGCTTGCCAATTTGTTTGATTAAAAGATAAAAAGTTTTGTTCTGAATTAGGCTTTACAGAATTTACAAAAGACCCTTGGGGTATGACAGGAAGCTTACACTGAGACAGAGATAGCCTTAGAGACTTTTTATTAAAATTAATAATAGTAAGTAAATGGTAAAATAACCAGAGTTATAAAGTTACAATTGCATTACTGCTATTTAAAAGATACATATGATAATATAGTATTATATGCAACAAAGCTTTGGTTAATATACTTACACACTTTTTTGATAACCTGGTGGTAAGAGACACAGGACCAGCCTTGCAGTTTAGGTTTTTTAATTTTTGAGTGAGGGATGCAGTGCTTAGAAGAAATCTAATGTTAAGAACTATCAAAACTAAATTAGGGTTTACTTGACTAACTTAAACTTAAAATTAAAACCTAATAAAACTAAGAATAAAACTTAGGGAAACCAAGCTTAGCCTAGTTTCCTTGAAACTTAAAGTTTAAGAAGAACAAGTACAGCCTACTAATAGTAGCAGTTATTGTAGATAGATAGAATAGATAGAAAAATAGAGTAGAAATAGAAGAAGTAAGAATAGAAATGATAGAGCGGAGTAAGTAAGAATGGAGTACTCTATTGAGGTGGGTTACCTTTTTTAGGGCAAAGTGCCGGAAATCCTTTTTTCTATGCCCAAATTGTATTCCTCACCCACAAAATTTTAGGGTACGCTTACCCCATAGGCTAATATGTATGTGCGTATTTATGACAGGTATGTACGTACATTAGTGTCTTGTGGTCTACTTGTTAAGTCTGTGGGTACAACATTGAAACCCCCCCTATGCCATTTTTTATTGTCTATCGGTTTAGGTAAAGGTCTTAGACCTAGGCGTAGGAACTTTATTTGGGTATAGGAAAAACAAGATAAAAGGTTAACTTTGCTTTTTTGGGTAAAAGGGCACAGGATATAGATATGCTAACTTTGCTTTAGCTTAATATACAGGATATGGCCTGTAGGTTTTTTGCATTACAGCCAAACTTACTTTTAATATAAATTTATAAACCTATTACAATAAACCAAATATTTAAACTATAAGAAAAGTTATATATATATATACACACACATACAAACAAGCAGGTTAGTCCTATAGGCTACAGTAGAATAACTCTCTTATCTTCCCTGTAAAGATCCAGAATACACTTTGGTTCATAATCAAGATACCACAGTATCTAAGGGATATTGAGTGGCTCCATTATGTTTCCTCTTTTGGTATGGCCTCTTGGAAAGTTGATATTAGAATGTGAGAACATGCATAAGCAGTTAATTTTAGCAGGGGATCCTGTAGCCAGGAATGTAGATGAGGGAGGATGAAATTGTAGGCACAGCCCAGCCTTGAGCAAGAGGTCATGTGTTAACTGTACTACCCAAGTAGAAGCACTGGTAGGCTATATCTACACTAGAGAGCTTACAGTAGCACAGCTGTACCTATGCAGCTGCACTGTTGTATGATTTCCTGTGTACCCGCACTGTGCCGATGGGAGATTGCTCTCCTCTTGACATAATTAAACTACCCCCAACAAGATCTCCCTCCAAGCAGGGCCTGCTCCAGGCACCAGCCCACCAAGCTGGTGCTTGGGGCGGCACCTGGAGGGGGGCGGCGCGGCGCTCCGGCCCCTGGGGAGAGCGGGGCCACGGCCGGGCTCGCCGCCCTCCCCCCGGCGCTCTGGCCGCCCTCCCCCCCGGCGCCCTCCCCCCGGCCGCCGGGGGGGGGGAGCGGCGAGCCCCTGCCAGGTCTCGCCGCCCTCTCGCCGCCCTACCCCCTGCGCTCTGGCCACCGGGGGGAGAGCCGAGCCCCAGCCGGGGCTCGGCGCCCTCCCCCCGGCCACTGGGGGGAGGGAGGAGCCCCCGCCGGGGCTCGCCGCCCTCCTCCCAGGGCTCCGGCCGCCCTCCCCCCCGGCGCCCTCCCCCTGGCCGCTGGGGGGAGAGCGGAGCCCCCGCCGGGGCTCGCCGCCCTCCCCCCGGGGCTCCGGCCGCCCTCACCCCCCCCGCGGGGAGGGGGGGCGGCAGGAGGCTTTTTTGCCTTGGGCGGCAAAAAAGCCAGAGCTGGCCCTGCCTCCAAGATAGCGCTGTGCACACTAACACTTATGCCAGCTAAATTTATGTTGCTCAGGAGGGGTTTTTTCACACCCCTGAGTGACATAAGTTTTGCTGACATAAGTGGTAGCATAGACATGGCCTTAGTCAGAAACACCCCTGTGGGTCATTATTCCTCACCTGCTTCCACCTTGTTCCAATGAGGTGTGGGTTAGGATGGTGATGGAGAGGAGGCAGCAAGTTAAAGCAACAGCAAATTATACAACCTCTTTCAAGCAGAAGGATACCTGGGCTAGGTATGGGATCTAGAAGGAGGGACCAAGATTGCAGAGAGTGGGAAACCCTTCTGTCTTTCCACAACCCCCAGACATAAGGATCCAGGACACTGTTACCAGAGAGCTCGCTATCCGTGTATCAAACTGAAACTAAGATTAATTGCAGTTAAGTTTTCTAGCAGAAGCCATCCCTAAAACCTTAAGAGTGGGAATCAGTGGATAAAGGGAAAGACTTACATGCCTTTCCACTTTAATATTGCACCAACACTGTCAATAATGCCCTCCAATGTTCAATAAGGCTTTCACTTCTATCTCCGGTAGACATCCAAAAGCAATACAAAACCCAGTTTCATCAAATTGGCAGTAATGCAAAACCTTAACAGTGACCTCAGCAGTTTTAAGGCAGAATAACTTCCAAAGTCATGGAATGTGGGACAGTGAGATCTCCCAGTCTGGTGAGCTAATTGATATGATGGCACTGTTGTTAAGGTTTTGTGTTAATGCAAAGTTCGGTGAAATTTTGGAAGTTTTTGGTTTTGACATTTAAATGAGATTTCTACAAAATAAAGGTTGAACGTTCCTGTTAAGCTGAACTCTGTAATGCAACATTAGCTATGGTGGAGCTAAATACTTCCAAAATATGGAACAGTTGCTCAGTGGGTGAGCACCGTCCTTCATGTACACCGAATGAGACAAGGGTCCAGTGGAAACAACTGAAAGTGGTCATGCAGTTAGAGTGTATCATAATGCATATGCCCAAGGGAGCTGAATTAAGGTTGCAACCTTAACTCTGGCATTTCTTAAACTCTGAGCATTTAACTTTGCAACCTTAATGTTCTTTTAACATATGTGTGTGCGTGTGTCTGTGTGTGTGTGTGCATGCATGTGCATGTGCATGTGCATAATTTCCTAGATTTTTTAAAAAGCAAACATTTAAAAATATTCTATCATATAGCATTGTAATGACACCCACATGGGTCATCAGCGTGGTTGGAACCTTGAACTAATTGAGTGACAGATAGCAATATCAGGTTGTCATTTTTTGTGTTGATCCTCACTAGATGATGCTGAGATACTTTTCCAGTGAACTTCACAAATATTTGCTGACAACAGAGGAATGGTGAGATTCAGGAATCTTGATCTTCATTATAGGCACTGGAGGGGAGTGTTCTCTAATGGGCACAGATACTTCTGCCATACTTGATCCTTTCTACTCCATCCCCTCCAACCTGTCTTTGCTCCAATCATGTCTTTTCCTCACCCATTGCTCTTCATTCTAGTCCCAATCTCCTTGCCTACCCAGTCCCAATCTCTGTTCCTTAGGTTTCTCATCCCAGTCTCCTTGTCCAGCTAGTTTCAGTTCCCTTCTCCTGGCTCCTCCTCTCTCCTTCCCCATTAGCTTCATGTCTCACCCCCCTATATTCACATTCCCCAATCTCGCTGGCTCCCAGATCCAGTCTCCCTCCCCAGCTCCTTGTCCAAATTTCAGTGCCCTCTTTCTGCCCCTCCACCATCCCCTTGTCCCAGCTATGTCTACACTTAAACTGCTACAGCAGCTCAGCTGTAGACACTCACGACAGTGACAGGAGATATTCTCAAAATTGCTATCATTAATCCACCTCCCTGAGAGGCAGTAGCTAGGTCAACAGAAGAATCCGTCCATTGACCTTGTGGTGTCAACACGGGGCGATAGGTCAGCATAGGTACATCTCTCAGGGGTGTGAATTTTTTCAGTGTAGACCAGCCCCCAGTCTCTTTGCTCAGCCAGTCCCAGATCTCCTCACCCTGGCTCCTTGTCAGCTCTGTCTCCCTTCTTATGATCTCATGAGAAGTTCCTGCCAGTACAGAATTTGTGGCTGAGCTAGAACTAAATGTTTCTCTTTTTAGTATTTTTACTAATTCTTAAAAAAATTCTGAAGAGTGGGAAGGAGTATTGGTAGCTCAGAGGCAGTGGTGCAAGTAGAATTAATTTCTTACCGGTATGCCTCACCAGCTAAAGAGGGGGGGCACATGACTCCTCACATGACCTCGCCCCATCCCCAGCCCAGGCCCTGCGCTCTCCCCATTCCCACCCCATGAATCATCCCATGTTACCTGGGGGAGGGTGGGGCTGTCCTCCTCCTGCTGTGCCAGAGACTTCTCAACCACAGGGCTCTCCGGAACTGCAGGGGCGAAAGGAGCAGATTGTGGGGTCGCCAGGTGGCCTCCATGCCGGCATGGATGTACTGCCACAGCCCTTCCAGGCAGCTGTGTCTCCTGAGTCCTGTCTGGGGTCTGTACAGCAGCCACACCGGAGGACAGGGCTGGGGGTGGAGGGGAGGGGGGGGGCTAGGCTGGGGGCGGTACAGCCGGGCCGGAGGAGCTACCAGAATGGGATTCTGCTCCTTTTGCCGCTGCGGTTCCTGGGAACCTCAGGGCTCTCCTGGGAACCGCAGCAGGAAGAGGAATGTCAGGCGGCCCCATGCCGGCAGCTCCTCCGGCGTGGCTGTACCGCCCCTAGCCCCGCCCCCAGAACTGTCCTTTGGCAGTGCTGCTGTACAGATCCCAGACAGGAGACACAGGCACGCAGCTGTGTGGAAGGGTTGGGGGTAGGGGTCGGGGTGGTACAGCCGCACCAGATCTGCTGCATGTTCTGCTCCTTTCGCCACTGCGGTTTCTGGGAAAGTCCTGGGGTTCAGGGTTCTCCCGGGAACTGCAGCTGCAAAAGGAGGAGAATGTGGGGCCACCAGGTGGCCCCACACTGGCTGCTCCTCCTGCATGGCTGTACTGCCCCCAGCCCTGTTCTCCAGTGGGGCTGCAGTACAGATGCCAGACAGGAGACACAGGCACACAGCTGCATGGAAGGGCTGGGGGCAGTTCAGCTGCACCGGAGGAGCTGCCCACACGGGGCCGCCGAGATGCCCCACATTTTGCTCCTCCTGTGTCTTTCTGGTATGCTGTACTCACTATAAATAGCTTAATGGTACGGCATACTGTACAGTACTGCCCTACTTGCACCACTGCTCAGAGGATTCCTAGCACATTACTGCCAATCCAACCCTGGCAGGTGGTAACACAAAATTTTCATATGGGAATGGTTTGGTGGCCTATGTGAAATGTGTACTCTGGTCTCAGCCCTTAAACTCCTCCTGTGAAGGAAGGGATTTCCTCTATTAGGGGATGTGTGTGGGGGGGTGTCCAATGAATTTAAAACATTCCCTTCCTGCAGAACAAGTGAAATGTTAAGGTTCCAAGCAGACCAGGGTCCCTATCACCAAAAAAAAAAAAAAAAACACCACAGCTCCAACTGGCACCCTTTCTGGCATTCTCAGCAGTGGTCATGGCAACTGAAATAGCCACTTGCCCCCAGAAGCTGTCAGTCCAGGTCAGAGTTGAAAGATACATCGTAGGAAAGATCACTTTACTGCTGCCACTGCCAGACTTGTTCTGTTCAGTCTCCAGGGATGTTAATTATGCATATGTCAGAAACACAAAATTCATAAGTACACAAAAATCTGCATACTAGCTCCAAAGGAAAAAGGTGAGGATGCTGTGGCAATGAATTAGCAGACAGGGTTTCCATGTATGAATTTCTTCATTTTGTCAGATTGTGTTACTGTCTTACTATTATTTAAATACAGCATTTAGTCTGGGCACATGTTAAAAGGCAGATAACTCTTGAAGTGAAGTCCCTCCTAATTTGTCATGATATGTTGCTACATGATTGAGCAATCATAATTAATACAGTGACCTGACTCATTTAGTAGCCGTGACTTCTAAGTCTGAACTCCCAGCAGAGACACCAATACATCATCTGACCCCCAAAGATTTGTAGAAACAGTGCCCCTCACACCTTTATTATAATCCCAAAATTTTATGCATCATAAATCAGGTGTGTTTGCTTCACTTAATCTGGGTTGCAAAATCCTTCAGCCTCCATTTAAGACACAATGGTGACTTGCTCTGTTATCCAAGTTCACATTCAATTAGCCACTAAAAATTCCAAGTTTAAATAGCTTTAGGGAAATCATAATCTCTTTAGAAGATATCAGACAAGTTAACCATGATTTATTGAACAGCAACTGCAGAGGCTTAGTTTAATCAAACATTGCATCTGTTATGTTATCAGATATACTGCAATGTAAGAGCAAATACTGTGTACCTGCAGAGAAGAGAGGTGATAACATGCAATAGAAGTGCACATTAAAAATCAATCTATATGTTGTTATTTAAAGAGGGGTCCCTTGCCACGCTTTTTGGACTTGGTCCAAAGTGTTCTAGTTCAGCTCTGTGAGCAACTGGAGTTCCCAACCTGCTCTGAGCACAAGATGCATACACTATATATAGGCCAAATTTACCTCCTTCCTGAGGTTTGGATTTATTAGTAATTTAAATAGTGTAACCCTTTTGCCAGTGGAGCAGCAGCAACAAGGGCCGGGTTCAGTATCTAGGGGCTCCTTTTCAACAATACAACACAAAACCAGCTTAAGCCCCCACCCAGTGTCCTGGGTGCCTCTAAGAGGCAATACTTCCCCTCTCATAAGCACAGAGTCTGAGAGTAGCAAAAACTTTTAATAAAAGGAGGGAAGTAACTAAGCATTAATTTGAGAAAACACTGCAACTAGGGTTCATAAACAGAAATCGTGAGCAAAAGTAAAAGTAAATTGGGCAGTGTCCTTTTCCCCTCAGGTTCTTAAGTCCAGCAACCCAAAAGTCCCTTTAATGTGCCCAACCCTTCTCTGCACCCCACTCACAGTTGCTGTCCTTGGCCAGTTCAGCTCCAGAGTTCAGAGGTTCATCCTCAGAGTTCACCTCCCACCCTGTGTGGAAAGGGGGGTAAGGAGGAACCGTACATGCTCCACTGTTCAGGCACCCATTCATTGCCGCAACGGCCGATTGCCGTGCCTCTCTGCGGGGCTCTGCTCTGGCCCTCTCCACCAGCTGCCCTGCTGGCTGCACCTGTCCACCAGCCTCCCTGCTGGCCACTTGCCACACCTCTCCACTGGCTGCCCTGCCTCTCTGCCAGCTGCCCTCCTGGTTATGCCTCTCCACCAGCCACCCAGCTGGGTGCTTGCCTTGCCTTGCCTCTCTGCCAGCCGTCCTGCTGGTGCACCTCTCCACCAGCCTCCCTGATGGCCCCTTGCCATGCCTCTCCACCAGCTGGCCTGATGGCCACGCCTCTCTACCAGACACCCTATTGGCTGCTCCTCTCCACCAGCCTCCCTGCTGGCCACTTGCTGCACTTCTCTGCCAGCCGCCCTGCTAGCCGCACCTCTCCACCAGCCACCCTGCTGGCAGGTTGCCATACCTCTCCACCAGCTGCACCTCTGTCAGTGATTTCAGTTGCTAGTGGGGGAGCCTCACTGCTGGTGCACACTGGGCAATAGAGATACTGTCCCAAAGTAGATTAAATGCTTAGATTTAGATATCAGTGATTTCAGCTCTGCAGTATGTAACAAGACTCTCAATTGAGTCTAAATTAGCTCTTTTATTATACCATGAAGAGAAAAAGGGTCAAATGGTGTGTGGGACCCTAAAACAGGTCCCACAGTGCCAGATACAAGTATCTATCCCCACCCTCTCTCAATTCATTGGGCTTTGGAACCCATGTCCCTGCCTAGCGAGTGCCATTCAGTTGAGGGTGAGACCCTCCATCAGGATATGCCAGGTACAGTTCTGCTGCCCTCAGTTCACACAACAAGGATAACAACACTTTATTACTCCTGCTCCAATAACGAGGAGATTGGAGATCCAACCCCAGCCACAAGTGATCATTTGGGCAAGAAATCCCATCATGCTGAGCAGCTAGGCAGGGTGGGTGAGTCCATGCAAATGAGATCAGCTGCTGAAGTCTTTTTCCACAGCTCACCACTAGATGTCCGGGGAGAACTCATTCAGACTCTGCTTACATCAGCAATTGCAAAACACAAGCTTGAGCCTAAGATTTCTCACTAAACTTGTATCAGAGGGGTAGCCGCGTTAGTCTGAATCTGTAAAAAGCAACAGAGGGTCCTGTGGCACCTTTAAGACTAACAGAAGTATTGGGAGCATAAGCTTTCGTGGGTAAGAATCTCACTTCTTGCATCTGAAGAAGTGAGGTTCTTACCCACGAAAGCTTATGCTCCCAATACTTCTGTTAGTCTTAAAGGTGCCACAGGACCCTCTGTCACTAAACTTGGTTGTTCATGGGGTTTTCCTTGAAGGACTATTGGAGAGAGACAGCAAAGCCTTTTGGACTCAGCACAGAAGACATATCTGTCTGGAATTATTAGTGAAAGGAACACACACCTGAAAAACTGAAACAGATGTTGATACCTTATTGAGCATCAGTCTCCAGGTTCAGAAAATAAGCTGATAACCTGTGGGAGTCAGGAAGGAATTTTTCTGTGCCCAGCCTCTCATGTTCATTGCAGAATTGCACATTGTATGGACTTTTTACTTTCCTCTAAAGAATCAGGTATATATGAATTGTTAGAAGTGGGATGGATGAGGGTAGATGGACTATTGGACTGTGCCAAAGTAGATGAACTCTGTTCTAGATTTTATGTTCTTAGACTCACATTGCTGTTAAGTTATAGATTTCATTTTACTACCAATGTGCTATAGAACACATAATATGCCGTAAAAGAAAGACCAGTTTTGTACTCATAGAGACACAGCCTGAAAATCCATTTGACCTACTTTATGTATGAGACAGAGCTAATCTGAAAATAGTTCTTTTTCCATGGACAATTTTAAAAAAAATTGGTGAATATTTGAAAGCTTTTGGCTAAAAACTAAAAATTTCTATTTGGAAATGCTGCTGGAGTGTCTTATGTCCACATTTTCCCCTATGAGCTGGAGTCCCTGGCCAGACTACATGTACCATAGTGCACCACGTTTCCCTCTTGCCAAGGTGCTGTGTTGCATCACAAGTGTTCAATGGCTGCGGTGCACCCTGGGTGACGTAGTCCAGCCCAGAGGGGAAGCATGAGACACCCAAATTACAAAGCCATTGCAGTGGCATTTCTGAATTTTTTTTTTCAGTTTTCAGCCCAAAGTTTTCAGTTTGCGGACGTTCATTTTTTCAACAAAAAGTCAAAATTTTCCATAGACAGCCATTTTTTGAGGAAAAATTGTTTAGTTGAAAACTTAATTTTTCATTGAAAAACAGTCTTGATGGACATTTTTCAACCAGCCCCAGTATTACACTTCTAAAATAATTTTCTCCCCCCTCTCCCTCCAAAAATGTGTTTCCTCTTTACTTTCTGTTAATGAATAAGGAGGATTATTGCATTAGCATTATGATGTGAGAATAAAATGAAACTAATTCCACAAAGAGGAACTAAGCTATTTCTTTCCCACCCTTATTTCCTTTGTGTTATGGGCATGTTACTTCTGTGTTATCTTTCATCAATATGGACTGGTGTTGTGAAATGAAATCAATAACCATTGTGACTAAATTGACCTCTGGGGGAGAAACCCCACACAAGTATTATTATTGCTTTCATTTCTTATTTACTTTGCTTTGCCCACATGTTGAAATTTCCACCTGGACCAAATGAGTGCAAATGAATGTAAAGCACTATCAGAGCAGAACAGCTGTGTTTGGTTGGTTGGTTTTTTAATAGCCATTTTGTAGTCACTTGGTACAAGTGTAAATGACTAAACAAGACAGAAGATAGTAAAGAATCACATCCTTTGCACTGTGAATTTGTGACTTTGCTATGAGAGAAGCATGATATTTTAAGGAATAAGGGAGGATACTAAAGGTGCAAATACTACCGCTCCTTGAGACTGTCTCTATTAGTTTATTTTCTGGCAGATAGTCAACTGTGTAAGTTTTAAAGTAAAAAATAAAACATCTAGGCTATGGGCATTCATGTAGCCAGTGATATCACAAAAGTGCAGTTTAAGGTGAGCAAATTTCAAAATGATCATTGAAAACATCTCATTTTTGCTCATAGAATGATTGATCTCAGCTGGAGTTTGCACAGAGCTATACTGGGCATCAGATTTGTAGTTACCATTGTGCTACCTAGGCTCAGCAGGAACAAATATCCAGCTGATAGTGTGTACCCTGGGTATTGAATACCCTGCATATTTTGGATGTCTTCCTTTGCATTCACCTTCCCTTCCTTCCTCACCCCCTTCCTACCATAATGTTTATTTTCCTTTAGCAAAAATTTTAGGCTTGGATAGATGAAAATAAAATTGGACAGAAACATAGGTTAAATAAAACAAAAGTGGAAAGAATCCTGATAAAATACTGTCTCCTGTTTATATCATATTCCAAAACATTAAAGGAATATACAGGCACAAGAGTTCACAGTACTGGTGGGGTGTTTTGCTATTGGAAGGTACTATGCACCTTGAAGCAAAATGAATTATTAAACAGAACCTTAGGTAGCTCTTGCTTATGTCCTGAGTTTACAGAACATTTCACTATATGTATTTGTGTATTGCTTGTTATTGGCTTTATTCAATACAAAAATTTAGCTAATTTTGTAAAGGGACTATCTCATAGTACTTTTGGTAACGCTGTTAACCCCATAGTGACACTTTACTACAGTTAACTTCTATGTGTTTTCCCTGAGCAAAAGCTTCCATTTTTTTCTTTATTCTATTCCTGACTTGAGAACTATAATGATGCCTCCAATGTTATTGTTCAGTAAATGCTCAGGGGACAAACGGTTTGGTGAGAAGTGGAAGATTGGACAAATGACCATGGAGGAGTATAAAAATATTGCTCAGGGATGCAGGAGTGAAATCAGGAAGGCCAAATCACACTTGGAGTTGTAGCTAGCAAGGGATGTTAAGAGTAACAAGAAGGGTTTCTTCAGGTATGTTAGCAACAAGAAGAAGGTCAAGGATAGTGTGGGCCTCTTACTGAATGAGGGAGGCAACATAGTGACAGAGGATGTGGAAAATCCTAATGTACTCAATGCTTTTTTTGCCTGTGTCTTCACGAACAAGGTCAGTTCCCAGACTACTGCACTGGGCAGCACAGTATGGGGAGGAGGTGACCAGCCCTCTGTGGAGAGAGAAGTGGTTCAGGACTACTTAGAAAAACTGGATGAGAACAAGTCCATCGGGCCAGATGCACTGCATCCAAGGGTACTAAAGGAGTTGGCGGATGTGATTGCAGAGCCATTGACCATTATCTTTGAAAACTCATGGTGATCGGGGGAGGTCCTGGATAACTGGAAAAAGGCTAATATAGTGCCCATCTTTAAAAAAGGGAAGAAGGAGGATCCAGGGAACTACAGGCCAGCCAGCCTCACCTCAGTCCCTGGAAAACTCATGGAGCAGGTCCTAAAGGAATCAATTCTGAAGCACTTAGAGGAGAGGAAAGCGATCAGGAACATGGATTCACCAAGGGCAAGTCGTGCCTGTCTAACCTAATTGCCTTCTATGACAAGATAACTGGCTCTGTGGATAAGGGGAAAGCAGTGGACGTGTTATTCCTTGACTTTAGCAAAGCTTTTGATACAGCCTCCCACAGTATTCTTGCCGGCAAGTTAAAGAAGTATGGGCTGGATGAATGGACCATAAGGTGGATAGAAAGCTGGCTAGATCATCGGGCTCAACGGGTAGCGATCAATGGCTCCATGTCTAGTTGGCAGCCGGTATCAAGCGGAGTGCCCCAAGGGTTGGTTCTGGGGCCAGTTTTGTTCAATATCTTCATTAATGATCTGGAGGATGCCATGGACTGCACTCTCAGCAGATCGAGGGACATGATTATTCCCCTCTATTCGGCATTGGTGAGGCCTCATCTGGAGTACTGTGTCCAGTTTTGGGCCCCACACTACAAGAAGGATGTGGAAAAATTGGAAAGAGTCTAGCAGAGGACAACAAAAATGATTAGGGGGCTGGAGCACATGACTTAGGAGGAGAGGCTGAGGGAACTGGGGTTATTTAGTCTGCAGAAGAGAAGAATGAGGGGGGATTTGATAGCAGCCTTCAACTACCTGAAAGGGGGTTCCAAAGAGGATGGAACTAGACTGTTCTCAGTGGTAGCAGATGACAGAACAAGGAGTAATGCTCTCAAGTTGCAGTTGGGGGAGGTTTAGGTTGGATATTAGGAAAATCTTTTTCACTAGGAGGGTGGTGAAGCACTGGAATGGGTTACCTAGGGAGGTGGTGGAATCTCCTTCCTTAGAGGTTTTTAAGGTCAGGCTTGACAAAGCCCTGGCTGGAATGATTTAGTTGGGGGTTGGACCTGCTTTGAGCAGGGGGTTGGACTAGAAGTTCTCCTGAGGTTCATTCCAATGCTGATATTCTATGATTCTATGATTTTTTTTCACTCTCCTAGCTGACATAGCTATGCTGGCAAAGCTTTATAGTGTAGACTAAGCCGAAATAAAATAACAGATAGCTCAGTAAAGGAAAAGGCACACACACAAAGCTTTGACCATGCCAAGATCAGGAGCATAGGTCTTGAAAACAATGGCCTAGCTATCCACTACCTGTATAAAGTGGTTGCAGCATACACCTGCTCACATGGAGGGTGATAGTTTACAATCTCTCTGCACAGGTGTAAATGGATACACAGGGTTAAAGGAAGTAAGGAATCAGGCCCAACATGCCCTAACTCTGACCAATAGTGGCCATATTCTTTTCCATGATAGTAGCTTATATTAAAAATTGCCTGGCCTTCAATTTGAATTCTTATTCTGAACTGACACAGCCCCTGATGCAAAGAACAGGTCAGGTATTGTTTTAAAAGAAAGGGGAACAGGGAAAGAGAACTCATGCAGATGGAAGAAGCTAGATGGCAAATGATGGGACAGAATGAATGTGCTGCCCAGTTTTATCTCTCTTGAATTAAAAAGAAAATGGGGGGTTGGAGAGGAAATGAACTGTAACTGTAACTGGAGGTCTCTTGGGAGAGGGTATTTCAGGTCTCCTGATCATGTTCATATGGGGGACAAAAGTTGGCACAAACTTGCTCTCAGTTCAGGAATCATTTTTCACAAAATTGTTAAAAAATCATAATTGATTAACGTTTTAAATACTCTGTTATTGGCATTAGTCTCTTCCACAGCTCCTTCTAATGCTGAGTCCCTGGAATGCTACCTGTCTGTTAAGGCTACCTATATAGTCAGATTCTGTGGCTGTCTCAGTCCTTATCATCGAGCACAGATCTAAACTCTGGCCCTCTCACTTCCTCTGTTGGCTGTTTTCCTTGATTCCCCTCACCAAATTGTGATCTGATGTTGTGTGGGTGCACAAAGGGTGATGGGAAAATTTAAAAAAAGAGTTCTGGAAACTGCTTCCTTCTACCCTCTCTCTCATCTGTCTAGGTAAGCTTTCATACCAGGCTCATTACCATGCTATATTGGAGCATCTACACAGCACCGTAGTGGGCTAGATTCCTATCTAGCACTGAAGACAGAACTATGGGTTTTTAGGCTTAGCTAATGCACTTGATGGGGCTACACTATCCTAATGGGCATCTGGTCTGCAGTTTAGGGGGAGTGGTCTTTTGGCTAGTGAGTAATCCTGGCCTGCTCCAGCAGGATGAATCTAGTGCCGGACATGAAGCCAGTGAGCATCACTCCCCATGCCCCTTCCTGCTCTGCAATGTCACTTATGGACAAGATTTTCTCCTTTATTTTTTAATAAGCTGTGTACTTATATATGCTGTTATTATTACTTATTATTTGTATTTTTGTACTGCCTAGAGGCCCCAGTTAGGAATCAGGGCTCCATTGTGCTAAGCACTGTACACACAGGTAATGAAAAGAGGGTTACTGCCCCAAAAAACTTGCAATCTATGTGCAGATTAGTAAGTGGTTCTTCTTCTTCTTATTGTTATGTTGGAAGGTGTTAATGGCTGCTATCAGTCACAGGTCTGAGGGAAGTTTATGGGTGTACTAAGCAACTTTCATTCAGACTAAATTGAAAGAGCAATTAAATGTCCCATTGTATAGCAATAGCTAAACAATTAGAGCCACTGCTTAAGGTACTGGCCAGCAATGGCAAGGCCCTGGCAGAAGCTAAGCCGTGAGGGCTGAGGGATTTCTCTGGAGGCTGATTACAAATGCAAGGTCTGCAGAATCGATTAGTAGCAGATATATGTATTTGGGTGAGAGAGAGGCAGAAAGCCAGCAGACAGTGTGACAAGAAGTAGAGCAAGGGTAAGCAACCTATGGCACGCGTGCCGAAGGTGGCACGTGAGCTGATTTTCAGTGGCACTCAAACTGCCCGAGTCCTGGCCACTGGTCCAGGGGGCTCTGCATTTTAATTTAATTTTAAATGAAGCTTCTTAAATATTTTGAAAACCTTATTTACTTTACATACAATAGTTTAGTTATATATTATAGACTTATAGAAAGAGCCCTTCTAAAAACGTTAAAATGTATTACTGGCACGCAAAACCTTAAATTAGAGTGAATAAATGAAGACTCGGCACACTACTTCTGAAAGGTTGCCGACCCCTGCAGTAGAGAATGTGGCTCTGAGGCAGAATAGAGACAGAGTTCCTTGGAGCACAGGACCATGGGTGATGGGTATCAAAGGCAGAAGAATGCTGAGCCTTCCCAAACTGCCTGCATGGCGCCACCCACACTCCATCCCTAGGCTCCCTCCAGCTTCCTGCCACACTCTGCTGTGGCTCTTCCTTCCCCTGTGGCTGGGGCACTGGATCAGTGGTGCTGAAACCGGGGAGGGGGGGCATGGGACCATAGCCCTCCCACTTATTGAAAGTGGATGGGCCTAGCTCCAGCCATACTGGATCAGACTAATGGTCCATCCAGTCCAGTATCCTGTCTTCTGACATTGGCCATGCCAGGTGCTTCAGAGGGAATAAACAGAACAGGTAATCATCAAGTGATCCATTCCCTGTCCCCTATTGCCAGCTTCTGGCAAACAGAGGATAGGGACACTTCAGAGCTTGGTAATGCATCCTTGCACATCCTGGCTAATAGCCATTGATGACCTATCCTCCATGAACTTGTCTAGTTCTTTTTTGAACCCTGTTATAGTCTTGGCCTTCACAACATCCTCTGGCAAAGTGTTCCATAGGTTGACTGTGTGTTGTGTGAAGAAATACTTCCTTTTGTTTGTTTTAAACCTGCTGCCTATTAATTTCATTTGGTGACCCCTAGTTCTTGTGTAATGAGAAGGAGTAAAGAACACTTCCTTATTTACTTTCTCCACACCAGTCATGATTTTATAGATCTCTATTATATCACATTTAGTCGTCTCTTTTCCAAGCTGAAAAGTCCCAATCTTATTAATCTCTCCTCATATGGAAGCTGTTCCTTACCCCTAACCATTTTTGTTGCCCTTCTCTGCACCTTTTTCAATTCCAATATATCTTTTTTGAGATGGGTCAACCGGATCCGCACTCAGTATTCAAGATGTGGGCATTCCATGGATTTATATGGAGGCAATATGATATTTTCTTATTATCTGTCCCTTTCCTAAATGATTCCCAACATTCTGTTAGCTTTTTTTCAATGCCTCTGCACATTGAGCAGATGTTTTCAAAGAACTATTCACAATGACTCCAAGATCTCTTTCTTGAGAAGTAACAGTTAATTTAGACCCCAACATTTTATATGTATAGTTCGTTTTGTTATGTTTTCCAGTGTGCATTACTTTTCATTTATCAACATTGAAATTCATCTGCCATTTTGTTGGCAAGTCACCCAGTTTTGTGAGATCCTTTTGTAACTCTTTGCAGTCTGCTTTGGACTTAACTATCTTGAGTAGTTTTGTATCATCTGCAGATTTTTCCTTCTCACTGTTTACCCCTTTTTTCAGATAATTTATGTCTGATTATTCTGTTCTTTAATATAGTTTCAAACAATTTGCCTGGTACTGAAGTTAAGCTTACTGGCCTGTAATTGCCAGGATTGCCTCTGGAGCCTTTTAAAAAAATTGGCGTCACATTAGTTATCCTCTAGTCACCTGGTACAAAACCTGATTTAAATGATAGATTACAAATCACAGTTAGTATTTCTGCAATTTCACATTTGAGTTCCTCCAGAACTCGGGTGAATACCATCTGGTCCTGGTGACTTATTACTGTTTAATTTATCAATTCATTCCAAAACATCCTCTAATGATACCTCAATCTGGGACAGTTCCTCAGATTTTTCAGCTAAGAAGAATGGCTCAGGTTTGGGAATCTCCCTTACATCCTCATCCATGGAGACTGATGCAAAGAATTCATTTAGTTTCTCTGCAATGGTCTTATCGTCCTTTAGTGCTCCTTTAGCATCTCAATCGTCCAGTGGCCCCACTGGTTGTTTAGCAGGCTTCCTGCTTCTGATGTATTTAATTATTATTTTTTTGCTGTCACTTTTTGAGTCTTTGGCCAGCTGTTCTTTAAATTATTTTTTGGCCTTCCTAATTATATTTTAACACTTCACTTGCCAGAGTTTATGCTCCTTTCTATTTTCCTCAATAGGATTTAACCTCCACTTTTTAATGGATGTCTTTTTACCTCTAACTGCTTCTTTTACTTTGTTGTTTGGTCACGGTGGCACTTTTTTGGTCTTCTTACTATGTTTTTTTAATTTGGGGTATACATTTAAATTGAGCCTCTCTTATGATGTCTTTCAAAAGTTCTATTCAGCTTGCAGGGATTTCACTTTTGACACTGTACCTTTTAATTTTGTTTTAAGTAACTTCCTCATTTTTGTGTAGTTCCCCTTTCGGACATTAAATGTTACCATGGTGGGCTGCTTTGGTGTTTTCCCCACCACAGGGATGTTACATTTTATTATGTTACTGTCACTATCACCAAGCAGTTCAGCTATATTCACCTCTTGGACCAGATCCTGTGCTCCAGTTAGGATTAAATCAAGAATTGCCCCTCCTCTTGTGGCTTTCAGAACTAGCTGCTCCAAGAAGCAGTCATTTAAGGATTCAAGAAACTTTATCTCTACATCCCATCCTGAGGTGATATATAACAAGTCAATATGGGAATAGTTGAAAACCCCCATTATTACTGAGTTTTTTATTTTTATAGCCTCTCTAATCTCCCTAAGCATTTCACAGTCACTGTCACCATCCTGGTCAGGTAGTCAGTAGTATATCCTTACTGCTATATTCTTATTATTCAAGCATGGAAGATATGTCATTGGGTATTTGGGGGGTGTGAGGTGGGAGATAAATAAAAAAACAATCAAAGGTTATATTTAGAAAACAGCTTCTATACATATAGGCGCTTCTCATTTTCAAATGAAAGTTTCATACATATTTTCTGCACGGGGGCCAAGCATGATCTGCAGATTTTAAGAGTTCCCAAGTATGGTACCACCAATTGATCCCTCACAATCTATCAGCACCAAAATCCTTCTCATTCAAAAGACCATGAACATGTAATGGGAGCTGTTAGCGTATAAATATAATATAGGGTATAAATATAATGTGTTTTAAAGGTTATTAACTGTCGTATTAACCTAATAAACCTGGAGGGCAGCTTCAAAGCCAATTAAGAGTTATTTTTAAAAGACCATAAAGACACATCAGAAGTGGAGCCAAAGGATATGCTTATTGTCTATTACAGGAATAATAGGTTAAAAAATCTCTGGACTCCCAGACAGTACAGTTCCATAAATAAGATTGCATTTAGGCTAACAGCTAGGAGTAAGTGAACTAGTTTGGGCAAAAAAAACCTTTGTCCTCAAAACTCAGCCTGTGAGGTTCAAAACAATTGCATTGGACCTCTGCTCTTGTACATACACACACACCACAGACAGAACTTTCCTCCACCTACCCACTCCCTCCACTTCCCCACCAGTGTCCTAATTTTTCATAGATGATAATTTGGTCAAACAGCATGGGAGGTTGGAGGTAGTGAAGGAGGTTGAGTATGAAATGCCAGCACTTATCTTGGGCCTCAGCTGCCACTGCTTTAGCACCATCTAGCTGATTCCTATGGCTACCACATTATTTCCTCTCTAAAAATCTATTTCTCTCAGCAGGAGCATGACATAGTAATTGTAAAAAGTTGTGTGCCATAAAAATTAACCAAAAGAGTTTCTAGTGTTAAAGCATATGCCGGAAATAATATGAATACAGTAAAGCATTCAGAAAGTTCATATATATACACAGCATATGGCACATAATATACTGTCTGGTTCATACAAGTGTCTTGTTTTCAAAGTTACGCTAACCTGACAATAGTTCAGTCTATTGGGGAACATGTGTAGAAAGCAAGCAAATATCAGAGTCAAGGTTCAGGTGTACACTTCCTCTATACCAGTGTTTTCAACCTGTGGTCCCCAGATCCCTGGGGGTCCGCAGACTATGTCTAAGATTTTAAAAGGGGTCCGCACCCCTTGAAATTTTTTTATGGATCTGCAAATTTAAAAAGATTGAAAACCACTGCTCTATACCATATACTAAATAGATGGAAGAGGTATATAATTCCTTGTGCTCCTGTTTGATGGTTTATACATATAAACCTTTATATCAAGGCAGGAATGTAGAGGAATGTGCACAAGGAATGTAGAGGAATGGGAGTCTGGAACTCTTGAATTCTAACCCCTCCCTTCTGCCATTATGTGGCATTGGGTAAGTCACATAAATACTCTGTGTTTCCCTACCTCAAAAATAGGAATGAGAAGACTTATTTACTATACTTTCTCAGAATTGTGCTATGAGCATGAATTAGTTAATTCTGGTATAGCACCTAGAAGATGAAAAGTTTTTTTTTTTAAACAATTAGAAGGGCTTTTCTGCCCTTCCTTGAAGTGGAACTCTAAACTCATTGTATTGTGCTTTTTTTTTAAAAATCCAGGCTTGCGAATTCTTACAAAAGAAGCACCCTTGAATTCTGGCTTAGAGAATGTTAAGACTGCATTATTTATTTATTTGATTTGATTTATATTGTGGTAGTCCCTATAGGCCAGGTGCTGTGCAAACATAATGAGATGGTCTCTGCTCCAAACAGCTTTAAATCTAAGTAGGGCCCTAACAGTGGTGGAACGCTCCGCCACTGGGTCAGTGGGGAATCCGGCGCAACACACTGACCTGGATTCAGGCAGCAATGCAGCCAGACTACAGTCATCTGTCCCTGGGCTTCTTCCTACCTCCATTTAGGGTGTACCTGGATCTTGGGGTCGTCCTCTGTCTCACCGGGATATACAGACAATGGTAGTCCCAGCAGCTATTCAGTGTCTGGACTGGCTGGAAGCTCTGGAAGCTTGGGTGAGTCCTCAGGGCAGCAGAAGTACTCCTCACCATCCCACTCCAGCAGCGGAGGAGAAGCACCTGTCTCCCTCAGCAGCTACAGCACAACTGAGGTTCAGGGCCCACCTTTTGTACTTCCTGTTCTGTCCCTCTGCTTCTGGCAGGGTGGGCGGGACTTTACTGGCTCCTCCCACCAGGGCAAGTGTGACCACCCATCCCTGTCAGTCAGAGGGTGGCCATGCCTCCTCGCTACAGTGTCTAACCTGCTTAGGTGCTTTTGAAAATCCCATTAGGTGTCTGTCTAGGTACTGCCAAGCATAGGTGCCCAAATACCTCTAAAAAACTGCCCCAATGTGCCTTCATTTCAGAGGGCCAAGGGACTGCCTTCACTTGCTAAATTATCTCAATTTAGCCGATTAATCACAAAACCAGAAGGTTATTTTTTATTTAAGTGTTTATGCCAAGTCATTGTGGATTATATTGATCCTTAATCCTATGGGTTATTTACGATGGGTTCTTTAATATACAGGAATTGCCATAGTAAGAGACATAGTTAAGGACACAGTGTAAGCTTCAGATGTGAATTTCTTGGCTTCTGTTGGTGTCATGCCAAAGCATTACTTTAGCCCAATTATTTTTTATATGAATTTGAGAACTGGAGCAAACTTCTTTTTCTGATCCCACTGCTCCCTGTCTTGGCATGCTGAACTCTAAAGATGGATGGTTGAGGAACTGGCCTAAGACCCAGAAAAAAATCAGTTCTATTCTTGCCAATCCTACAGACTCCCTATCTGACCTTGGAAAAGTCACATGATCTTTCCTGCCTCAGAGCACAATGTGTGAAATAGGGATAATGCTATTTCCCTACCTCGCAGGGGTGCAGTCAGGATAAATTTCATTGATATTTATGGGGTGCTCAAAAAATAAGGGACAGGAGCTCCATAAATACCTAGTTAGAGAAGGGGAACAGTCAGTTAAATGTGCACAGGGCAAGAAGACTTTATAAAATACCCAAACTCTGCTGAATGAATTCTTTCTAATTGTATTCCATATTGTATTTTTATGAGTATCTCCATGAAAATGGTGCATGAACTGTAATGAATTCAAGCCTATAAGGTCCCCTCTGGATTTAAATTCTAACTATTCTTATAAATACAGCTCCATAAAATTATTCCATTGGCAAATCAAAAAGCATGCACAGATATACTCCAACAGTTTAATTTTGTAAGCAAGGTGCTGTGTTCTGATCTCAGTTATATTGCTGTACATTTACAGCAATGCAATTGACTTCAGTGGAGTTACTCCAGATTTACACCAGTGTAACTGAGAGCAACATTTGGTCCAAGGACTCTAGTACATAAAACATATAATTAATGTCTCCTGTCCAAAAGTGCAATTTACTCAGAAAATTTACAGCTACAGTAAAAATGCTGCTCCAATCAATTCTCACTATGTCTAAACATCATGTTTTTCATTTCTTTTGTTAATTAAATAACATTTGTTATTTTCTTGCTTTCGTGTCAAGGAGCAAATAGAGTCCTGCTTGTTTCACATTCAAAGGTTTAGTGCTAATTTTTATTGAAAAGGAATCAATTTAGTTTAGTGAGAGATTATGTGTAGAAAGCAATAGTCTAATCAAAGACCCGAGGGCTTTGAAATATTAAGTTACATTTTGTTTCAAGTTATTTCTGTGATCTGCTTTTTCTGTGAAAACATTCAGCAGAAAGAATACATTATGAATGGCTTAACTGTTTTGTTAAGATCACTACAAAATTTCAGGGCTGATAAACAATGTATTGTAACTGTCAATCAAACTGTAAGTGAAAATATATACATGCCATAGATTAATTACTCATCAAATAATAGGGTTAGGATAGTTCCCTTTATTCCTTGAAGAAAGCTTTGTGTTGTTCAAGCAGTATCATGCAGTCACTTGCCAAAACCTGGATCTAAGTTACCTTCTCTTCAATCATTTAGGGGCATTGCTACCCACCTTTTTCTGACTTTCAATTTTTCTTCAAACAGCACTTGCCAGGACTTAAATTTTTAATTTCTTTCACTCACTGAAGCATATATACTGCTTGGAATCAAGATGTAAAGATTAAATAAAATATATACCAAGAATGAAAAAATAACATAAAATAAAACCACCTTTAAAACCCTAAGTTGCAATTCTTTGGGTATTTTGTTAAAATATATAGTGAGTACTGCAAGCAAACTAAAAGCACTTTGCTTAAATGCCTGTAAAGAGTCCTAGGTGGAATGAGTATGATGGCCTCATTTTCTAACATAATATTGATATTAAACTATTATATGTACAGTACATTAGCACAATCCAAAACTAATGGTGGCCTTTGCTTTAAAGCAGCCTGTACTGAACTTGAAATATCATTTCTCTCTGGAAATAAGTATTGTCTTTTGTAGGGAGGAAAAATGTTCAGGCAGCATAATGGGAGTTGCTTAGGAGCAAAGGAACAAACCTATGCCATGCTGGAGCAGAGCATGGAATAGAAAACAAATCTTAATTCTGAATGTCTGTCCAGAATCCTGACTTCAGCAGTGGTCTATACCTGATGCTTTTCAGGAAGTAGACCCCTGTTCGAAAATGCACCTGCTTTTGAGAGAGAAAGAGAGAGATAGACAGACAGACAGACAGAGACAGAGAAATTCCTTTCTGAAACCTATATATGATTAGACAACACCCTGAATGTTAAGGGTTGATTTTTGGCAATTTTTTCCACATCTGTAATTATACTTCTTTATATGCTGTAAATATGGAAATTTATAAACTGATTGCACTACAGTAGATGTTGAGGGGAGAGGAGAAGGTTGAAAAATTTAGCTTCATGTGCTTCCTTTCCTGATCATTTAATACGGAAAGATGTTGATGTAGTAAAAAAATAGTTTCCTGATGGATGCTTTTATGACTGTACGTGTAACACTGAAGTTTGCATAACCTCTAGGGCAGGGGTGGGCAAACTTTTTGGCTCGAGGGCCACATTGGAGTTGCAAATGGAGGGCCGGGTAGGGAAGGCTGTGCCTCCTCAAACAGCCTGGCCCCCACCCCTTATCCACCCCCTCCCACTTCCTGCCCCCCTCAGAACTGCCAACCCATCCAAACCCCCCTTCTCCTTGTCCCCTGACTGCCCACTCCTGGGACCCCCACCCCTAAATGCCCCCCCTGGGACCCCATCCTATCCAACCCCCCCTTCTCCCTGTACCCTGACTTCCCTGACCCCATCCACACCCCCACCCCCTGACAACCCCCCCGGGACTCCCACGCTTATCCAACCCCCCCTGTTCCCCATCCCCTGACCGCCCCCCCAGAACCTCTGCCCCATCCAACCGCCCCCTGCTCCCTGTCCCCTGACTGCCCCCAGGGACCGCCCATCCCTTATACAACCCCCATCCCCGGCCCCCTTACCATGCCACTCAGAGCAGCATGTCTGGCAGCCGCGACCCGAGCGGCGACATGGCTGCTGGGGAGGGGGCACAGCAGGGGAGGGACCGGGGGCTAGCTTCCTGGGCCGGGAGCTCAAGAGCTGGGCAGGATGGTGTATACATTGCCCACCTCTGCCCTAGGGGATATTGCAGCATAGAGGGGTTTAATTATTTTGCTGATGGTCAATGGCAGTCATTAATAGGACTGAGGTTGTCTGACTCCCAGTCCACTACTGACCACTAGAGCACCCTGTCTTTCCATACCTGTGTGGCACTCCCCAGTTAAATCTTGTCAAAGTTCATGTGGGGAGAGAGGACAAACTTTCAGGCAGGTAAGCGGTGCAGCCATACATTGAGGCTGTCTTAACAAATTTAGCAATCTTGGGTCACTGACTCTTTGCTTGTCTGACTCATCGTAGTTCTTAGCCTCCATTCCCTTTTGGCACCACTCTATTATTTCTGATTTGTGCTTGGCCTGACTTATTCATCCATCCCTATCAACTTGTGGCAAAAACAGGAGTAAATGGAAGCTGGTGACTGGAACAGCTATAGCACAGGAGGGCCACACAATGTGAGGGTTGTGACTGTGGCACTGAACACTGTGCCAGGCTACCCTAGAAGAGCTGCTGGAAATGCACTTTGGCCACCTTTAGACAGATAATAGACCTACTGCATGATGCCCATTCCCTGGAATCAGACCAAGAAATAACCACAAACAAAGGTCGAACTAAAGCAGTATTGAGGGTTGATTTATTGCTTGCTTTCCTTATTTGTGCAATTATACTCACACACACATCCCATTCATACTGGTGACAGACTGCAGACGTGGGTGTTGTTTTTGATCTTAGGTGACTGAGACTGGCCAGGTTCCAGCTTCCCAGAGATCAAACCGCTAGGTGACAAGAGTCCCAGAAGCCCCTTCACGTCTGTGGGAGGGCTCTACTGCTTCCGGTCCGGTCCTGAGTTTTTGCTGTTGTGGGTTATATTTCTCTCTGGCCTCTACTGGCGTAGGTTTATATACAGTCGCATATATACCTTGATTATCCTTACACGGTAATATTTCAGTTCAAGCCTTGCGATTGGTTTCTTACACTCATACCATCTCACTCATTCCTAACATATTGATTACATATTCATAAGCATGAATTCAATTGGTAATATAGCTTTAAGCATGCATCGGGGGAGGCATAGGTCAGTGGTTTGAGCATTGGCCTGCTAAACCCAGGGTTGTGAGCTCAACCTTGAGGGGGCCATTTAGGGATATGGGACAAAAATTGGTTGGATGATTTAATTGGGGATTGGTCCTGCTTTGAGCAGGGGGTTGGACTAGATGATCTCCTGAGGTCCCTTCCAACCCTGATATTCTATTCTCTGTGACATCAGCTGGGACTTCTGCTGTTATTTGTGGTTCAGACAGGAAACTGTGCAAACTGCACTTTAACGACATGACAGGAAGTCTACACACAAACAGATTGCATTCGAAAAAGCAGATGCAGGGGGGCCATGGGCTGCCCCTCCTCCCCATGGAGCAGGAGCTGTTGCTGTCTGGGGAAGGCCAAGCCATGGATGGGGAACGTGGTCAGCTACACTGCACACCTCAATAATAAAAGGAACACTTTACTGCAGGCATTCTGGACTGGAGCATTATGACCTGGCTTTAAATCTCATGTGTGATGATAACTTAGGGCAGTGGTCCTCAACCAGAGGTACATGTGCCCCGGTGGTACACAGAGGTATTCCAGGGGGTACATCAACTCTTCTAGATATTTGCCTACTTTTACAGCAGGCTACATAAAAAGCAGTAGCAAAGTCAGTACAAACTTAAATTTCATACAGACAATGCCTTGTTTATACTGCTCTATATACTATACATTGAAATGTAAATACAATATTTATATTCCAATTGATTTATTTTATAATTATATTGTAAAAATGGAAAGTAAGCAATTTTTCAGTAATAGTAGTATGCTGTGATATTTCTATATTTTATGTCTGACTTTGTAAGCAAGTAGTTTTAAAGTGAGATGTAACTTGGGAGTACGCAAGACAAATCAGACTCCTGAAGGGGTACAATAGTCTGGAAAGGTTGAGAACCTAGAGGGGAGAAAATAGGAAAAAATGAATTGAACAAAATATGTATATTTCTTATTACAGGAGGAGGGCACATACACTATTATTCCTCACTACTTAGGTACTTTCCATAACAAAAGATTTAGCGATAATATAAAGAGCAAGATACTATGCCAAAGGTGTTTTAAGATTAACCAGCCTACTTGTACTGCCAAATGGAGAAAAGCTTGGAAACAGCCTGAGATTTTTCTGACCCTGGGGTGGTGAAGGTGATGTATTCAGTCTCTGGAAGAAGCATTTGCCTTCTTCATACAATGGCTGCATCTTTATGCCTTCCCCATTTGCCAGCTTATTGATGCAGCCATGGTATTGGCATGGCGTCTGGAGGGAGTTATTTGTCTGTTTTGTAGAGATAAGGTTCCATAATGGAAGCTGCAAACCAAGGGCAAGAGAATCTAGACAGAGAAATGGGGGAATCAGACAGTAGGTAAAAATAAAGTAAAATGAGAGCTATTGTTTGCTTCAGAAATGAGTCACCATGTTCTCTAACTGATTAAAAGCTGAGCTGTTTTCTTTATTGGGGTGAGGAATGGGGCAAAGTGGGACTCAGATAACACAGATAAAGATTTTTGGCTAGCTGAAAATTCAGACATGATTATTATTTTGGGAGGAACATTTAGTTCATTGCTGGGAGGTGAAAGTTAATTTTCAGAAATCCTTTTAAGTTGTCCCTTTTTCTTTCAGATAAAATGTACTTCCTTATTCACCAAACAACACCCATGTGCCCTGTAATATGTCATAATACTTGTTCCTGGCAAGTGGCCTACTTTTGAGAATATTCAACATCAGACTCTCTCAACAGGTAAGAGCTTAATCCTTTATGATCAACATTTAAAGTTATCTTCCTAGTAACTAATGGGCACCAGATTTAGAGTAATTGTTAAAAAAAAACCTACAGTTCCTAGAAGCTTTACTCCACTGTTTAATAACTTTTAATAGTTATTTGTAGCTTGCTGTTGATTGACTGGCACTTGCAAATTTTATCATTAGAAATGAGCACACCAATTTTTATGAGATAATGCCCTCCAGACCTCTTGCTCCCGCTTACCCCCAGGGCATATGACATATTGGCAGCTGTGTTATTTTTCTGCTCCAGCCCTTCTACAGTAGATTGCATTGTGCTACAGAACTGAAGCAATGAGACATAACAGAGATGGTGCTGGAGACTATGGTCAATAAGAGGACCTGTAAAGAAAAGGAGTTGGTGCAGGGGCCAGTGTAGCATAGAGATGGGGCTGGGAGGATTGAAAGGACTAAACCACGGAATGGATGGTTGTGAGTTCAATCGCTGAGGGGGCCATTTAGGGATCTGGTGCAAAAATCTTTCTGGGGACTGGTCCTGCTTTGAGCAGGGGGTTGGACTACATGACCTCCTGAGGTCCCTTCCAACCCTGGTATTCTATGATGGATGGGTGATGAGTGGACTTAGAAGGAGAAGGGAATAAATATTAGGGGCATTGAGGTAAAGGCCCTGGATGATAAGTGGAAGGATTTTGTAATGGAAGTAGAAGTGGAGTTCTTGTGATTTTGCATGTGAAAAGAGAAGGAGGAAAAGAAAGCCACATGGATTTAGTGAGAGGGAAGAGGGACTCCATACAGTCAGCATGTCCATTTATTTTAAATTATTCAAATTAGTGAAAACCTCATTAGATGTACTATAGAATTCCACAGAAATTGATAACTTTTCCTATAGGTGTGTTAAATTCTATAGGGTGATCCAATAGAAAAAAATATCCCTGCTATAGAATTCTACAGAATGGTTTTTAAAAAGGAAATTGTTCTTGGTTAAATTCTACAGGGTTTTATAGCATTTCCATACAAACCTTTTGTTATCCTCCCTGTCAAAAAATATAGATCTTTTCCATATGGGGAAATTTACATTACCATCCAGACTTTTAGATGCTTCTCCTAAACTTTGAAACTGTTCAGATTCTTCTCTCACTAGTGAGATATTTGTGAGAATTTGAACAAGATCTTGTTTGCCTCCTGGCAAACAAAATCTTTCTTTTCAAAAGCTCTCCAAGCTTGTGAAATGAACCTAAAGTCAGTGAAGAAAAAGATCAATTCTAGTCCTCCACACAGACCTTGTCCTTCAGTGTAAACCATGAATTCTTTATAACACGGTGGAGTAAAAAAAAAATCATGTACCAAAAATACCTGTAACATCCAAACAAAACATGAGTTCTGAATGCATACAGCCATATAATTCCACCCACTGCATCTCATGGGTGTAATGATGTTATCACGACATTAAATTATTCAAAGATAAGTCCTTACACACTTACAAAAGTACCACTTTGGAATAGACCATCTTAAAATTTGTCAATCAACAATTATTTGGATTTAACGATACTACAAAATGTATACACATTAGTGAGCATATTTTTCTTATTAAGATATTTTATTTGCATTGTAAATGCACATTGATTGTCATGTGAAAAAAATCAGCATTTAATCCACAGTTACCACACAGTGGTATTACTTGTAGGGTGAAATCCTGGTTCTCATTGACTGGAATGTTGCCAGGATTTCACCCATTATAACAGGGAAGTAACTGAATTAACTCTGTAGGAATTCTGGGTAAATGTTGACATTTTTAATGATGACCAATATATGTGTTTTTCATCACATCGCTGGGAATTCACCAATGGTAATGTTTTGTATTTGAGGTACATTTGTATTTTCTATGCCTGGATCACTGTCACCCCACAGAATTTCTGTAAAGTGAATTTATGTACATGGCTTCTAACTTGCACTGATCACTAATCAATGAAAATGCAGTGGGACAAATTGCCTGTTGGTATGACTCCTTTGATTTCATTGGAGTTCTACCTACAGGGAATTCAATCCACTTGCTCTAGCTCATGTTTAAAACAGAATATATTTTGGATGTTCTCTGTGAAATATGGATCAGAAATGTAATGCTGCAATTAGACCAGAATAATTCATGATTAAATATTGAAGTATCATTAGCATAGGATTTGACAAATCCCTTTAAAAAAAATAAAAATAAGAAGCAAGCCAAAACTTGAACAAAACCCAAATCAACCTCCTTTTTTGTTTTGTTTCGTGTTTTAAGTCAAAAAGATTTTAGTCAACTTTTTTATTTAAGAACAGGAGTACTTGTGGCACCTTAGAGACTAACAAATTTATTAGAGCATAAGCTTTCGTGGGCTACAACCCACTTCTTCGGATGCATATAGAGTCCCTCCAGACCCACGAACATGATACAGTTCTGCGGTGACCTAGAATCCTACTTTCGACGTCTCCGACTCAAAGAATATTTCCAACATACCTCTGAACAGCATACTAACCCACAGAATCCCCCCTACCAGCACTACAAACAAAAGGATTCTGCGTGGACTCCTCCGGATGGTCGAAACAACAGACTAGATTTCTACATAGATTGCTTCCGTCAACGTGCAAAGGCTGAAATTGTGGAAAAGCAACATCACTTGCCCCATAACCTCAGCCATGCTGAACACAACGCCATCTACAGCCTCAGAAACAACCCTGACATCATTATCAAAAAGGCTGACAAAGGAGGTGCTGTCGTCATCATGAATAAATTGGAATATGATCAAGAGGCTGCTAGACAGCTCTCTAACACCACATTCTACAGGCCATTATCCTCTGATCCCACTGAGGATTACCTAAAGAAACTACACCATCTGCTAAAAAAACTCCCTGACAAAGCGCAGGAACAAATCTGTACAGACACATGCCTAGAACCCCGACCAGGGACATTCTATTTGCTACCCAAGATCCATAAACCTGGAAATCCTGGACGTCCCATCATCTCAGGCATTGGCACCCTAACATCAGGCTTGTCTGGTTATGTGGACTCTCTCCTCAGACCTTACGCTACCAGCACTCCTAGCTATCTTCGAGATACTACTGACTTCCTGAGGAAACTACAATCCATCGGTGATCTTCCAGAAAACACCATCCTGGCCACTATGGACGTAGAAGCCCTCTACACCAATATTCCACGCACAGATGGACTACAAGCTATCAGGAACAGTATCCCCGATAATGTCACAGCTAACCTGGTGGCTGAACTCTGTGACTTTGTCCTCACCCACAACTATTTCACATTTGGGGACAATATATACCTTCAAGTCAGCGGCACTGCTATGGGTACCCACATGGCCCCACAGTATGCCAACATTTTTATGGCTGACTTAGAACAAC
>NW_020664477.1:0-19261 GCF_002925995.2 Terrapene triunguis | reverse complement strand
CCCTTGGTGTTCACACCTCAACTGCTAGAAGAGGGCCTCATCCTCCCTGATTGAACTAACCTCGTTATCTCTAGCCTGACTCACTCTTGCTTGCATATTTATACCTGCCTCTGGAAATTTCCACTACATGCATCCAAAGAAGTGGGTATTCACCCATGAAAGCTCATGCTCCTATACGTCTGTTAGTCTATAAGGTGCCACAGGACTCTTTGCTGCTTTTACAGATCCAGACTAACACGGCTACCCCTTTGATACTTGACACCATGCAAAGCACTGCATTTAGCCATATGGAGTAGAAATCCATCAACATCATGAAGAAACTTGCACAAGTACAGACAGATATCATCTTCCTTTCCAAATGCAAACGGATGGACATCATACCAAATGGACTGAATGTGAAAAATCCATTGCTATCTACATACTACACAGACCACAGTGAGAGATTATGCCATACTCTATCAAAGAAACTGAGGAACCACCTGATCAGCATCCTATACAGCAAACAGAAAAACATCAAAAAAGAGCTCTCCAACCTGGAGACTCTCATAAATAACCAAACTTCCACACAAACGGACTTCGCTAAAATAAGACAGGAGATCTACATTACACACTTCACCTCTCTACAAAGGAAAAAGGACTGTAAGCTGTCTAAAATCCTACCTGCCACATGGAGCCACAACAGTGGTACCCCTAACCCACCCAGCAATATTGTCAATCTATCCAACTACACACTCAGCCCGGCAGAAGAGTCTGTCCTATCTCGGGGACTCTCTTTCTGCCCTGCCACCCCCACAAACATGATACAGTTCTGTGGCAATCTGGAAGCCTACTTTCGCCGTCTCCGACTCAAAGAATATTTTCAAGATAACACTGAACAGCGCACTGATACACAGATACCCTCCCACCAACAGCACAAGAAGAAGAACTCCACATGGACTCCTCCTGAGGGTCGAAATGACAGTCTGGACCTATACATAGAATGCTTCCGCCGACGTGCACAGGCAGAAATTGTGGAAAAACAACATCGCTTGCCTCATAACCTAAGTGGTGCAGAACGCAATGCCATCCACAGCCTCAGAAACCACCCTGACATTATCATCAAAGAGGCTGATAAAGGAGGTGCTGTTGTCATCATGAACAGGTCATAGTGGATCACAAGTTCATATGAGTCAACAATGTAACACTGTTGCAAAAAAAGCAAACATCATTCTGGGATGTATTAGCAATAGTGTTGTAAGCAAGACACAAGAAGTAATTCTTCCACTCTACTCCACGCTGATTAGGCCTCAACTGGAGTATTGTGTCCAGTCCTGGGCGCCACATTTTAGGAAAGGTGTGGACAAATTGGAGAAAGTCCAGAGGAGAGTAACAAAGCATGACCTGTGAGGGAAGACTGAAAAAATTGGGTTTGTTTAGTCTGGAGAAGAGAAGACTGAGGTAGGACATGATAACAGTTTTCAAATACATAAAAGGGTTGTTACAAGGGAGAACAATTGTTCTCGTTAACTTTCTGAGGATAGGACAAGAAGCAATTGGCTTAAATTGCAGCAAGGGCAGTTTAGGTTGGACATTAGGAAAAACTTCCTAACTGTCAGGGTGTTTAAGCCCTAGACTAAATTGCCTAGGGAGGTTGTGGAATCTCCATCATTGGAGATTTTTAAGAGCTGGTTACACAAACACCTGTCAGGGGTGGTCTAGATAATACTTAGTCCTGCCATGAGTGCAGGGGACTGGACTAGATGACCTCTTGAGGACCCTTCCAGTCCTAAGATTCTATGATTCTAGAAGGAACTCTGCCATCCTACCAGCTACAAAAAGCTCCCTTCCACCCTGTCATCATTTTCATTCATTTCTATATGGAAAGTATATGTTCATAGATAATGTGCCAGTTGACAGCACTTAAGAATATGTAACGATGTTCGTGGATTTGCAGACCTGATAAGACTTATTGTTTTTTGTGATATTGGGGACTGGCCCAGATCCCTGAAGGTATTTAGGCACCAAACTCCTGCAATGGGAGTTAGATGTCTACATACCTTTGAGGATCTGGGCCTGGGCCTTTAAGAGCTGAACATTCCAGAGAGAGTGTGGGTAGGGTCCTGTGTTTTGCACAGCCAGTTGGAACCAGACACAGAATAAAGCACAGCTCTTGCAAGCACCTTAAGCACTGAATGATCACTGAACACCAGAGTTACATCCATTACAAATAGCTTGATTTTCATGCAGCTCTTAACAAGAATTAGCTATTGTGACAACCACTCATTCTGTCTCTCACGCCAACTCTTAGCTCTTTGCCCACACTCTTAAAAACAAACCGTCCCTCCACTGTTAAGATTTCACACCTGTGTTTCCAGGGCTAGGTGTTTTGTGTGTATGTTCCCCAACAGTAACATGACACCTAGATAAACTTGTGATTTTGTGTAGCATTTGAAAATGTATTTAATTTTCTTTTTATGTACACCGTTGAATATCCCCATGCTGCAAGAAACAAAACCCACACAAATAAAACAGCATAGACATTTAGAGACAGATTGTGAATTACTTAGTCCTGCTGGTGAGCAGTTACTCTAGGAGCAATTTTATATGAGCAGAATTGACTTCAGAGAAACTACTCCTGTGAGGAACTGCTCATCAGTAGGAATAAAGGGCTCACAAACTGGCCTTAAATGATCTCTCATTAGTCTAAAGCCAGCCATAGTTAATACAATACATGTTTAATATTACACCCAGTTTGCTATTAGGCTACATCACCATACAAGTGGAAATGTCTGCTTTGGGGGCTGTTGAACAGTGTGGAATGATATACTGTAGCACAGAGACATGCACTGAAAAATACTGTGCTCATCCATGGTAAAAATTCAGGGCTCAGTAGCTTCCTTCACTGTGAAGAAGGTCTAGTGGCTATAAACTGGGCTATAGCATGGAAGAGAAAATCAAGTACCGTAATTGTTCTGCTTGTTTGTCTTTTCTATTCATATCCATTTGACCTGGATGAGATAAATCTGTGCATATGAAATGAAATTGCCAACAAACAAAATAAAGAGAAGGGGCACTTTTTATTGCTCTGTGTTATACTTCTCCAGTATGATATATTGTTCTTTATTCTTTTATTTATGGGTTTTTTTTTTACTTTAAGGAAAATGTGATGTAGAATAGCTGTCCAATAAAAGCAGTTTTTGTTAGAAGAAAAAGAACTGCAATAATTTACTGAACACTAGTCATGGCAGGATACTTTTATAGCAAGTAGACAACAAACCTAATGGTGGTTGAATACCAACGGATGGCTACTAAGGGTTTGATTCACAAACAGATATGTCTGGTTTTGTTGCTAAGAGTGCCTATAGTCCCTTAGTACAGTAGGTTAGTACTGAAAGCTGTCACTGAATTACAAAATAGTTTGATACACATCTAAATACATGGAAGTCTGGAATGTAAATGATCTGCACCCATTTGTCTCACACTTTTTCTGGTGCAGGAAGAGCAAAAGTCAGATTTTCCATTGTGTTTCAGCTCCCTTTGTGCCACCTGGCTACTGGATCTGTTCAGTTCTAAATTCTCCCCATGTGGGAAAGCTCTCAGAAGGGACAGAGCTGCGATACCTGGCTCAGGCACCCACACTTAGTCCTGACATGAATGTCATGGCAGAGATGATTGGGAAAGAGGTGTAGCTGCAACATGCTGCACTCTGGCTATGTTCAGTGGACATATGGTCTTGTAAGAAACTTTGCCATCCTTGTATATTTTATAGCAGTCCCCATGCTGTTCTAGCCTGCTCTGGGGATTTGATGGTGCAAGTCTGCCCTGAGAATCAGGGAGCTGTAACCAGGATAACTTTGGTTCCACTGGGAACAGAAAAACAGTGCAACTGAGTAGAATCCACAGTGTCTGTTCAGTTTCTTAACACAATAACCACATTTAATATTTAATCATATAACTTTAGGTAATATATAAACAAAATCTTCCAAAATATGTTTTTTCCTTCATAGCAATATGCAGAAAGCAAGACATACAGTTAAAAGATTTTTACAATTTTTCACAATTTTTATGTATACTTTGAGGGCTAATTTTTCAAAATTGTACCTCAAAATTGCATGTGTGCTCTTTGTGCATACAAAGTTTCCAGATCTTTATTTGTACAAAGTAAGAGCTTGCACCTAAGAACATGGGGAGTTAGATGCATATGTACTTGATTTATAGGCTTGACTATGGGTCTGCGTGATCAAATGACAGGTTTTGATCTCAAACAGATGAATATGAAATTTTGCTGAAAAAATTTGACACCACTTCTAAAAATTTGTCAGGCCCAGATCCTCAAAGGTATTTAGGAACCTAAGTTCCATTGCAATCAAGTGAAATCATTGGGAGTTAGGCACCTAAATACCTTTAAGGATCTGGGCCTTAGTCCTCTGTATTATTGAAGAAATAGAGAATCTCTTATGCATTCTGGGCTTGGCTCTGTCTTTCCTTTTGCCATTCGGGTGTAGTACAATCTTTGTCCAAGGTGGTTAAGTAGAAAAGAATATATATTTTCACTCTTTGCCTCAGTAGGCTTTGTGAAATCAGTTGCTGGTCTCAGTCTACTTCCCAGAGGTTAAACGTCCACATCACAAAAACCATCCCACAGTTTGCACCATTACTGGCAGCCTCAGCACAATGGTCAAGACAGAGGGTGCACAAACTTCCCCTGCACCCTTTCTTACCAAAAGAGGTTATGTTTCCAGGTCCAGGTTGATCCACACTGGTGGGACAATGATGGGAAGCTTTGTCACTATGGCCTGGGCTGAACTTGTTGTGTGGATGCAGAATGTCATTCTCCAGGAATGTCAAGAGTGCACATTTCACTGGTATGAAATTCACACAAATATATCTTTTTTTAATTTTTTGTTAAAGTGAATGTATGGGTTGACAAATAATACCAGATCTGAAGGAATAATATGTGATCTGGGACAAATATACTTCTAAGAATCCTAAAGGAAGAACTGCATAAGATAAATTTTATTGTAAAAAGAGGAGGATTTGCTGCCTAGGTTATAAGATGGGAGCCAAAAACCTTCTGCTTTTTTATTTTAAAGAAAATTGTCCTCCTTACAGATAGGGAAAGTTTAACTTGTTCAATTCCCTGCACTACATAATGTCCCTCACTCATTGACCCATGCTACTACACTTTTGTTATAAATCATTGCCAGAGTGGCAACATCAAACTGTGATATACAGTTGTATTGAAATCATACTGTTTTCTACCTCTAATGAATTTGCTTGTTATAGAGATGTGTGAGTTATAAATAGGACAACACATAATGAGCTTCATTGCAAACAGATGCCAGAAAATAGTTCTCCAATGGGGAACAAGACTTTTCAAAAAGCCTTTCAATTTTGGTGCCACAGTATGTACTTGGGATGGTACTCAATTGAAAATAGTAATGCCTAGTGGATGTATCAGGATATTGAGATTTAATTATTCAGGACTCCTGGGTTCTAGTGCCGATTTTGCCACTAATTGTAAGTTTAATGTGTCTGTCTCAATTTACTCATCTATACAATTCCTGAGCAAGGGAATGTAGAAATTGCCCAGGTGGACCAGACCCGTGATCCATCTAGTTTAGTATCCTGCTGCACACAGTGGACAGCCCCATCAAAGGCACATGGTGCTTCACCATTCCAGGAGCAGACCAGAGAACGAATTGTGACTCAAAGTCACAATTCTTCCCCACCCTCCCTTGCCCTGGGGAAACAGTAAGTTACATTATACCTGTTGTGAAGCAGCTTATTCCCCATCTGCATCCAGCGAGTTACTCTGGCCAGTGAGTAGGAAGCACAGAGGGTTCCTCCTACTCTCCAATCCCCTCCCCATCCATTTGTTTGCAGCATGGGGATCAGGCCAGTAGTCCTTGCCGTCCCCACCACAGCTGGTGTCAGTCTGAGTGTGTGTAGAGGGGAATGCCTTGTTCCCCTGTGTGAGTGAATACGGTCTGTGACATTATCACCCTTAATTCATAAGGATACTGAGAGGTTTAAAACTTCTGAAGCACTTTCATATCACCATAGCAAAGAAGAGGCGGGGGGGGGGACCAATACCTCAGGAGACAGGAGCCTGCCATGTCCCTGCTGGGTGGTGTCAGGCAAGTCACTCTACCTCTTTGTGACTCTGTTTCCTCTCTTACCCTTTGTCTGTCTTGATTATTAAGAAGATAAGCTCTTTGGGGAGAAGCTCTTAGGCTACATCTACACTTGGAGCAAGGAGTGTGATTTCCAGATTGTGTACACATACTTGCACTAGCTCTCATCAAGCTAACAAACTATAACCAGCAATGTAACTGCAGTTGCAAGGTTGCAAGCTGCCTCGCATACAACCAGCCTGAACCCCATATATACGTGCTCAGGGTAGCTAGCTTGTGGCTACACTACTCTTTTTAGTGAACTAACTCAATGAGAGCTAGTGTGAGAATGTCTATACGAGTTGGGAATCACACCCCTAGCTCCAAGTCTAGACACAGCCTTAGTATGTATTGGTACACTGTACAGTGCCAGGCATAGTGGATCCCTGATCTCAGCTGGGGTTTGCAAGCACCTCTGTAATACTATTTGCTGTAATAATAGCACTATATAAAGGCACATGATATATTATTATTGCATTAATATTAATAAATTACTTACACCATTGTTATGAGCTTGTCAATTTTTCTATATGAGAGGGCAAATAGGTGATCCCATAGGATGAAAAGCACCTTTAGTTTGGATGGAAAGTAGATTAAATGAAAGTCACAGAACAAGAAATTGTTAATTTTTGAATGCTTCTCATTGTCTGCTGTTGTGATGTATGTTTTTCTTTCCCTTCCCCCTAAAGTTTTATTGGGTCTTGCTTGTTATACACTGTCTGCATTAGGAGAACATACTTTGTTGCTATAGCAATTCTTTCCCACTTTGATATTTTATTGCACTTAGAGTTGCTGCAGGCAAAAAAAAAAAAAAGTATGACTTGCCTCCTCACAAATGGTTGGCCAGTCTCCCTGATATCCTATTTCTGAACAACTTTTAACTATATCTCACAGCAATCTATATTCTGGTAAATACTGTGTGTTAGGCACTATCTAGAAAGGCTGATCTTTGCTCTATAACTGTTGCACAGCATGCAGCAGGATACACTGCAGCATATTGTATATCACAGCAGATATAGATTATTAAGATAAGTTCATCCTGTTTTTCTCCAAACCCATTCGCGATCTGATGTCTTGATATCCCCCTGTCCACCTAAGGATGTTATTAAGTAAACGGAAGATGTATGAAAGGCTTCCTCATTTTGCTTTCAGAATGCGTTCTAGAAAAGAAAAGGAATGTATTTATTTGGAGTGAATGTAGGGCTTGTGAAAAATGCTAGATTGAAAGCCCGGGAGACTGAAATCTTCAGTCCAAAACCAGTCACTGGATGGAAGAAACGGTGAAAGGTTTTCAACCCTGCCAAAGCAATGTATCTAAACCCTAAAATGCAAGCAAGGCCGGCTCCAGGCAGCAGCTTAACAAGCAGGTGCTTGGGGCGGCCAAGGGAGAGGGGCGGCATGTGCGGCAATTCGGGGGCGGCAGAAATGCTGGAGCCGGCCCTGAATGCAAGATTTGTTAATTTTCCATGGCCATTCAGTCTTTGATCTTGTCTACTGAGAATGTAAAAAAGGGGTTAATTAGGGCCTGTCCCAAAACCTGGTGAAGTCACAGAAAAACTCAGTGGGCTTTCAATCAAGCCCTTGTTGCCAGCTATAGTGGTATTGTGATGTGGACTCTTGTACTCGTGGAACTGGACTGAGACCACTAAACTCGTTACATAGAGGGAGATCTTGAAAGCATCAGACAGTCACAATTTTCAGTCAAGACCAGGTTGGGCAAGCTTTGAACTGTCTGGCTGGATATGAAATGCTGTAAACCACCAGACCCCTGAGACACGCAGTCTCCATTAAATAAAAATGCATTAATAATTGTCATTTTGATCTGGCACAAAGTATTTACCAGAAATTTGGGGTTTTATTTTTAATATTAAAACAATTTAATTTGTGATTCCATTTTTTAATGTGTTGTTAGTTACTGTATATAGCATAGCTGGCAGTGCACTCTATGGTTACTTCCATATAGCCCTCAATTTTTAGCTACTCATAATTTTGGCAAAAATTCCTTTGGAGTGAAATTTTGCATCCTTAGACTCAGTTCAAAGGTACAGCTTTTGGAACTTTTTAGTAAAACTGATTCAGAACCTCTTTGTAGTAAGTCAACAATGGGTGAACTGATTTGTTTTAACTGTCTTATTCTGTAGATCTTACTGAAATCTACCAAAGTAACTAATTTTAAAGGAAATTGGTTCTGATTTTTTAAAATGAGGAGTGAACAGTCTGCATTCACTCCAAATAAATACATTCCTTTACTTTTCTAGAAAGTTTCCCCCCTACCTGCCGCAGACTGAAGTTTTTCGACTCACTAGTTTAAAATAATTAGGGTGGTGTGAAGTACTGTAGCTTGATTTTAAAATTGCAGTAATTTCTGCTCTTTGTAGAGTGTGACCCACAACACTCAGAAGCAGCCTCTACTTAAAGAACACTAGCTCTCCCTGTTGCGTGATTTGCCTTTTAGAGTGACTTTTTCACAGAATGCATTTGCAGGGATTTAAATTTGGCAGAGCCAAACAGCTGCAGTTTTAAAATGCCCATTTTGCAATAGGTAACTGTTTGCTTCTCCTCCCCTCTCTTCCACTTGGTAAGTATTCTTAACTTCTATTATTTTTCTCTTGTCATTCCTCAGAGTGGGCACACTCTCTGACCTACCAAACTTTAAATAAATAGCAGAGGTGGTGGTCATGTTCAGGAAGGTATATTCTAGAGGAATGAGTAGAAAGCTGGGGGCCCAGAACGAGTTCTACTCCCACTTCTCATCCTGGTTGACCTTAATAAATACCTCTGCTCACATTCTACAGCATGCTGTATGTGTTATCCATTTCCTCATATAAAGCAGGTAAGTATCAGTACTCCCGTTTTATTCCCCCTGAAGTGTAAGATCTCCTGTGTAAGGATTTGATTCGCTGTTAAAATAATAACAATTCCTTTGCCTCTTATCTAACCCCAAACTTTCAGTTTTTCTTTTCATATGTGTCCAGTTGCTAGTTCATTCACAGAGTCAATCTCTGTTGACAGACTCAATGCTTTTGCAGGGGGTATTGTTGCCACATGCCAAAATATCAGTTTGTTCCATTTGTGTTCTGTGGGCCTGGATGCAGTCTTTGCAAGTGCAAAACTTCAGTAGGGGCAGGGAGGGTTTGTGTGTGATTTTGCTGAAGCCCTTAAAAGTTAAAAGTGGTTTTAAAGTCTCTCAAGTCGCATTCATGGAAAGGGCTATAAATGATCCCTGTGGGTGGAATCTCCACCTGGACAGTATGAGGCTTATGCCTTACTGAAGGTATTAACTTGCATGGTTCATAAGCCTTTCACTAGCCCTCTGTAAAGGTGTGATTCCACCCCATGGAAATCAGAGAAGGGCTCAAACCAGAACACTAGACCTATCCCCAACTAACTGAGAAATGTAAAAGGACACCTTGGAATCTCCTCTTCATTTCCATAATGCTTAATTTATTTGAGTCAATTTATCTTCACCTACAATGTTAATCACATAATATGATGCATTTCTACTCCATTTGGTCATAATCAGGATTTTGTTGCCTTCTTCAGCTTTATAAGAAGATGCACATTGGGGGGGAGGGGGAGAGGAATTCTCCTCTTGGAGGCACACATCCAGTGTTCCCAATTCCCATTACTTTATCACTAGGACTGTCAAGTGATTAAAAAAATTAATCACGATTAATCGTGCAATAAAAAAAATTAATCGCAATTAATTGCATGATTAATCACACTGTTAAACAATAATAGAATACCATTTATTTAAATATTTTTGGATGTTTTCTACATTTTCAAATATATTGACTTCAATTACAACACAGAATACAAAGTGTACAGTGCTCATTTTATATTTATTTTTGATTGCAAGTACTTGAAATGTAAAAAAACCCAAAAGAAATGGTATTTTTCAATTCACTTAATACAATGTAGTGCAATCTATTTATCATGAAAGTTGAATTTACAAATCTAGAATTATGTAGAAAAAAAACCTGCATTCAAAAATAAAACAATGTAAAATTGTAGAGCCTGCAAGTCCATTCAGTCCTACTTCTTCTTCAGCCAATTGCTCAGACAAACAAGTTTGTTTACATTTGCAGGAGATAATGTTGCATGCTTCTTGTTTACAATGTCACCTGAAAGTGAGCACAGGCATTCTCATGGCACTGTGTAACTGGCATCGCAAGATACTTACATGCCAAATGTGCTATAGATTCGTATGTCCCTTCATGCTTCACCCACCATTCCAGAGTACATGCTTCTATACTGATGACGGGTTCTGCTCGATAACAATCCAAAGCAGTGCGGACCGACACATGTTCATTTTCGTTATCTGAGTCAGATACCACCAGCAGAAAGTTGATTTTCTTTTTTGGTGATTTGGGTTTTGTAGTTTCTGCATAAGACTGTTGCTCTTTTAAGACTTCTGAAAGAATGCTCCACACCTCATCCCTCTGAGATTTTGGAGGGCACTTCAAATTCTTAAACCTTGGGTAGAGTGCTGTAGCTATCTTTAGAAATCTCACATTGGTACCTTCTTTGCGTTTTGTCAAATTTGCAGTGAAAGTGTTCTTAAAATGAACAACATGTGCTGGGTCATCATCCGAGACTGCTATAACATGAACTATATGGCAGAATGTGGGTAAAACAGAGCAGGGGACATACAATTCTCCCCCAAGGAGTTCAGTCACAAATGTAATTAATGCATTATTTTTTTAACGAGCCTTGTCGGCATGGAAGCATGTCCTCTGGAATGGTGGCTGAAGCATGAAGGGGCATACGAATGTTTAGTATATTTGGCACGTAAATACCTTGCAATGCTAGCTACGAAAGTGCTATGCACTGTTCTCACTTTCTGCTGACTTTATAAATAAGAGGGTAAACAAACTTGTTTGTCTTAGCGATTGGCTGAACAAGAAGTAGGACTGAGTGGACTTATAGGCTCTGAAGTTTTACACTGTTTTACATTGTTTTGTTTTTAGTGCAGTTATGTAACAAAAAAAAATCTACATTTGTAAATTGCACTTTCATGACAAAGGGATTGCACTATAGTACTTGTATGAGGTGAATTGAAAAATACTATTTCTTTTGTTTATCATTTTTATAGTGGAAATATTTGTAATCAAAAATATTATACACTTTGATTTCAATTACAACACAGAATACAATATAGAAAATGTAGAAAAACATCCAAAATATTTAATAAATTTCAACTGGTATTTTATTAACAGTGCAATTAAAACTGTGATTAATCATGATTAATTTTTTTTAATTGTGATTAATTTTTTTGAGTCAATCCTGTGAGTTAACTGTGATTAATCGGCAGCCCTATTTATCACAAGTCTCAAATAGTTGGGTTTTATTTCAAAGCCTCAGCTCTTGAAGTAACGTGATTACATGAGAATCTCAGTGCTTTTTGTGTGTGTCCATTTCTATCCCTCATTGTTGCACAGAAAAGCTCGGAAATGTGAGCCCAGTGTAACCTAAAGACTCAGGAACCATAAGGCACAGGGGGTAAATCTATTTTTAAACTCATTTTTCCAGTACTTACGATTTTTGAATACTTGGATATGGCAGTACCACATCTTGGATCTCCACTCTAATTCTTCTGGATGGGATCTGAGACTACTGAGTCTGAGCTCACTGGTAAGGAATCAAATGAGAAGGTTTGTCCACAGAAGAGAAACAAAACACAAAGGTGTTACACTCAAGGCAACAATGATTTGTATTCACCTCTCAAGGAAAGAGTAATATTGAACATAATATTACTCAGCGAACATAGTATTAAATGTATCCATCTAGATTCATCTAATGGTGTTTTCCTAACTCCAGACAGATGCTGCTAGGTTAATATGATTATCATTTTTATGGGTTCTCAACACAGGGGTCACTCACAAACAGGTGTCAAGATCTAGCATACACCCTGTCCTTTCCAAATTGTTAAAAGGTGGGAGAGGGGTCCCAGCTAGATTCTAGCTAAGGATCCTGGTAAGGAAAAGGGTGAGAACCACTATTCTATTTTGATGATCATAGAGCATATATAGTGCCTCCATGTGGCCCCATAACACAACCTACTTTTCTCTATTTGATTCAGTCACAATCAGGGGTCAGACTGGAGGGAAGAGGAAAGCAGAGTACACTTTTAAAACTTTGTACATGATCCTATGGAGCACACCCATTAGTATGGAGTAGTTGATATTTATGTTGAATGTGTAATGAACAACAATATCTAAAGTCTCAACATTAGGCTTCAGAGTTAATTCAGGGGCAATTCATCTTCACAGAGCTGCCATTTCAATTTCTGTAGCTCAAAATAACAGAAGTGTTTTGGTTCACATTTGTGAACTTCCCTTCATGACCATAGGAGCTGTAGTAGGAAGAGAGCCTGAGATATGAGCCTTTGTATCAGAGGCCTTGTATGAGGCAAGATCCGCTCACAGAATCTGGCAAGAACAGGGCTGATATTGCAGAAATACACATTCCTAAGAAGTGCTAGTCACAGAGTACTCACACAAACACATCCCAATATCAAGTGGTAGCAAAAAATCCAGATATCAAGGATGGTACAAAAACATTCCCCAAGAATAACAGGAACACACTGACCCCTCCTAAAAGATAAGGTCAGATAGAGATGTTTTGATCGAACCAAGTTGTACAAAGTGATAGGTGATAACTAGCCATGCCAGGGGGGCAGTAACTAACTATGTCATAGGGGCAGTACTAACTTGTTTGTATCGGGGTATAAAAATGTATCTCAGAGGGAGTATCTTTGTCCAGCTTAGGGAGGAACAGAAAATCCTGCCGTTCACTGAGATAGTCTATTGTTATGGGCATACATGTATTAGTGGTTTGGTAGAGTCTGCAGGATGCTAGTACCGTGCTTCATCAACAATAAACCTGGCTGGGTGCCTTTGTTCCTTAACGGATCTTGTGGTCATTGGGCGGTTTGCTCGAGGTCTGCTGTGCCAGCTGTCTGCACAGAGCTGGGGAGGAACACACGTAGCTAAACATCTATCAATATCTAACCACAGGAGCCAGCCATCTACATTTTTATAGATGAAAACTTAAATTCTGAACAGGCTGATGAAGCCATCAACAAAGTGCTGCTATTTCTGCATATCTGCTCAATACAATCCTTGACCTCAATGGGAAAAATTCTGCTTGCCATTTTAAACATGCATTCTCACCAAAATGGGTCCAGTGACATCCATGTACCTGACAGCAGAATTTCTCTAATCAATTAATATCATCCATCAAAACCTAAGTACATAAGGCAGGATAACAATTTGATAACCTTGGACACAACATCTACAGATAATTAATAAAATTGGGTGTTTATGTGATGCATTACTTTTCAATAGTGTAAACTATATAAATCCATTAGAAAAATGACCTGATCCTCAATATCATTAGATTGCTACCAATAAATATGTTGACTACTTGGAAAACATTAATCTGAATATTTCACAATACCATCCTCTCTCCCTCCCATCTTTCTTTCACCAAGCACTAATAGGTCCAGTCTAAACTAAAAAATGTTACTGTGTCCAAACACGATTGTGAACACTCATGTTAGCTGGCACAATGCTGAACATGGTTTAGCAGTCAGTGCAGGCCAGGACAAATCATATTCAGCATTGTGTCTAATTGGGATTAAAACTTCAATAAAGAGAGTTTAATTGTGGTTAGTAGGCATGCTGCTAAACATTGCTGCTAGAAAGGAAGGATGGGTCAGTGGTTTGGGTGCTAACCTAGAACCTGAGAGACCTGCACTCAAATCCCTGCTCTGCCACACATTTCCTGTGTGATATTGGGCAAGTCACTTAGTTTCCCTGTGCAGTTCTCCATCTGTAAAATGGGAATAATAACACTTCCCAACTTGACAGGGATGCTGTGGGGATAAATGCATTAAATTTTTATGCACTCATACTACAGTAATTGGGGCTATATAAATACCTAAAATAGATAGATCCAAACATGAATTGTCTTGGTCTGTACTCACCGCTAAACCATCTTGAACATCAGGTCAACTAATTTTTCACAACCCTGTAGAGACCTGGTGTCAAGGCTGTATCCCCACTTTGAACTTTAGGGTACAAATGTAGGGGCCTGCATGAAAACTTCTAAGCTTATCTACCAGCTTAGCTTTGGTCCGCTGCCACCATCACAAGAACTCCCTCCCTGGGAAGCCTTGAGAAACCTTTCACCAATTCCCTGGTGAACACAGATCCAAATCCCCTTGGATCTTAAAACAAGGAGAAATTAACCATCCCCCCTCCTTCCTCCCACCCTCCTTTCACCAACTCCTGGTGAGTACAGATCCAAACCCCCTTGGATCTTAAAACAAGGAGAAATCAATCTGGTTCTTAAAAAGAAGGCTTTTAATTAAAGAAAAAGGTAAAAATCATCTCTGTAAAATCAGTATGGAAAATAACTTTACAGGGTAATCAAACTTAAAGAGCTCAGAGGACCCCCCTCTGTCTTAGGTTCAAAGTACAGCAAAACAAAGATAAACACTCTGGTAAAAAGGTACATTTACAAGTTGAGAAAACAAAGTAAATCTAAGACGCCTTGCCTGTCTTTTTACTTACAAGTTTGAAATAGGAGAGACTTGTTTAGAAAGATGGGGAGAACCTGGATTGATGTCTGGTCCCTCTCAGTCCCAAGAGCGAACCACCCCTTAAAACAAAGAGCACACACAAAAGCCTTTTCCCCCCCAAGATTTGAAAGTATCTTGCCCCCTTATTGGTCCTTCGGGTCAGGTGTCAGCCAGGTTACCCGAGCCTCTTAACCCTTTACAGGTAAAAGGATTTGGAGTCTCTGTACACAGAGAGCTGTTACCCTTCCCTTTATAGTTATGACACCTGGTTTTGTAGTGTTTACCAGTCCTAAGGTCTTTCCTCTCAGGTGGAGCTCTAGGCAAGAGCTGGTAACTTTTAGGACACTCTTCTAGATGAAAGTCCCTTTGGCCTTGTCCTCACTAGGAAAGTTACTGCCCAAGGAGGCTTACTGCTTTCAGGAGGGTGCAGTTTGTTCCTTTGGCTTTTCATGATACTGCACAGAGTATTAAATGAGGTCAACATTAAAAACGCAACCAACTGATGCAAAATTTGCTACCAATTCGTTAAAAGGGGTAAACTAACATGTAATACACCTACTACATTTCCAAATGGACGACCTACCTAATTCTCAATTACTGAGGGACAATCTCCACTGATTGATATATTTTGCTTTCCACAACCAAATCTCTGCACAACTTTTCATGAGTGATGTACCCAAGTACTTGGATTCTAATATCTAAACTGTATTGTTAAATCTTTTCACATAAATTTGGGTTATTGCTGGTTATGTACTCAATGTATCATCAAAAAAAGAACAGGAGTACTTGTGGCACCTTAGAGACTAACAAATTTATTTGAGCATAAGCTTTCGTGGGCTACAGCCCACTTCTTCGGATGCATCATATGACTTTTAAAAACAAACTTTGTATTTGTGGATAATCTAAACACTATACCCAGATGTACAGACACTCTTTTCCCAACCTATGTATTATATGAGTTTTTTAATGTTAGCGTTAATAAAAATTTTATACCTACTACAAGGGAGCAAAATAGTTCACCATAATCCTTAAGTCAAAGCTCCTGTATAATGTGGAGATGATAAATTGATCTTATTGCCTGAATAATTAAGTCAAAGACAACTGTCATATTTAAAAAAAACCCTAATACTCACAGTTTTGAATATTGGCCTGGCACTAGCAGCTGAGCAGCCACGTCATTATCTGTATCTCTTCCTGTGTAATCTTTTTTGTTTAAATGTTTTTAATTCTATTTATGTCAGAGAGTGAAGGGGAAGGGAGTCAGAGGATATGAAACACACTGTAGTTTACAGCATCTATACTTCCATTTATATGTGGTTATGCCTTATAAAGATTAAGTTCCTTTCTAGCTGTTAATATACATGCTGGAATATTTGGTGTGGCGTTCTGGAAATAATGACCATATATCTTCAAATACCCATGTACTATTTATATGGAAAGCAAGATAAGATTTAACACAAAGAGCTTCCTGTTGTAGCACAGAACAGCTTGGTATAGCAGATATGTCAGGAATGCTTTAAATGCTACCTACACAAAATAAGTAGATATCTTCATCTGAAAACATACAAAGTGCAAATCAGTACTGCCCCCTCTAAAATCCCTCTGCTCCAAATAAGTGATTTCAAATGAAATTTTAGATCTCAGTTCTTTAAATTCTGTTTGGCTCTCATACCGTTAGCCAGCACAGGGCTGTGCAAGATAGTTTTTTTGATGGGTAAGGGACTATTTTCCCAGTGTAAAATATTTAATTAAACTGGGAGCATATTGCTTTAGCTTTTTAAATGAAACTATTAACCTTTTAAGCATATGAACAAAATGAAATATACATATACAAGAATGAAATTCTCTAAGTGCCATTTGTATATGTCTTTGGAGATTTTAATACTCTATATCACATGGCGACATTGCAAGTCATCATGGTACATGAAAAGCTGTGTGTTCCCAGCACTGCCTTCTTCAGTACCAGGTTCATAAACACTGGTACTGGGATACATGACTATACAGCATCACTGACAGGCCACACAGTGCTCGTTGTGAATCTAAGTGCATTACTTTTCCCATTTTAAAACCTTTTTTCTAGTATTTCTGAGTATTGGGGCTTGACAGAGCTTTGGGTCTCTGATCCCACTAAGCAGTGTAGTGAGGCTTTAATCATGAGTATCTGTGACATGCTCTGAGATCCTCTATGAGAAGGCACCAATAGAAGTGCAAAGTATTATTCTATTAAAGTACACCTGACTTTAGGCATGGTATTAGAGCCATGCGTACTGGAGCCTGGAGCCTCCATCTGCAACAGTTGAAACTGGCCCAGCCCCTCTGGGCATGGAAGTGTAGGTTGTACAGAAACTCATCTCTGGGGCCTGGTCTACACTAGGCTTTTATGTCGAATTTAGCGCCGTTATATCGAATTAACCCTGCACCCGTCCACACCAGGAAGCCATTTAGTTCGACATAGAGCTCTCTTTAAATCGATTTCTGTAATCCTCCCCAACGAGAGGAGTAGCGCTAAATTCGAAATGGCCATATCGAATTAGGCTAGGTGTGGATGGAAATCGACGCTAATAGCTCCGGGAGCTATCCCACAGTGCACCACTCTGTTGACGCTCTGGACAGCAGTCCGAGCTCGGATGCTCTGACCAGCCACACCCCGGGAAAATTTGAATTCCTTTTCCTGTCTGGGCAGTTTGAATCGCAGTTTCTGTTTGGACACCGTGGCGAGCTCAGCAGCAGTGGCAAAGATGCAGAGCTCTCCAGCAGAGATGGCCGTGCAATCCCAGACTAGAAAGAGGGCCCCAGCATGGACTGATTGGGAAGTCTTGGATCTCATCGCTGTGTGAGGAGATGAGTCCGTGCTTGCCGAGCTGCGCTCCAAAAGACGGAATGCAAAGATCTACGAGAAGATCTCTAAAGCCATGGCAGAGAGAGCCGGGATGCAACGCAGTGCCGCGTGAAAATCAAGGAGCTGAGACAAGGCTACCAAAAAACCAAAGAGGCAAATGGACGCTCCAGATCCCAGCCCCACACATCCCGTTTCTACAAGGCACTGCATTCCATCCTAGGTGCGGCCGCCACCACTACCCCACCAGTGACCGTGGACTCTGAGGATGGGATATTGTCCGCGGCCGGTTCCTCGTCGGACATGTTAGCGGACGGGGAAGATGAAGAAGGAGATGAGGAGGACGAGGCAGTCGACAGCGCTGGCACCGCTGATTTCCCCGACAGCCAGGAGCTCTTCATCACCCTCACAGAGATCCCCTACCAACCGTCCCCCGCCGTTACCCCAGACACAGATTCAGGGGAAGGATCAAGCAGTAAGTGTTTTAAATATCTTAACATTTATTTATAACAGAACTTGCATATTTTAAATATTAACAATAGCTAAAGTGCTTTCAAGTATGTAAACTTTTATTTATAACAGAACAGGAAGATTTAAAATATTAACAATGGGTAAAGTGCTTCTAAACATGTAAACAGGAAAGTGCAACAAAACGGGAATCTGAACAAAGGGTATCATGATTATTGTGTCTTTGGCCGCTTCAATGTATAGTCCGAACCATTTTAAGAAAATTCAACAATGTCCGCTTCATGATTACACTGCCCAAGACGCTCCACTCTTTTGTCCCTCCAAGGGCACCTAACCCAAAAACTGGTCGATGTGTCCGGGGATAGAGGCGAGATCCCCCGGGGAGAACTCCTCATAGGCCTCCTGCAGGTGTCTTTCCAGCCTAATTATCAGGTTCTTTGGCAGGGAGAGCTTATTAGGCCCCCCGTGGTAAGAAACGTTTCCCTGCCACAACGCCAGCAGGTATTCGGGGATCATGGCCTTGCACAGCATAGCAGCAAATGGCCCCGGTTTCTGCAGGCTGTCCCGAAGCATCCTCTCCTTCTGGCTCTCCGAGACCCTCAGGAGGGTGATGTCTGGCATGATGCCCTGCTTTGAATTAGGTAGGGGAAAGTTAGTATTGGGACTGCTTGCCCGTTCCTTTACAGAACTGCAACCGCCGGTTTACAGCCACGCGGTTTACAGCCGTGAGGGGGTGGGACAGGGCCAGAGTTCATGCTTGCAGGATTGCTGCCAGCAGAGACTCGCATTGCTTTCTATGTGAAAGGAGGCCAGTGCCACTCTTAAAGTTTTAAGCAGCCACAAGTCTACGGTTTACCATGTTTGCCAGCTAGACAAAGTCCGGTGTCCTGCCCCGCTCCTCAGCTCGCCACAGCAAGACCGCAGGCACTGTAGGCGAGGGCCGAAAATTCGACCTTGTCCTCAGTGCGCGTGTGATAGGTGCTCTGCATGGTCTTGTTCACAGAGAAAGACTATGTTCTCTGTTCACAGATACATTGCTCTGTCTCAGGAATTCACTCCCTTTTTCCAATTCCCACAGCCACATCTGCCCAGAGGCTAGCGCACATTAGGAGGAGGAAGAAGAGGACACGGGAAGACATGTTTGCTGAACTAATGGGATGCTCCCGAGCACAGGCAGCCCAGCAGACACAGTGGAGGGAGAACTTGTCCCAAATG
>NW_020664476.1:817826-932163 GCF_002925995.2 Terrapene triunguis | reverse complement strand
AGCAGCGCAATGCTGATTCCATTGATATTGTTGAGCAATTCATGCTGGTTTCATTTCAGCCCACATCTCAATAGTTTTGAATACTGTAGATCACAATTTTCAGCTCAGTTGGTCTGAACATGCAGAGCTTTAAAATTGCTATGCTCTAAACTGTATATTAACTACAATTTTATAAACCTGCATGTCAGAGAACTGTGTGCCACTACTACTAGACAGGGGCACAAGGCAATTCAGTGTGAATCACAGAAATGTAGGACTGGAAGGGACATCTAGTCAAACCCCTGCCCTGAGGCAGGGCTGAGTAATAACAACTAGACCATCCTTGACAGGTGTTTGTCTAACCTCTTAAAAAACTCCAATGACTGGTATTCCATAATCTTTCTAGGTAATTTGTCCAGTGCTTAACTACCTTTACAGTTAGGAAGTTTTTCCTAACGTCTAACCTAAATCTCCCTTGCTACAATTTAAGCCCATTGCTTCTTTGTCCTGCATGTCCTGAGTGGGACAGAGGTGGGTCCAGGCAGTGGGATTGGGGGGAAGGAGGTCGAGGGAGTCGGTAGGTGTGTGGGGATGGACCGGGGGAAGCAGGGTGGAGGAACTGAGGGAGACAGGACTGGGGGAGTCGGGGGGGCTGAGGGGGATGGGACAGGACTGGGATGGGGGGAGTAGGGTAGGGGCTGAGGGGAGCATGAATGGGACAGGGTAGAGAGAGCTGTGTAGAGTGGAGAGGGGGAGACAATGGGGCTGGACTGTGGGGGAGGCAGAGGGAACAGGGTCAGGGGGGCTGAGGGCAGTGGATTGAGGGTGAGGGGCACAGGGGGGACACTGCGGGGGAGGCTAAGGGAACAGGGTATGGTGGGGCTGAGGGCAGTGGGTCAGGTGAGATGATCGGGGGGAAGGGGAGGGACTGTGGGGGAGGCAGAGGGAACAAGGTCAGGGGGGCTGAGGGCAGTGGATTGAGTGTGGGGGGCACAGGGGGACTGCAGGGGAGGCTGAGAGAACAGGGTCAGGGTGGGGGCTGAGGGCAGTGGGTCTGAGAGGAGCCCCCCCAGAGGGACCTGCCAGGGGGCCAGGTGAGCCCAGCAGTGCTTACCTGGAGCAGCTCCCAGGAAGCATCCAGCAGGCAGATCCCTCCCAGTCTCTCTGGCTCCTTCCTAGGGGTGGAGCAGGTCAGGGGGCAGGGGTTGGGGGGCAGGGGCGGGCTCTCTGCCCGGCGCCCACTGCCGGAGTCTACAAGCCCCATCCCGCTGCAGCGCACAGGGGAGCGAGGCCTCCTCGCTGCCTCTCTGTGTGCCCAGGGCAGGGGCAGGGCTGCGCTCTGCAGGCTCCTGCCGGCCGGGCAGCAGGCCCCGTGGGCTGGCGCCGCCGCACCGGGAGCTCAGCTGCACACTGCCCCAGGGAGGAAAGGTGAGTGGCGCCGGCAGCGCTGGCTTGCCGCAGTCCCCCTCATAATGGATGACCAGATGTCCCAACCAATGTAAGGTCGGGATGCGGGACAAGTCCCCTAAAATCGGGACTGTCCCGATAATATCGGGACGTCTGGTCACCCTAAATGTGCTCATCTTTCCATTACATATGCTCATGTATGCCATTATAGTTCCGATATTGAAATGTCAACAGAACAAGGTCAGAACTACTCAGATCAGTACATCCATCTGAATGTACTGAACTTGACAAGACTATATGTTCAGGCATATAAGTAGGAGGATTCATACAGTAAGAGATTTAACCCACCCCTGCATAGCTTCCCCTAATGTGTATTTTTAAAAATTTCTTTGGGAACTGCGACAAAGTTCCTCCTCTGCTTTGGTGGGTCTTGCGCTTTCTGGTGGATTTGCTTGCCTCAGAGATTCATGGCAGCCCTCAATTTGGCCACTTTTGCTAGTGACTCAAACCTGCCGTTCACTCAGCTAGCCTCATCATTGGTCAACCTGGGGCAAAGGAAGGAGAACAATCCCCGCAGTCTCTGTTGTCCCACCTAGTGGGTCGGGGACAGACCAGATCCCTTCTCCAAATTAGACCTTCCCCTCTGATATGACTCTCAGTCTAGGTCAACTCCTCCTGTGTCAAATGGGGAGTTGGGGAGGAACCAGGGCCCACCCTCTACTCTGGGTTCCAGTCCATGGCCCTGTGGATAGCAGCTGTCTGCAACATCTCCTGAACCAGCTGCATGACAGCTACAACACCCTGGGCTACTTCCCCATGGTCTCCCTCCAGCACCTTCTTTATCCTTACCACAGGACCTTTCTCCTGATGCCGGATAACGCTTGTACTCCTCAGTCCTCCAGAAGCATGGCCTCTTGCTCCTAGCTCCTTCCACACACCAGACCAACTGAAGGGAGGTCTTTTTTTTTAAACCAGGTGCCCTGATTAGCCTGTTTGCCTCAATTGGTTCTAGTAGATTCCTAATTGGCTCCAGGTGTCCTAATTAAGTTGCCTGCTTTAATTGGAGCTAGTAAATTCCTGATTGTTCTGGAACTGCTCCTGTTATCTTACCTAGGGAAAAGGGACCTGCTTAATCTGGGGCTCCTGTCTCTATCTTTGATCACTCTCCTGTAGCCCTCTGGCGTGGAGGGAGAGAGGAAGGGGGCTGCTGCTGGTGGTGGTGCTGGTAGGCCCTGGGCTCTCGCTGCTGCTCCAGTTACTCTGGAGCTGCTCCTCCTCCTCCATAGCCCACCACTACTCCCGCTTGGGACCTAGGGGCACCTCCCACAGCGCACCCAGATGAGCACAATGGCCCTGCCTGTGGAGGAGGGTGCAGCGGGGGTACCGCCGGGCATGGGAGTGGGCCTGCGGCAGGAAGAGTCTTTCCTCCCTCATGCCGCCCCACTGCTACCTCCCCGAGTCCCCGTGCCATTGCCCTTCCCCCATGACCCAACCCCTGCTAGCCAGCCCACAGATAACACCATGGAAGGCTGGGTCCTTGTACAGGGGAAGCGGGGCAAGCAGAAGGCTCGGGCTCAGCTTCTCCCCTCTGATGTGGAGGATGCAGAGGCCCCCCTATAAGACCAGGAAGGGGACCATAGATGCCGAGCCTTCTGCCTTGCCCCCAAGTGGGTTCCATCTGCCAGAGCCGGCTGGGGAAGACATGGCAGCAATTGGAGGCAGCACTACCTTTCCTCCAGAGTCCCTCCTTGAAGGGGCCTGTGATGGTGCCCCTCCCGCCTCCTTGCCATCTGAGCCCCCTGCAAGCTCCATGGTGAGCATTGCTTCAGGTGCCGGCAAGGAGGTCCCTTGGGTGCTGGGTGACTTCTCCTCCATATTCAAGGAGATCGAGGCCCTGGGTCTGACCCTGCTCACAATCCCGATTCCACTCCTCTCCCTTACCCTGCTGATCCCTGCCCTGCCCCCACCCCCAATGCTGATCCCGTCTCCCGCCCCTCCACCTCCCATGTGGCTGCCGCCCCAAGGGTTGTCTCGTTCCCCTTGCCAGTGGATGACCCCCAGGGCCTTCATGTTCCCCTGTCCTGATGCCCTAGGGGCTGCTATTTTCCCTCCGCTGCCCCCTTCTGAGCAGGGGTCTGAGGCGGGCTGCATGGTGCCGGCACAGCTGGTGCCATGCCAGGGGTCCACCCCCTGCCTGCCCATCTCGGTATGCCATGGTGATGCGAAGGGGCCCCACCGGAGGACGGCCAGCGGTCAGTGACCCCACCCCCCGATAGGCTGCGAGAGGAGCTGTGGGAATTCCTTCAGGATGCCTATTCAGCTTGCTCTCCAGCTCTGGGGCGACTTATCAAATCCTCTGGGCCGTGAGGGCCATTCTGGGGGAGTGTAAAAGGACCGGGAGGCAGGCCGCTTCAGCCTACCAGTGAGCCCACAGCTTCCGTGACTCTCTGCTCACCTATGGGGTCGGTCACTGTTTGCTCTGTGGCCCCATGGGGGCCACGAGCTCCCTGCCAGCGAGGATCCCCCTCAGCCCTCCAGTATGGTACCCATCACCTTTGCTACACTAAACACCCGGGGCTGTAGGGTGGGTCTCCGCAGGTGCCAGGTGCTCTCCTTCCTTCGGGATGGGGAGTACTCCATGGTTTTCCTGCAGGAGACCCATACAGATCCAGCCGACAAAGCAAGTTGGCGGCTGGAGTGGGGGACAGGGTCTATTTTAGCCACCTCACAGCTCGTACGGCTGGAGTGGCTACCCTGTTCTCACTCAACCTACGGCTTGAGGTGCTGGGGGTTGCCGAGGCTGTGCCAGGCCACCTGCTGCATCTCTGGGTCACCTTTCACGGGCCCACATCTCCAGCATCCAGCCGGCCCCATTCTCGAATCACCATCTGGTGATGGCCTCTCTCAGCGTGGAGAAGCTGGGGCTGGCCTATTGGCACTTTAATAACATCTTGCTGGAGGATGCAGGCTTCATAGCGTCTTTCCAGGAGTTCTGGCTGGCCTGGCAAGGGCAGAGGTGTGCCTTTCCCTCGGCTCGGCGATGGTTGGATGTGGGGAAGGTGCATGCCCAGCTCTTCTGCCGTGACTACACCCTGGGCACCAGCTAGTGGAGGGATGCAGCGATACAGCAGTTGGAACAGGGTCTTAAAGCTGAAGAGGCGTCTGGCCACCAGCCACGAGGATCCATCCCTCTATGGAGCATGCCGGGAGAAGCGGGAGGAGCTCCAGGGCCTGGGGTGCCTTTGTTCAATCCTTCATCCACCTCCTTTGGGAGATGGACCACGGCTCCTGCTTCTTCTATGCCCTAGAAGAAGGCTAAGAAGCACCTCACCTGCCTTCTGGCACAGGACGGCACCCTCCTCACGGGTCGGGAGGAGATGCGCGGGAGGGTATAACGATGCTGCCCTTGGTGGGACACTTCTGAGAGTGTCAATTAAGGACAAATTGCTTAAAGCAGGGCAGTTACAGCCCAAGGCTGGGGTTCCTTTGCACACCAAGGCAAACCAAACCAGCCAAACATAGAAGACTTCAGTTTTACCCCACTGACTAACTATAAGTCACACAAGCAATTCCCTTAGACACTCCAGTTTCCCAGTATCACCACCAGTGCCACTCGTTACGGGGATGAATGATTATGAAAACCAATACCGCAGTAAAAGGAAAAAGGTTCTCCCAATCCCAAAGGACCAAGCCCCAGACCTAGGTCAATATACAAATCAGATCTTATCCACAAATCACACTGTTGCCAATCTTTTAGAATCTAAAATCTAACGGTTTATTCATAAAAGGAAAAAGATATAGATGAGAGCTAAAATTGGTTAAATGGAATCAATTACATACAGTAATGGCAAAGTTCTTGGTTCAGGCTAGTAGTAGTGATGGAATAAACTGCAGGTTCAAATCAAGTCTCTGGAGTACATCCACATCTGGGATAGGTCATTCAGTCCTTTGTTCAGAGCTTCAGTTTGTAGCAAAGTCCCTCCAGAGGCAAGAAGCAGGATTGATGGAGGAGCTGCAGCAGCCTTTTATAGTCTCTTGCCAAGTGGTCTCTGCTTTCTTTGTCCCAAAGACAAGCTATCCAGCATATGGCATAGAAAAACCTTAGAGTTCTGTCCATAGGCATGTCCCTGCATGCCTTGCTGAGTCATAAGGGGTATCTGCCTTCTCTCAATGGGTCAATTGTATTGCTGATGGTCCTTAATGGGCCATCAAGCAGGCTAGGCAGCGCTGATGTCAAATTGTCTGGGGTGTCACCCAGAAGCACAGCACAAGTTTGAAATACAGACAGTATAGCACCAATACTTATAACTTTAAATACAAAAATGATACATGCATACAGATAGCATAATCATAACCAGCAAACCATAACCTTGTCTTAGACACCTTATTTGACCCCCTTTATACAAGATTTGGTGCCACTACAGGACCTTGGTTGCAACAATGATCTATACAGTCCCAGTTCATGTCAATAATGTCACAGAGGGCCAGGGCCTTCTACGCGAACCTTTTCTCCCCGGATCCAACCGATCCCGATGCTTGCAGAGTGCTCTGGGACGGACTCCCCATGGTCAGCGCAGGCAACAGGGACTGGCTAGAGCTGCCTCTCACTCCGGCCAAGCTCTTGGAAGCCCTCTGCCACATGCCCACGAATAAATCCCTGGGCATGGGCGGGCTGACCAGAGAGTTCTACCGCATGTTCTGGGATGTCCTCATCCCGGACCTTGTCACCGTCTGGGCTGAGTCCTTGAAGAGCGGGGTCCTCCTCCTGTCGTGCGGGCAAGCCATGCTCACCTTGCTTCCAAAAAGGGGGACCCCCCCGCAACTTTCAGAATTGGTGTGCTGTCTCGCTCCTCAGCCCGGACTATAAGATCATAGCGAAGGCCATCGTGCTGTGGCTGGGGTCCGTGCTGCCAGACGTGGTCCACCCCGACCAGATCTACACCGTCCCGGACCATACCATCTTTGATAATCAGTACTTGGTCCAGGATCTCTTGGAACTCGGGTGTAGGGATGGTCTGTCATTCACCCTTCTGTCCCTGGATCAGGAGAAGGCATTTGACAGGCTGGACCACAGGTATCTCCTGGGCACTCTGCAGGCGTTCGGCTTCGGACCCCAGTTTGTGGGTTTTCTCCAGGTGCTGTACACTTTGGGTGTACCGATCAGCTTTGGGCGTGGGGTGCATCAGGGGTGTCTGCTGTCAGGCCAGCTATATACTCTGGCGATCGAGCCCTTCCTCTGTCTCCTCCATCGGACGGTGCTGGGGTTGGTGCTCCATGAGCCTGAGTTGCAGTTGGTCCTGTTGGCGTATGCTGACGACGTGCTCCTCATGGTCCAGGACCTGGGCGACCTGGTGCGGGTTGAGGCTTGCCAAGCCATCTACTCGGCGGCCTCCTCTGCTTGGGTCAAGAGCTCTAGCCTGGTGGTCGGGGATGGGTGGCAGGCCAACTCCCTTCCACCCGTGTTTCAAGCTATCCGGTGGAGCATGGGTCCACTGCTCTATCTTGGCCTTTACCTTTCTGCCACGCATCCTTCTCTGCTGGAGAACTGGCTGGGGTTGGAGGGCAGGGTGTCTGAGTGGCTGCAGAGGTGGACAGGACTACTCCGGTGCCTCTCCCTGTGAGGGGGGGCACTGGCGCTCAATCAGTTAGTCCTGTCCATGCTCTGGCATCAGCTCAACACCGGGACAGCCCCAGGTTTCCTGGCTAATATCCAGAGGCTGGTTCTGGAGTTCTTTTGGCCAGGACTGCACTGGGTCTCTGCAGGGGTCCTCCACCTGCCCCTGGAGGAGGGAGGACATGGCTTGAAGTGCCTGCGCACTCAGGTCCACGTCTTCTGCCTCCAGGCCCTGCAGAGGCTCCTTTATGGTGCAGGTAGTCCAGCATGGAGTGCACTGGCGCATGCCTTCCTGCGCCACTTCCAAGGGCTCCAATATGACCGGCAGCTCCTTTATCTCCATCCGAGAGGTCTTCCGCAAAACCTCTCAGGGCTGCAGTCTTCTACCAGGATCTCCTCTGGACCTGGAAACTGGTCTCGGTGACCAGGTCCGTGGCGGCCACCGAGGGGGCGGATCTTCTCACGGAACCCCTGCTACACAACCCCCAGCTCCGTGTGCAGGTGACCGAGTCCCCCTTGGTGCGACAGAAACTGGTCCTGGCAGAAGTCGCCAGACTTGGAGACCTGGACTTCGACCGGGGAGAATGGCTGGATCCCCTGGCGCTCACTTAGCACATGGGGCTCTCCAGCCCTCGTAATCCCCAGCATGTACTTCAGGAGGTGAGGGCCACTTTACCGCCCACTGCTCGGGCCTACCTCGACCGCATCCTCCAGGAGGGCGCCCCCTGCCCACCCTACACCCCAGGCACTCCAGACCTTTTCATTGGGCTCCTGACCCAGGGACCCACCCGGCCAACCCACCCTTTCACTGTGAGCCAGCTGCATGCATCTGTACATGCAGGTGCTCCAAACACTTCACGTCCTCACCCTTGCATCCCATCCCGACATGAAGTGGCGGGACCTCCTACCACCTCTGGAGGGTGAGAAACCCTGGTGGGGTAGTCTATATTCCACCCTGGTCCCAAAGCCCGCCGGGGATATCAGTTGGCGGCTCCTTCACGGAGCCGTGAGCTCAGGTGTGTTTTTGGAGCGGTTCACCCCCATCCCGGAAACCTGCCCCTTTTGCGGCATGAGGGAGACCCTGGCACACTTGTATATGGAGTGTGCCAGGTTGCAGCCCCTATTGCAGCACCTCTTACATATCCTATTGCATTTCTGGCTGCACTTTTCCTCACCTCCTTATCTATGCACTCCCTATCCATGGCCCCACAAAAATCGCAGGACCTCCTTGTCAACCTCCTCCTAGCAATGGCCAAAATGGCCATCTACAAGACCAAGAAGAGGAGGTTGGCTGCTGGGGTTTCCGGCAACTGCGGGGCCTATTTCCGAGCCTCTGTCCGCTCACGTAGCCGGGTGGAGTTCTTCTGGGTGGCGTCCGCTGGCTCCCTTGACGCCTTTGAGGAGCAGTGGGTGCTGTCCGGGGTTCTCTGCTCAGTGTCCCCATCAGGTTCTCTTTGTTTAGCACTGTGATCTCACTCCTGTCCCTGTTATATCTTTAGTTGTCCTCCGTAATTAATTGAGATCACAGACTTCGTGGATCTTCCCCTTAGGCTGGGAGAGATCTTTTAGCAGTGTACGGGCTTCCGCCCACCCACTTCCAGGATCCAAACAGGCTGGGGCTCCTGTCTCTACCTTCGATCACTCTCCTGTAGCCCTCTGGCCTGGAGGGAGGTAGGGGGCTGCTGCTGCTGCTACTGCTTCTAGACCCTGGGCTTTCGCTGCTGCTGCTCCACCTACTCCCTTGTCTAGACCATACACACACCCTTTTCTCTGCTACCTGGTTGCTGACTGGTGGACCCCCCGGTTGCTGCTGCTCCTGCTGCAGCCTCTTGGGGGGCCTGCTAGCCTGCTCCCCAGAGGAGGGGAGTGAGGGACCCCTGCCCCAGCCATTGTTGCTGCTGTGGTCACCACCACCTGAGAAGGGTCCCTCCTGCCTGGCCACCGGACTGCCTGCTGGAGCCACTGCTGCTGCGTTTGCTGCCTGGGAGCTGCTGGAGCCTCGAGGAGGAGAAAGAAGAGGATCTTCTGCTGCTGGGGAAGCACGCAGGGACTCTGCAGACCACTGTGGAGGGGGCCTTCTAAGGACTGAGTAACTTTCAAACTGTGCTCTTGTGGTGGGGGTCTTGACTGTGTCTGTGGGGATGTAGTAGCTGTGGCGTGGAGCCTGCCCCCTGGTCCATCCATGTGTCCCCACCCCCACTGGCCACTTACCATCTGCCTCAGCTCCTGCCTCTGGGACTCAGCTGCTTGCCACACCCTGTTTCCACCACTTGGGCCTGTAACAGCAGCCAGCACAGAGACTTTGCAAGCACACATGCCCCCCCCCACAGCAGACCACCACATTTGCCCTTATTACCTGAGCCATCTGCCCTTGCAGCCTTTTGCTCCCGCTCTTTGCCCCAGCCCCTCAGCAGCTTCAGTTTGTTTGCCTGCCCCGCCCGTTTCCCTTGCAATTTTCTTTGCTCATCTGCTCCGCCCCAGCCCCTGATGCTAGCCCCTTGGTTGCCCTGTCCTACCTTCAGCCTGTTTGTCCCCTCCCCCACCACGATACTCCAGCCCTGATTAGCCCCCTGCTCTGTGCGCCCATGTGCTTGTGCCCCTCCCCTATTTCAGTAGAACCCATGTCATTGCAGCCCCCCAATGCTATTATAACCACCCTCCCCTAGTGCAGCTAGAGGAGTCGGAATCCCATCTTGTGTGGGTGACTGACCCCCATCCTTGCCTCTGTAGGCCCCCCTGTCCACCCCTCCCATTTTGGCGCCCTGCTCCTCTGCCTGCAAGCGAGCAGGGAGGAGTGGTTGACTTGTCCCCCTTTCTCTACCCCCCTCCTGTGTTTGTCCTCCATCCCCGCTCATTATGGCAGGAGACAAGGTGGGTCGGGCCCCTCAGGCAGACCCTGTTGCCACTCCTCCATCTGCCCCCTCGTCGTCCCTTGTGATCCCCACCTCGGCTGCCACTGCCAAACCACCTGCCACCGCCTCCACTGGGACGCTGGCAGCGGTGGGTGTAGGGGTGGACTCCACTGCTGCCACGTCCCTTGCCCCATCTGATTCCCGGGGGGGGCCCCCAGCCAGCCGGAAGGGTCAGGGGAAAAAGAAGGGCAAAGGCCCTGCCAAGAAGGTTAAGCCCTCCTTGGTAGGGGCTGCCCCCTCTGCCACGGCCCCGCCACCGGCCGCGGCATCCCTCCCCATTACTCCCTCCACCAGCTCTGCAGGTGCCCCTCTCCCAACCCCCCGGTCCACCACTGCTTCCGCTCGGGCCCTGGGGGTACATCCCCCAGCGTGCCGAGATGAGCGGGAGGGCCGCCTCCACTGCATGCAGTCTGGTGGGGCCTGTGGAGAAGGGTGTGGCGGGGGTACCGCCAGGCATGGGAGAGAGCCTGCCTCAGGAAGAGTTTTCCCTCCCTTGTGCCACCCCACCACTACCTCCCCGAGTCCCCGTGCCATCACCTTTGCCCCCCGGCCCGACCCTTGCTAGCCAGCCCACAGATAACACCATGTAGGGCTGGGTCCTTGTACAGGGTAAGTGGGGCAAGCGGAAGGCTCGGGCTCAGCTCCTCCCATCTGATGTGGAGGATGCAGAGGCCGCCCGTAAGACCAGGAAGGAGGCCATAGATGCTGAGCCTTCTGCCTTGCCCCCAAGTGAGTTCCATCCACCACAGCCAGCTGGGGAAGACATGGCAGCAAGGGGGGGGGCAGCACTGCCCCTCTTCTGGAGTCCCTCCCCCCTTGAGGGGGCTCTGATGGAGCCCCTCCAGCCCCCTTGCCACCTCTGGCCCCTGCAACCTCTGAGGGAAGTGTCTCTGAGTGCCAGCAGGGAAGTCCCTGGGGTGGTGGGTGACTTCTCCTCCACATTCGAGGAGATCAAGGCCCTGGGTCGAACCCCGGTCACCCAGGGAGAGGACGACCCTCTGCCAGCGGGCCTCAGTCTGGGTGACTTTACACTGCCCCCCCCTTCCCATGACAGCTGCTCCCGCTCTCACTTCTGGGGAGCCCCTGGACTCTTCCACCTGCCCGGCCACGGACGACACCTTGCTAAAGGCCACCAAGCCCTTCTGCGGCATGAGGGAGACCCTGGCGCACGCGTATCTGGGGTGCGCCAGCTTGCAGCCCCTATTCTGACTCCTCTTAGATATCCTGTTACGTTTTTGGCTGCATTTTCCCCCTCATCTCCTTATCTATGCACTCCCTATCCGTGGGCCCACAAAGTCACGGGACCTCCTTGTCAAGGGGGTTGGACTAGATGATCTCCTGAGGTCCCTTCCAACCCTGATATTCTATGATTCAACCTCCTCGTAGCATTGGCCAAAATGGCCATCTACAAGACCAGAGAGAGGAGGTTGGTTGCCAGGGTTTCCTGCGACTGCGGGGCCTATTTCCAATCCTCCGTCCGCTCACACATCTGGGCAGAATTCCTCTGGGCAGCATCCACTGACTACCTTGACACCTTCGAGGAGCAGTGGGTACTGTCCAGGGTTCTCTGCTCGGCGTCCCCATACGGTTCCCCTCATTTAGCCCTGTGACCTCACTCCTGTCCCTGTTATATCTTTAGTTGTGCCCCGTAATTAATTGAGATCACAGACCTTGTGGATCCTCCCCTTAGGCTGCGGGAGGTCCTTTAGCAGGATCACTCTCCCGTAGCCATCTGGTCTGATCCTGTCACAGAATATAATTCCCATAACCACATAAATTAGGAATATGCAACAAAATTCATGTCGCAAAGAGAACTTAAAACTTGTCAGCAAAAGACACTAGCCTCCTTACACTGGATAAAGCTTGGATTAAACAGGTGGGGCATTCTGTGAGGCCTAAGAGTTGGCCTGTCAGACCACCAGAAGAAACAGATTCCTCCAGTGATGATCTTCCACCTCCCCTGAGGGGACATAGTACAAATTAAATGCATCAGCAGCAGGAATAGGTCAGCTGACTTCAAATCTCTCGAGTTTGGGGTTTTGCTCTCTCCATTCTCTAGCTAGGATTTTCCTCTCATGTCTCTCCTTCCAACCCTTCAACCTTCCCCCTCCTCCCAGCACCACTGCACACCCCAATGAGCTATCTGCATCTCTCCCAAGGGGTGGAGATCCTGCCATGCTCCCTGGTATTTCCTGTCAGCATTAAGAAGCTCAGAGCAGGATGAGGAGGCATCAGAAATGTGAGAGAAAGAGAGGGGCCTTTTACTAGGCTGTCGTGCACTCTTCTTGCTATCAGAAGTCCCATTCTGTTTTAATCAGATTCTGCTCATTACTGCTGACAGCTCGTCTGGAGAAGGCAGAAGGAGTAAGAAGCAGATGGAAGCAGTGCCTCCTACTGTCTGCCCCCCAAGGATGGTGTAGTCTTAGAATCATAGAATATCAGGGTTGGAAGGGACCTCAGGAGGTCATGTAGTCCAACCCCCTGCTCAAAGCAGGGCCAATTCCCAATTAAATCATCCCAGCCAGGGCTTTGTCAAGCCTGACCTTAAAAACCTCTAAGGAAGGAGATTCCACCACCTCCCTAGGTAAACCATTCCAGTGCTTCACCACCCTCCTAGTGAAAAAGTTTTTCCTAATATCTAACCTAAACCTCCCCAACTGCAACTTGAGACCATTACTCCTTGTTCTGTCATCAGATACCACTGAGAATAGTCTAGATCCATCCTCTTTGGAACCCCTTTTCAGGTAGTTGAAAGAAGCTATCAAATCCCCCCTCATTCTTCTCTTCTGCAGACTAAACAATCCCAGTTCCCTCAGCCTCTCCTCATAAATCATGTGCTCCAGCCCCCTAATCAGTTTTGTTGCCCTCCGCTGGACGCTTTCCAATTTTTGCACATCTTTCTTGTAGTGTGGGGCCCAAAACTGGACACAGTACTCCAGATGAGGCCTCACCAATGTCGAATAGAGGGGAACGATCACGTTTCTCGATCTGCTGGCAATGCCCCTACTTATACAGCCCAGAATGCCGTTAGCCTTCTTGGCAACAAGGGCATACTGTTGACTCATATCCAGCTTCTCGTCCACTGTAACCCCTAGGTCCTTTTCTGCAGAACTGCTTCCTAGTCATTCGGTCCCTAGTCTGTAACAGTGCATGGGATTCTTCCGTCCTAAGTGCAGGACTCTGCACTTGTCCTTGTTGAACCTCATCAGGTTTCTTTTGGCTCAATCCTCTAATTTGTCTAGGTCCCTCTGTATGCTGTCCCTAACCTCCAGCGTATCTACCACTCCTCCCAGTTTAGTGTCATCTGCAAACTTGCTGAGAGTGCAGTCTACGCCATCCTCCAGATCATTAATGAAGATATTGAACAAAACCGGCCCCAGTACCGACCCCTGGGGCACTCCACTTGAAATCGGCTGCCAACTAGACATCGAGCCGTTGATCACTACCCGTTGAGCCCGATGATCTAGCCAGCTTTCTATCCACCTTATAGTCCATTCATCCAGCCCATACTTCTTTAACTTGGCGGCAAGAATACTGTGGGAGACCATATCAAAAGCTTTGCTAAAGTCAAGGAATAACACATCCACTGCTTTCCCCTCATCCACAGAGCCAGTTATCTCCTCATAGAAGGCAATTAGGTTAGTCAGGCATGACTTGCCCTTGGTGAATCCATGCTGACTGTTCCTGATCACTTTCCTCTCCTCTAAGTGCTTCAGAATTGATTCCTTGAGGACCTGCTCCATGATTTTTCCAGGGACTTAGGTGAGGCTGACTGGCCTGTAGTTCCCCGGATCCTCCTTCTTCCCTTTTTTAAAGATGGGCATTACATTAGCCTTTTTCCAGTCATCCGGGACCTCCCCCGATCACCATAAGTTTTCAAAGATAATGGCCAATGGCTCTGCAATCAAATCCGCCAACTCCTTTAGCAACCTCGGATGCAGCGCATCCGGGCCCATGGACTTGTGCTCGTCCAGTTTTTCTAAATAGTCCCGAACCACTTCTTTCTCCACAGAGGGCTGGTCACCTTCTCCCCATACTGTGCTGCCCAGTGCAGCAGTCTGGGAGCTGACCTTGTTCATGAAGACAGAGGCAAAAAAAAGCATTGAGTACATTAGCTTTTTCCACATCCTCTGTTACTAGTTTGCCTCCCTCATTCAGTAAGGGGCCCACACTTTCCTTGACTTTCTTCTTGTTGCTAACATAGCTGAAGAAACCCTTCTTGTTACTCTTAACATCTCTTGCTAGCTGCAACTCCAAGTGTGATTTGGCCTTCCTGATTTCACTCCTGCATTCCTGAGCAATATTTTTATACTCTTCCCTGGTCATTTGTCCAATCTCCAGTCATGTGAGTTATCCCACCAAGTCTCTGTTATTCCAATGACATCATAGTTCCTTGACTGTGCCAGGACTTCCAGTTCTCCCTGCTTGTTTCCCAGGCTTCTTGCATTTGTGTATAGGCACTTTAGATAACTCGCTGATTGTCCCGCTTTCTCAGTCTGAGACAGAAGTCCTTCCCTCTTGCACTCTCCTGCTTGTGCTTCCTCCCAGTATCCCATTTCCCCACTTACCTCAGGGCTTTGGTCTCCTTCCCCCGGTGAACCTAGTTTAAAGCCCTCCTCAGTAGGTTAGCCAGCCTGCTTGCGAAGATGTTCTTCCCTCTCTTCGTTAGGTGGAGCCCGTCTCTGCCTAGCACTCCTCCTTCTTGGAACACCATCCCATGGTCGAAGAATCCAAAGCTTTCTCTCCGACACCACCTGCGTAGCCATTCGTTGACTTCCACAATTCGACGGTCTCTACCCAGGCCTTTTCCCTGCACAGGGAGGATGTATGAGAACACCACTTGTGCCTCAAACTCCTTTATCCTTCTTCCCAGAGCCACATAGTCTGCAGTGATCCGCTCAAGGTCATTCTTGGCAGTATCATTGGTGCCCACGTGGAGAAGCAGGAAGGGGTAGCAATCCGAGGGCTTGATGAGTCTCGGCAGTCTCTCCGTCATATCGTAAATCCTAGCTCCTGGCAAGCAGCAGACCTCTCGGTTTTCTCGGTCGGGGCGGCAGATAGATGACTCAGACCCCCTGAAGAGGGAGTCCCCGACCACCACCACCCTCCTCCTTCTCTTGGGAGCGGTGGTTGTGGAACCCCCATCCCTAGGACAGTGCATCTCATGCTTTCCAATCGGTGGAGTCTCCTTCTGCTCCCTTCCCTCAGATGTATCATCAACTCCACTCTCCGCATTAGTACCTGTGGAGAGAACATGAAAATGGTTGCTCACCTGTATCTCCATTGCTGGTACATGGACGCTCCTCTTTCTTCTTCTGGAGGTCACATGCTGCCAATTTTCTACACCGTCCCTCAGTCCCCTCTGCACAACCTGCTCCGATTCTTCAGAACATTGTGCCCGTAGAAGCATATCCTGATGTCTGTCCAGGAAATTTTCATTTTCTCTTATGCAACGCAGGGTCGATACTTGTTTCTCCAGACCTCGAACCTTCTCTTCCAATATGGAGACCAGCTTGCACTTTGTACAGACAAAGTCGCTTCTGTCCTGTGGAAGAAAGACAAACATGGCACAACCTGTGCAGGTTATAACAACTGAATGCTCACCTTCCATATTACCTTCCTTCTAAGAGCTTCCTCAGCTGTTGCAGCAACTCACAGAAGCCCGCGAGATGTAAGGCTCAGTGGGCTCTCCGCAGGCGAACTCCCAGGCAAACTCCCTCTGTTAGCCTCTGCTGTTCGCCGCTCAGCTGGTTTGCTGCTGACTGCCTTTTTATACCAGTCAGGCCCACTCAAGGCCCACCTGGAACAAAGCACTCCCAATTCACACTGTTCAATCAAACAATCTTCACCCTTCTCTCAAAAGTAAGATAGAGAGTATGGCTAGTCACGTGAGTGCTGTGCCCAAAGCTGCATGAGATAGTACCATGGTAAGCAGGAGACCTTGAGTCAGCTTAGAAGAATCATCATCCACATGAACAAGGAAATCATCCAGATCAACAAGACTTAGCAGTTCCAGCACCAGGTTCCAGAAAAATACAGTAAACTCAAGCAAGGAGGCAAATGTGCAGTGGGGTGGTGTAACAGAATACTGGGCTTTGAGACACATACATATGCCCCAGGCAGCCTGTTATGGCCCTTTAACACTGGGAGATGTAGTTATTGGTCACAAGTCTGCTCCTAGTCACGTGCTTTGCAGACATCACATATCAGGCATCTTACAAGAGTAGCAGACAGGTGAGACCCAGGGTCAGACAGTAGCGTAGCTAGGGGGGTAACAGGGGGAGCGCCTGCTCCCCGAGCCCAGAATTCCCCAAGTGGCGCCTTTTTCAGCACTGCTCCGTCTTTCGGCGGCCCTGCGCATGCGCCGCTCCGTCTTTTGGCAGCATTTCGGCGCATGCGCAGGGCCACCGAAGGACGGAGCAGCGCATGTGCAGGGCCGCCGAAATAAGAATAATTTCGGCGGCCCTGCGCATGCGCCGCTCTGTCTTTCAGCCGCCGAAATGCCGCCGAAGGACATGAGCCTTTTTTCTCCACCGCTCCTCCTCAGCAGCAACCCTGGCTATGCCACTGGTCAGGGAAGGTGCTCTTCACAACTGCCATGCAGGAGAACTGATCTGGCTGTGAATACGCCTCAGCTGCGGAGGGCTATACTAGACCCTGAGGGGTAGCAAATTGGTTTTCAATCATTGTTTCTAGGTGAATAAAGAAAAGCTTTGAGCAATTCAACTGGGCCCTTGTCAGGGCTATGATTTCACCTTCCCGAGCTGGTGCATCCAGCTCCCCACTCCCCTTTGGCATGCATATGTTTCCCATTAAAGCATTATTTATTTTTAAGAAGGACCAAAAGAACAAATCATGACTAGAAAACTGTATGAGATGATATTGTATCTTCTTTATTAGGCACAGTCAATTTATATCACTCACAGTTTATTAGTGTGTTCAGAAGCAAAGTTAAATGGCTTAATACACACTATGACAATAAGGTACTTTTTTTTAAATGAGACTATTTATTATTCCTCAGTACATATCATATTTGAAGAAAATGCAACAACTGATAACAATGCTGAAGTCTTGTTAACTCAGGGTCCTCTACCCATATATTCTGGGTTGCACTGATAGCTTCAGACTAAAGGCAGACGAGATGCACTTCACCAGAAGGATGAGATGCAAAGGGGGGGAGGAGGTATAGCTAACACACATCAGCATCTTTTAACAAAATAAACATTCACAGATATTACAGTGAATTCACAATCTTATTTCTTTTAACATAAATCACTAAGAATTGTGTTGTCTAACACTGTAAAAATCATTGCATTTTAACTTATCAAGAAAAAAGGAGTTGAACTTACATAAATGTAGCTACTTGTTATTCCATTTACAGATCCAACACACTAGTTGTTAATTAAAGCTATTCATTCTGATTATACTTCTTTTAGTAAAAAGGTAACAATATAAATCAGAAAAAAAAGAATGGTGAACATAAAACAGTCTTAATTTGCATTTATTAGAAACAAAACTAATTTTCAATTTCATATATTTTATTCAACAAATGCAGTTTCATTTTCATTTTTTAAAAATTGCAAAACATAGCAAGTTCAGTAGCTCCTCACTGAAGGTTATATAACATTTTGTAATAAAAAAAAATTATACTTCACTTACTCCAGTGAGGATTTACCACTCCGCATCTCCAATGGCTTTTGCGAACACATAGTCTTTACCTCCAAAGCACATTACTCCATCTTTCAAATAGAACTTCCATTTGTTCTTACTTCGATGAATCTGATAAAAAAAAAAGTGAAAATCAGTGCCCCCAAAAGTGTGTTACTAGAACATCTTCAGAAACTGACTAGTTTCTAAGAATTAAACAAAGCTGGTAGGGGGGTAGGGCTGAAGGACTGAAGTTAACCTTTAGTGCTAACAAATACATAAAAAAACTGCTTCTCTGAACAGAGCTCAGATATGGAGTACTGTGAAAGTCTGACATGCCAGAGAATAGACCAAGAGATACATTTTCAAATATCGACACCTAGATTGCATGAGTATCCAGTCAATAAAATGAGTACTTGTGGGCGCAGCTACTCATTTCTGTGTATTGCATTTTTGTATTTTGCATGCAGTACTGGACATGGTAGGATAGTAGGACAAGGCCAAAATAATACAGCAACCAAAAATATGGCTAAAAAGCACAATGTTCCACACAAAGAATGTATGAATGTATTCATATTTTTACACCAAACATATTTGGTTTCATACTGTAGACCTATAAAAAAAGTTCTGTGCAACACAAAAATCTTTGTAGTTCATCTTGAAAGGCATGGAATTAAATGGTTTTATAGATTCTTCAGATTCTCAACTTGATTCGGTTTTCAAGACTAGGAAACAAAAAGAATGCCTCCTGATTTTCTGGTAATGATATTTGTGATAGAAGTTTTTTTTTCAAAGAGCTGGAACATGTTAGAATGACAGTCATCCCACTTCCATCCTCCCACTATGTTTAATAGCCCTAAAGATAATTAGGAACAGAATTACAAGATAATTATATTCTGCCTTTTGGCCAAAGAGACCATGGTTTCAATCTCTCCGCCCTCCCTTAGAAATTTTTTCAGTAAAACTGGTCTGTCTGGGAAAAGTAACCAATATATTAGCTAGCCAACATATTATTTCATAGCATTAAACAAAAACACAAAAAAAGAGGGGGGGGGCAAGAAAGACTCAGACTTTCATGCCAATCCATAGCTCTCAAATTCTAATCACATCTGTTATGAAATCCCTTCACAGCAGCTCTGGTTTCAAGCTCCACATTGATATAAATATATTTCAGACCAAATTTTCCATTCATCCATACAAAATCTTAATTTTAGAGAGGAACGTTTCAAAATTCCAGCACTTATAGTATTATTAAGTTTCTTAGGGAGAAATATCATAGTATCACAATACAACTAATGTAGTTCAGATTCAGATGAGCTTTCTATACAAACTCTGACCACCTAAATTTTTCAAAAGTGACTAGTGATTTTGGTACTCAACTTGTTACACCTTAAATGGTGTGATTTTCCGAGATCAAGTGCTCATCGCTTTCTAAATCTCAGATTCCTTTAAGGCATTTCAAGTTTGGCACCTAAAATCAGTAATCACTTTGGAAAATGTAGGCCTCTATTTTCAAAAGCCACATATTTGACAAAAATAAAATGTGTTGAAGCTGAAACTTTCCATGATTTCAAGATAAGATGTAATTCTAACAAAGTTTGGTTTTCCAGTTTGAGTTTCAGATACACAAAAGCAAAAAAGCAGCCACCTGAGTTCCAAAGGGTTTGTTTGACCTCTAAACTAGCTCAGAATGAACTTTATTGTGAACAGTAACACAGGACGGACCATGTGTCTTCATTAAGAACTTTGCTTATTTGCTTTGCTTATTTGAAAAGATGGATTTGTGGTAAACATTTTTAAAATCCTTTTAGGAATATTTTACTACCAGATAAGGAAGCATACTCTTCCCTTCTTCTTATTGCTCACTCAATCCATACTTGGCTTTACTCATGAGTAGTTTTATTGACGCCACTGAGATTATTCATCTCACTAAATTTAAGAATGTGCATGTGTCTGCAGGATTGGGACCCGTTACACTCTGATGCACTGAGAACAGCAATCCCAAACCACAAAAAACAAACGCAAAACCACCACCACACCACAAAGCAGAACATACCGGTAAATTGTCAATGAAAACTTGCAATAACCAAGAACGAGCGAGGTCAGCAACAATCTGAAGAAAAACCATAACAGTCCAAACAGCAGGTTTGTAGCAGCCTGCCCTGAATAGCTGCACACCCTCAGCGCTACACATGCATCCTTAAATAGGAACAGCAGCACTGAGTTCAGGCAGCAGGAACCAGGAAACGAAATAGGAACAGAGAGCAGGAAGGCAACACACACACAAGTCATCACAGGACTTTATTTTGCACTTTATGATGTTAGATTTGAAATCCTTCTCCTTTGACAGCCCTTGTAAGAAGTTTCTCCTTTTACAGGAAAACTGTAGATGAATTTTAATACAATAGTGCAAATAAGTTTACATTCTTTTGGTTTTTATGTGCATTTCAACCAACAGATAATTAAATTATTTAAAATACTGATGAAACAACTGACATTCTCCACACACACACACATCCCCAAAAATAATTCTTACCAGAAATGGATGGGCTAAAATTACTGTTAAGGAACAAAACAGGGTTATATACTGTACCTTGTCATACTGACAAACTATAACGTTATCTGTGTCAAACAAGTCTGGTGTGTCCTGCTCACTGACATCATCACCAGAATTTAAAGGATCCTGGAGAGTAAAGGTCACATTTAAACACCATTACTTACTGTTGTTTAAAAAAGTCTAATATACTTGATGTAACACAAGACATTATGCACAAGACATTTCTTCACACTGATATTCCCCTCCCCCCCCCCCAAAATGACTAAGATTTATAATTACAAGTAGCACTCAAGGCTGACAAAGTTAACTCCACTTTCTCTCCCAGAAATTGGAATGCTAAACCAACTTCCATATGTCACGAGGCAAGACTCTCTGAAAGGTGATTCAAGGAGAAAAATCATATAATACATGTAGTTGTTCTGTGACTAAGTGTTCCTCAGCTGTCCTTGGTCTCCTGGGAAACAGACAACCTGTAGCATACACTGCCTGATTCCCCTTCCAATCTTGTTTAGTGTTTTAGAAGCAATGGAAACCTGGGATTCATAGATTCTAAGGCCAGAAGGGACATTGTGATCATCTAGTGCAGTGGTTCTCAAACTTTTGTACTGGTGACCCCTTTCACACAGCAAGCCTCTGAGTGCAACTCCCCTTATAAATTAAAAACACTTTTTAACATATTTAACACCATTATAAATGCTGGAGGCATGGTTTGGGGTGGAGGCTGACAGATTGTGACACCCCATGTAATAACCTCATAACCCCCTCAGGGGTCCCAACCCCAAGTTTGAGAACCCCTGATCTAGTGTGACATCCTGTGTAATGCAGGCCATAGAACTTTGCTGAATTAATTCCTATTTGAATTTGAGCATATCTTTTTTTTAAAAACATCCAGTCTTGATTTAAAGATTTTGTGATGGAGAATCCACCACAGCCCTTGTTAAATTATTCCAATGATTAATTACCCTCACTGTTATTTCCAGTCTGAATTTGTCTAGATTTAATCTCCAGCCACTGGATCTTGTTATAGCCTCATCTACTAAACCGAAAGGCTATTATCAAATTTTGTTTCCCACATAAGGACTTACAGACTGTGATCAAGTCATCCTTGGTTAAGCTAAAAAGATTGAGCTCCAGGAGTCTACTACTATAAAGATATGTTTTCCAATTCTTTAATAATTCTCGAGGCTCTTAGCTGAAACCCTTCCAATTTATCAATATTCCACTTTAATAGTGGATATCAGAGTAGCGTAGCAGTCGTACTAGTGCCAAAACTCTATATTCCCCCATTTATACATCCAAGGATCACATTAGCCCTTTTGGCCACAGCGTTGCACTGGGAACTTATGTTCAGATGATTATCCACCATGACCCCAAAATGTTTTCCCAGAGTCACTGCTTCCCAGGATAGAGGCCCAGGATGAAATCCTGACCCTCCTTAAACGAATAGCAAAAGTCCCTTTGATTTCAGTGAGGCCAGAATTTCACTTCCAGCCTCAAGTTTTGGTAATTAAAAGCATGTTAATTCATCCAATAAGCAACAAATATCACAGCAACTCCTCCTATTTTTTATGGTCTGCCCAAGAAGCTCTCAAACCACCCCATAGCTATTACATTCTGCTCTGAAAACACAGTTTAACCATGTATTCTGCCTCAATCTACCAGTGGATATTCTGGATCTAAGCAACCAGACATGCAGATAGGCACATTTCTCTGACTTGCTTTAGAATGTTTAAACTAATTACCTCCTCAATTATGTCTATTTGGGGCTCTTCGGTATCACTGCTGCCGCTGGATTCAGCATTTGAAATACTGTCACCTTCTTCATCTTCCTCCTCTTCCAACACTTTCAGATCCTCCGCATCAATAATACCAATAAATTCATTTTCTTCCACATCTCTTGTACTTTCTATTTCCTCCTTAGGAAAAACATCATCAATTCCATCTAGCTGAATGATCCCTTCAATGTCACTGCAGATATCCTTTTCTGTCCGTATGTCAGATTCCATCAGTACAGTAGGTTCCATCTGACAGGAATAAGAAGGTTCAATGAGAGCTTGACAAGAGGTCCGATTTTTCACAAGAACTCAACACCCAATAGCTCCCATTCTTCTCTAGGAGATCTGTTGGGTACTAAGTTTGAAAAACTTGTCACCTTATTTAGGTGTTTAAATGGGAGTAGAGCTCTTTTTTTTTAAAGTCAAGCCCCAATTATGAGAGCTGAGCACTTTTGAAAATCTGGTCATATATACATTTTCCTGAAATGAACCCCATTTCAAATACTTGTTCAATAATATGAAATCCATTTTTCCAGACATGGTTTTTAAATACGGTCTCTAATACTCAAAGCAAATTTCCCTTTTAAAAAAAAATCAATAGATATTAGAACTGTTCAAAAAATCAGAATTTCTGTTCCAAGGGAAATTCTGACATTTGGAAAAAAAATAATTCTGATTCAGAATAAAAAGTAACAATGCCAAAAATTCAAAAGACTCTTGCAAAATATAATTTCCAAAAATACTCTGGTCAGGTAAACTGAAATGTTTCATTTAGTTAAAATCTCATTGTTTTGATTTGATTTCTTCATATATTATTTTAAAATTAGGGTTTACTATATTTTAATATCTTATAAAAATTTAAAAAGTTTTGTTAATGAAAGTCATTTTGAAATAAAAACATCAAAATGCTTTGTTTCAATTTTTTTCTAAATAAAGTTTTGTTAAAAACAAAACGCTCCGTGGAACGTTTCAATTTCAACTAATTGAAAATTTTCTGACGGACAAGTTTTCCATTAGAAAATACCATCTAGCGACAACATATATGTATCTATGTATAGGCAATTCCTTGATACCAAAGCATCCATTGCATCAAAAAACACTGATAACTTTCAGGAACGAATACCTTAGAACTTGTCTTCACATACAGAGCTACAGCGCCGCAGCTGCATTGCTGTAGTGCGTTAGTAAAGATGCTACTATGCCAACAGGAGAGCTTCTCCCATCAGCGTAGTTAATCCACCTCCCTGAGAGGCAGTAGCTTCTCCCATTGATATAGCTCTCTCTACACAGAGGGTTAGAGGTCAGTATAACTGGGTCACTCAGGGGTGTAGATATATACCAATATAGGTCTATAGTGTAGACGTGGCCTTAGGTTTGGTTTACACCTGTGCCTCTCAAGCTTTCCAGACTATTGTACCCCTTTCAGGAGTCTGATTTGTCTTGTGTACCCACAAGTTTCACCTCACTTCAAAACTACTTGCTTACAAAATCAGACGTAAAAATACAAAAAAGTTTAACAGTTCACTATTACTGAAAAATTGCTTACTTTCTCATTTTTACCATATAATTATAAAATAAATCAATTGGAATATAAATATTGTACTTCCATTTCAGTGTATAGTATATAGAGCAGTATAAACAAGTCATCATCTGTATGAAATTTTAGTTTGTACTGATTTCGCTAGTGCTTTTTATATAGGCTGTTGTAAAACTAGGCAAATATCTAGATGAGTTAATGTATCCCCTGGAAGACTTCTGCGTACCTCTGGTTGAGAGCCAATGGTCTACACTACCAACTTATGTCAATATAACTACATTGCTCAGTGAAGTGAAAAATCCATACCCCTGAGTGACGCAGTTATTACTGACCTACCCCCACCCCCCAGTGTAAACAGAGCTACTGCCTTTCAGGGAGGTGGATTAACTACGCCGATAGGAGAAGGCCTCCTGTCAGCATAGTAGCATCTTCACTAAAGTGCTACAGCTGCAGCACTGTAAGTGCAGACAAGTCATAGAATCACAGAAGATGAGGGTTAGAAGAGACCTCAGGAGGTCCAACCCCTGCTCGAAGCAGGACCAATCCCAACTAAATCATCCCTGTCCTCAGTTTATACCACAGTGGGCCAAATTCCGCAGTGGTAGGTAGAAACTGACTACAATCGATAGAGGGCTTGATCTAATGCCAGTTAAGTCACTGGAAAGGCTGCTATTGACTTCAATGGGTTTTGGATCAGGACCTCAAAGCACTGAGACAGAACAACTAAAAGTCATATATGCAACTCAGTAGTTCCCACATCTTAACAGTAGAAAGGGGTATTTAATATAGTCTGAATAGTCATTCAATCTATAAAACATATGTATTGAAAAAGTCTACCATAACAAAAGCCCAGGAGTCAGGTTTGCTATCTCTTGCAATCTTAGCAAGAGTCTCACAAAATTTGGTGTTTTATTTAAAAAGTGGTTTTTTTACACAATACATGAGAATTTCACTTTTCACTTGAAAAGCAAAACAAAAAGTCCATGTTTTTATCACTCATGGATGTGGAAAAAAGCTTGAAAATGTGACCTGAGCACAAACAAAATATTGTATAACTGCTCATTCAGGGAGTACTGTCCATCCTGTGCCCTGAATAAGGCAGGGGTCCTCTAGAAAAAGTAGTCTTTAATTACACGGTCACATACGCTCATAATGCATATGCACAAAGGGTTTGAATACACAACCTTCATTCTGGCTTTGGGCCCTTAATAATGTTCTTATAACAGTTTTTGTTTTTCTGTGTAATAATTATATGGGTTATTTATTGAAGGGTTCTGCTGACATGAGCCATGAAACCAAAGCTTGGAGTTGTCTGCTCATGTCATCAGAACCTTACAAATGGGCCTTATGTCCATTCAGGTTGTGGACTCTTACAATAATGAAGCCTTCAATGAGACCAGAACTGGATTCCAAGGCCAAGATTTTAAGAAGTAACTAGTGATTTTCATAGCCTAACATGAAACACCTTAATAGGAGCCTGCATTTTCTGAAAAATCAGCACCCTTAAATAGTGACAAGGTGGTCACCCAAAAATTGAGACATTAGTCATTTTTGAAAATGCAGCTGTATAGGTCTTATAACAGGGGTGGGCAAACTTTTTGGCCCTAGGGCCACATTGGGTACAGAAATTGTATGGAGGGCTGGGTAGGGGAGGTTATGCCTCCCCAAACAGCGAGGTGTGGCCTGGCCCCCGCCCCCTATACAGCACCCCAGAATCCCTACCCTCATCCAATCCTCCCCTGCTCCCTACCCCTGACTGCACCCCAGGACTCCTGCATCCTATCGAAACACCCCTGTTCTCTGTCCCCTGACCATCCCCCCGGGATGCCCATCCCCTATCCAATCTCCCCTGCTCCCCACCCCCTTACCATTCCCCTGGGGCCCCCCACCCCTATCCAACCCTCCCTGCCCCACTTTACCTGTGGGGTGGGGGAAAGGGGGGGCTCAGTCCTTTCCCTGTGCGTTTCCCCTGCTTGTTTGGCTGCTCTCCTGGCAGTCGGGCAGGGCTCTCTCCCTGTCTGGGCTTGGCTGCTGCTGGGGACAGGGGCCAAGCATGCTGGGGATGGAGGGAGGCCCTGGCTTGCTCTGTCCCTATCCCCAGCAGCAGGGCCCAGGCCCCTTGACTGCCCCCCTGCAACGACCCCTGCTCCCCGCCCCCTGACCACGCTGCCCTGGAGCACCAGGTCTGGCGGCGCTATAGCTGTGCCACGCAGCCGGAGCTGCAGCCACGCTGCCCAGGTGCTGGGGGAACTGTGACTGCGAGGGAGGGAGAGAGGGAAGCAGAAGGAGAGGGGCCAGGGATTAGCCTCCACCCCGCTCACCACGCTGCCGGGGAGTTGGGCTGGCTCCTCCACAAGCCTGTCCTGATCCCGCTCCCTGGCAGGAGCTCGGGGGCCAGAGGGAAGGGTCCAGCGGGCCGGATGTGGCCCGCGGGCCGTAGTTTGCCCCCCTCTGTCTTATAATCATTAGTACTAAATGATTCTAAGAGCTTAATAAGGGGGGGGAATCCGAGTCTTCAATCATCTAGAATCATTTAGGATGTCCCACAGAATTCAACACTGTAATAAAGATTAAAAACCCACACACTTCTGAGATACCACATTGAAATATTATTGCATTATTCTGTACTCCTGGGATCCTTCTTTTTGACCATTCTTCTAAACCTTCCAGACCATATCAGTTTGTTTCAAAACCAGGTTCCATATAGAGCTGACTGAATAATGCAGAATGTGTTCCATTAGTCTTTGTTCATGATTTTAAATGAATTCACCTTTACCACATTTGTGCACTCTGAATATTTTAGTGATTGGGGTTTTCCAGGCAACAGTTGTTGCCAAATGCAATTTTAACCAGAAAAGCCTTTCCCTTCATCTGATCAAGGAATAAAACCAATACCACATGGCTTACAAGACAAAAATCACAGCTAAGCAGCTTGAATTTAAAATATTTGTAATAAATTCATGGAGTACACAATTTAGACAGTTCAAACAAATAAATTCAAGAAAACCACAATCTGCTTGTGGACATTCCATAAATTATAAAAAAGAGACTCTTTAATGAAATCAGCGATCTAATACAAACTATTTGCACAGCATTAGTTGAATGATGATTGTTTTTAATTGAGGGAAATACACTTTTCTTTTAAGTTTTCACTCATATCACAATATAACTTGTGGGTTCTGAATGTGAGTACATAGTCTGACAGGAATTCCTTCTCATTTGCTAGCCAAATTGTATTCAAAAGGCAATTTGCCCACCATGGCTTGGATCTGACCTATGATTTCAAGGTCACAATGATATGGCAGTTTTTAAAAAGATCATTGGTATGAACATTCCCATTTAATCTACATATTTCAGCAATGTTAATGCATGAAAACCAGAAAGTAAAAATGAATAGGTCATTCGTGTTGTCCAAACGAACTGAAGTGTAATGTATGCGATTTGCTTATAAGTTAGGCCAGGTCTACACTAACCCCCTAATTCGAACTAAGGTACGCAACTTCAGCTACGTGAATAACGTAGCTGAAGTTCGAAGTACCTTAGTTCGAACTTACCTCGGTCCACACGCGGCAGGCAGGCTCCCCCGTCGACTCCGCGGTACTCCTCTCGTCTAGCTGGAGTACCGCAGTCGACGGCGAGCACTTCCTGGTTTGACTTATCGCGTCCAGACAAGACGCGATAAGTCGAACCCAGAAGTTCGATCACTCGCCGCCGAACTACCGGGTAAGTGTAGACATACCCTTAGATTCTTGAAGTTTTCCATTTTTAAAATGTAGAGGTGCTGTTAGTAACAAACAGATTTGTTTTATAGTGTTGCTTTAATATACTGATTCTTCAGATAAGTATCTACTTTCATCAGATATTTTCACCAAGTTAAAGTTCATTACAAATTTTTAAACAATGAAGGTCCTACCTCTTCCGTGACAGAAATGCTGTCCTGCTCTTTTAGAAGGGTACTAGCATCCAAGCCATTACCCAGAATAATCATCTCAATGATATCATCAGACACCTGTTGCTGCACTGAATCTTGTAGCTCTGTGGATAATTGGTCTTGCACACTCCGAGTTATGCTGAATGAACCGCTTGCCATTGGTTCAGTGGTAGAATCCATTTCAGAGGATTTTGAAGTAAACACAGCTGTTTGAAGGTTGGTGTATTGGAAATTTTCTGTTGAGTTTGCCTGATGATTCAAAACTGTATTAGTTGTAACTTGCTGCTGACTCCTAGTAGGTTGCTGTAATAGAGTAGCATTTGCAGAGTTTTCCGAGTGTTTTGCTTCCACTCCCCTTTGTTGCAGTACAGTGGGCTGCTGGAGTGGGGCTTCCTGGGTTTGTAGTCTTTCAGCAGTTGCCGGAACAGAAGATGCATTCACCTGTGCAACAGTGGCAATACTGGCCTGCAGTACTGAAGGCTGCCCAAGCTGCTGAAATATTTGCTGAATAGGATGCTGCAGAATACTTGTACCTCCTGGGGCCTGTGTAACCATAACAGGCATATTTACCTTATAGAGGTGCCCTATAGAGAGAAGTATTAACAGTGGATTATTGAAGCTACCTGTTGGGAGTTAAGCTGATGCTGACTTACTGTTATCAGTGTTAGAATTCAGATGCCAGAATTGCCTATTCCCACTTCATTCAGTTATACTTTCTACATTGGCCTTAAAATAGTATGAAATCACCATACAAACCAACCATCAAAAGGCTCTGGAGTTGGAGACACAACACTCCTATTTTGCAGCAGCACAAGGGCAGGGGCCAATGTTCCTTCTAATTTTTTCCATCCATGTGCGGAATAAACTTTGTTATGTGCACCAAGGTATGTGTTGTTAGGCAAGAGTTAAAAATTCAGTTAGCAGCTGAGGCAGAAACCCACATAACTAACAAACAGGCCTACCAGAGGCCCAAGGACAATGGCAGCTGTAAACACTTGATAACTTAAATGGTCAGATGACCGCCCAGTAACTTAGCCTCTCAGTAAGAAAACAGTACAAACCCTCCACAGCTCTCCGGATATCTGTGGACACTCACTCCTACCCCCACCCCACCCCTTTGCCTTAAAGATAGTCACAAATAATTAATGTAATCAGAATGGTTTCTATGCATATGTTCTTTTCCTGTCATTATCATGTTAAGTGTTCTCTCTCTCTGAAACAATGTTTGTCTCTGTAAGTACAAAATAAATGCAAATAGATTAATAAGAAAATGTATATAACTGGTCACTGTAACATCATACTTTTAAAGCTGTTTATCAGTCTTCCCAGTGCCGTGAATAAACCTCTTTAGTATTGTCTGTGCTGCCTGATTCTTCCATCAACCTAGCTACCGCCTCTCAGGGAGATGGATTACTACGCTGAGGGGAGAAGCCCTCCCATCAGCATAAGTAGTGTCTACACTAAAGTGCAAAAGCAGTGCAGCTGCGCCACTAGCATTTTAAATTTAGACATAGCTTGAGGCAGGAGACAGAACCACCACCACTTCCAGCAGTGTTTGGAGAGAGTACTCTGCTAAAAATCTCAGCACCTGGGCTTAGAGGCTGAACTACCAATATATTTTCCCTTACTGGTGGCCTATTAAGTTTTCCAAAAGGCTGAAGTGGTAAAATGTATGGGTATCATTAAAGTCAATAGATAGGACTCAATACACATAAGTAGATCTGATGGAGGAAGATGGTGTTATTTTACATTGCTGTTCTACTCTGAATAACAGTTTAAGAGAAAAGTGGTTACACCCATTGGTTTGGTTTGATTTATATTTGGGGAGACAGCTCCAGTCAGGCCAATGGGGCTGCATGAGGTGGAGGTGGGGGGCAAATTCTACACCTGCCCAAGAGTTGCAGTTTGGGGGGGGGACAATGCCCCTCTTCTACCCTCTCCCGCCCCCACAACTACTCCCAGGGTTACACCACCGAGGGCTGCCTTCCCCTCAAAGTGCTCTGGTGAGTGCAAGGAGAGGGTTAATTTCTCCACACAGCCTTCTAGGCTATCCTATGTAACCCTGTCAGAAAGAAAAGGGTTGGGACTGGGGATGGAGGGAATTGATCAAAACAAGCAGTTAAGGAAAATCCACCCTGACAAGGCAGAATCTGTCTGCACTGATTGGAGACTGGATAGACTATCTCCTTCAGTCAGGAGGAGGACATGCCCACATCTGGACTGACACAGCAGAACCTACAGCAGGAGCAGTATAACAGAGAATGGCGTCCAGGGCCGGCTCCAGGGTTTTGGCCGCCCCAAGCAGCCAAACAAAAAAAAAAAGCCGCGATCGCGATCTGCAGCGGCAATTCAGCGGGAGGTCCTTCACTCCAAGCAGGAGTGAGGGACCATCCGCCGAATTGCCGCCGAACAGCTGGACTTGCCGCCCCTCTCTGAAGTGGCCGCCCCAAGCACCTGCTTGGTAAGCTGGTGCCTGGAGCCGGCCCTGATGGCGTCACCTGGGAATGATGTTAAATAACATTGCAGGGGTGCACTATTACATGCTGCAGATTTAACAGACACTGTAACTGGTCAATAGCAGTCACTTTATAATCGGCTACAGGTTCAGAAAGAGAAAGACAGGAGTATAATTTGTTTTATCCACCAATGCTTTACTTTGGCATCCAGTTTACACCCCATGCACTTGTGATCATCTTTCGAGATCTGTTCATAGTTGTAGCCCATGAGGTCAGTTTGCTAGCTTGCTATATTGCATAATGTGTTTTCTTCATTGGTTTGATTGATTATATTATTTTCTTGGGTTTTGTTTATGCTGAATTCCATATTGTGTTATTTATAATAGTTGGCTGTAACGCAAGGAACCTATATCCTATATGATTAGCTAGAGCAAGTCAATATGAGTGTTTGTAACCTTTGGCATAGATAAATGGCCTACTGGTTACCCCTTTTGACTTTGGGGAAGTGAACGTGTTTACCATAGATCTGGAACAGACTGGTAACCGCAGGGTACACCGCAGCACATGGAAGTCATAAGTTAGGCCAAGGGTAATGGTTTCGGGGATGACATAATCAATATTAATACATATGACTATATGTCATAATATGATACTCTATAGAGTAAGTGTACCCAAAGATTTATCTAGGTGAGGAAATAAGATTTGGGCATGGTTGGGCCTTGATTAAGGTAGTGCCAGGACCCTAAAAGAGGGCAAACAACCAAGCAGGAGGGTCGCTCTTTCCTATCTTCTATCAAGCTATCAGCTCAACTTTGCAATATAGCTTAGCTATTCAACACTCGAACCTAATCCCTACCAACTTGGGAAGCCTGGACCATCAAATTCATTGGGCATGCCAGAGACAAGGCTGGTCCTCTGTCTCCCACTACCAGGTCTTCAGGGAAGGATGTAAGAATGCTAGTTTAAGTAGTCTTTTAGCATAGAGATGTTATCACCAGAGGTAATAGAATTGTATTACTTCTTTGTGACTCTGTTTTATATGGTTTATTATTCTTTCATTCATTTTAATAAAGATCTTAACAATTTGGTATTGTCCTCAGTATAAGTGTCCTTGCTACACAACCTGAGGGTCCTCTCACGACGTCGAACTCTGCATTCTCTAACCCTGTAGCCTGAATTGGGACAAGAACCTAAATATCTTCTGGTCAGATCATTGGCGAGCCATAATAAACTAGCCCATAAATTCAGGTCAACACACTATGTACTATAACTGGTGTCTGAGTTCAGCTTTTCTTAATCTTACCAGATGCAGTCTGTAGCGTTACTCCAGCAGGTACATGGATAGGATAAGCGATACCCGAAGGGAGAGTCAAAGTTGCACTGGTTCGTGAAGCATCCTAGACACACAGCAGATTTACTAGTGAAATTAAGTTGCGTTTCGTGCTCTATCCTTTGAGGCCCTAACAGTCATACTTAGCAAAATGCAGTTCAAGAAATCTAAGTTACAGTCTTTCCCCATGATCATCCCTACTGAAAAATGGTTTTGACCCTTAAGCTACAGCAAGGTGAGCAGTGTTTTGTAATGAAATGCTTAAGAAAATTAGACTTGTCTTGAGTACCTCCCCATTTACATGCTCCCTGCCCAATATGCCCCTTCCCTTTCCAGCACCTATGTCCTCTCTAGGGAAAACTCCTCCTTGCAGCCCCTCACTCTGCACCTCAAGCACCAGTATACTACTTTCCCCCCATAATATCCAGTGTTTGAAGAGCCTCCTGCATTTCAATATTAACAGTATGTGAATATGAGGCAGCCCTACCACCACCCAAATAAATCAACATGTCCCCCCACCACATTGCACATCCACAAAGCCCTCTACTAGGGCAGCTGAGCCTGTTTCCAGGATTCCCTGCTTTACAGGGTGTCACTCCACCAATACACCTAACTTCTAAAAATGGCAGCCATCCCTTCCACTAATTTTCAACAGTTGCTCTAATAGCAGAGCAGCCAGGAACACCCATTCCCCCCCCCCTTACTCCATTGGCAACGGTGGTTGCTCTGAAGGGGTCTCTGGAGACAGCTAGATTTGAAAGGTTTTAATCACAACTATAAGGACTAAATTTTATGTTTTCTTTTTTTATTTTTAAATCATAGAATCATAGAATATCAGGGTTGGAAGGGACCTCAGGAAGTCATCTAGTCCAACCCCCTGCTCAGACCAGGACCAATCCCCAGACAGATTTTTGCCCCAGATCCCTAAATGACCCCCTCAAGGATTGAACTCACAACCCTGGGTTTAGCAGGCCAATGCTCAAACCACTGAGCTATCCCTCCTCCCCTGCTTAGATTCTGCAGATGTTGAATGCACACACCCAGCAAAGACTCCTCCCTCTTGTCTACTGTACATCATGTAGGGCACAGACAAAATTATCAGAAGTACTATTAGGCACTGAAAATTACCCACATGCTGTCCAGAGCAGGGGTGGGCAAACTTTTTGGCCCAAGGGCCACATCTGGGTGGGGAAATTGCATGCAGGGCCATGAATGTAGGGATGGAGCGGGGTTTGGGGTGCGGGAGGGGGTGCGGAGTGTAGGAGGGGGCTCAGGGCAAGGGGTTGCCATGCAGGAGAGGTGCGGGGTGCAGCAGGGGGCTCAAGGCAGAGGGTTGGGGTGCAGGCTCCGGCCCGGCGCCGCTTATCTTGAGTGGCTCCAGGATGGTAGCGGCACACAGCGGGGCTAAGGCCGGCTCCCTGCCTGCCCTGGTCCCGCGCCACTCCTGGAAGCGGCCGGCACCACGTCCCTGTGGCCCCCGGTCTAGAGCATCTAGACACTTCCGCCTCCCACTAAGTCCTTTAACACATGGAAAGAGCCTTAACTTTTTCATTTAGAGTGTTAAATATTGTAAAGTTAGAAATAAAATAGCATTAAAATTACATACCAGGTCTGCTGTTGTGAATTGTTGAATACCTCTGCCAGCAGGGATGACTAAAGAAGCTACACAGAAACAATAAGTATTACACAAAAGCAAAGATACACTGATACAGGCACACCAAAGAATTAGCATTCAATTTCATACACATTGTAGCTTCTGTCAACACAAACTACATTGAGGACAAGACAAATTACTTAATAATCGGTGTTACAGCGATAAATATGTTTTAAGTGAACAATCCTGAACACTGCTGAACACATTTGCCATTATTTAATATTTCAGCAAGTCTTCCTTATACTAAATCTAGAATATTTATAAGTACTGTTATTCACAAGACCTTGCTGAGTTAAGCAGACTGAAGAGTTAAATTAAAAGATTTTTTTTGGAGTTGCACTGTAGAAATTAAGTTTGGCATTTCTATTTATTACACCACCATTTTAACCTGACTGAACAAACTTATATCAAGTGTACTGCATTGTCAACACTAGGAAAATTTGTAAGCAATTTTCTGCACCGGTGCAGCTCCAATAATGCTAGCAGCAGAAGCAGGATGGGATTTTTCAGAACACTCAGCATTGGTTTATCTGCTCCCATTATAGTCAATTGTAAAACTCTCATTGACTACAACAGGAACAGAATTAGACCAGTGCTGACCACTTTTGAAAATCCTACTTAAAGCATAAACAGAGTCCATACATTTTTACAGTTGTGTTACCTGTAATAGAGCCTGTTCTACCCTAGGTATTTCCCGCCTCTACAGGAAAAGTTAGAATGCTTCCCATAGTGAGTGAATCTAGAACCCTTGGGCCAGGTTAAATAAATAATGCCTCTGTACCTAGCATATACAAATTGATACATTTATAAATGGGATTGTATGATGAAGTTGCCTGCAACTCATTGGGGACAGGACTCAATGCCCAGGAGTACTATGTCCCTGTATATTTATTATTACTACATCTAAAAATACTACTACATTAATAAAACATTAAGGTTACACAATCAAGCACTCAAAAAATTAGGAAATACCAGAATCAAAGTTGCCCATTCACCTTTAATTGATCACTTGTGCATATATATTATGATACAATCTTGACTTACACATTCACATACTATTTTTTCCACTGGATCCCTGTCTCTGCTGTCAATGCTCTCTCACAGTAGGGGGACCCTCAATTGCTGATCTAGGCAGCTTTAAGTACTCTTGGAACCATCAGAGTGGTGCAAAGGGACTTAAAGGACTAAGATCTGTCCCTAAAACCAAGTACTAGGGCTGTCAATTAACTGCAGTTAACTCATGCGATTAACTCAAAAAACTTAACCACAATTTAAAAAAATTATCGTGATTAATTGCAGTTTTAATTGCACTGTTAAACAATAGAATATCAATTGAAATTAAATATTTTGGATTTTTTCCTACATTTTCATATATATTGTATTCTGTGTTGTAACTGAAATCAAAATGTATATTTTTATTACAAATATTTGCACTGTAAAAATGATAAACAAAAGAAATTGTATATTCACCTCATACAAGTACTGTAATGCAATCTCTACTGTGCAAGTGCAACTTACAAATGTAGATTTTTGTTACGTAACTGCACTCAAAAGTAAAACTTCAGAGCCTACAAGTCCACTCAGCCCTACTTCTTGTTCAGCCAATTGCTCAGACAAACAAGTCTGTTTACATTTACGGGAGATAATGCTGCCCAATTCTCATCTATGTCACCAGAAAGTGAGAACAGGCATTTGCATGGCACTTTTGTAGCCGGTATTTACTTGCCAGATATGCTCAACATTCACATTCCCCTTCATGCTTCAACCACCATTCCAGAGGACATGCTTTCATGCTGATGACGCTCGTTAAAAAAATAATGTGTTAATTAAATTTGTTATTGAACTGCTTGGGGCAGAATTGTATGTCCCCTTCTCTGTTTTATGCATTCTGCCATATAGTTCATGTTATAGCAGTCTCAGATGATGACCCAGCACATGTTCACTTTAAGAACACTTTCACTGCAGATTTCACAAAACGCAAAGAAGATACAAATGTGAGATGTCTAAAGATAGCTACAGCACTCGACCCAAGGTTTAAGAATCTGAAGTGCCTTCCAAAATCTGAGAGGGTAGAGCATTTTTTCAGACGTCTTAAAAGAGCAACACTCCAATGTGGAAAATACAGAACCCGAACGACCAAAAAAGAAAATCAACCTTCTGCTGGTGGCATCTGACTCAGATAATGAAAATTAACATGTGTCAGTCCGCACTGCTTTGGATTGTTATCAAGCAGAACACGTCATCAGCATGGAAGCACGTCCCCTGGAATGGTGGTTGAAGCATGAAGGGACATATAAATCTTTAGTGCATCTGGCATGTAAATATCTTGCGATTTCAGCTATAACAGTGCCATGAGAACGCCTGTTCTGGCTGTCAGGTGACATTATAAACAAGAACCAGGCAGTATTATCTCCTGCAAATGTAAACAAACTTGTTTGTCTGAGCCATTGGCTTAACAAGAAGTAGGACTGAGTGGACTTGCAGGCTCTAAAATTTTACATTGCATTCAAAAATAAAACTTTTTTTTGTACATAATTCTACATTTGTAAGTTCAACTTTCATGATAAAGAGATTGCACTACAGTACTTGTATTAGGTGAATTGAAAAATACTATTTCTAACAGTGCAAATATTTGTAATCAAAAATAAATATGAAGTGAGCACTGTACACTTTGTATTGTGTTGTAATTGAAATCAATATATTTGAAAATTTAGAAAACATCCACAAATATTTAAATAAATGGTATTCTATTATTGTTTATTCACGGGATTAATTTTTTTAATCGCTTGACAACCCTACAAAGTACCTCTTTTTAGTTTGAATTATTCAACACTGGAACAATCTATTAAAAAACAAAAACTGAATTAGAATTAGTCCACATTTCTTAAAATAAAAAAAAAAAAAAAAAAACTACAAATTTTAAGATGTGCTATACTTCTGGCCTAGAGAACAGAGGGGTACAATTCTGATCTCATGTGCATCAGTGCAAATCTGAAGTAGCTCTACTGAACTCAAATATCTGGATTTACATTAGCGTGCCAGAACAGGATTTATCCCTTAGTGGGCCAAATTCTGCTTTCAGTTTCATAGTGTCTCTCATTCTAGATCTACACCAAAGTAAAAGAGAACAGAATTTGGCCCATCACAATTCAAATGAAGAGGTTATTGAAACATTGAACTAGTGTTAAATTGCAACTGTTGGCCTCTCACAAATAATATCCAACCTGTTGATGTCTGAAGTGTGCGATGTAAGTTGTGTGGCAACTGCAAGGTGAACTGGGGTGAATAGTGGCTATGCTTGAAGAAGCCTTCTGTTGCTTTAGACTGAGTCACCTTAGCTTCCCAAACCTGCGAAAAAGATGTTAATAAGAAAATTATTAAGTCGCCCAAATCAGTTTTCATCCATTAATATATTTAAAGTTTTCAGGCACTTTAACTATTCAGGATAATCCTGAAAACTGAATGGTTGAATCTAAGGGTACGTCTACACCCAGCCGCTAGTTCGGCGGCTGGAAATCGAACTTCTGGGTTCGACTTATCGCGTCTTGTCTGGACGAGATAAGTCGAACCCGGAAGTGCTCGCCGTCGACTGCGGTACTCCAGCTAGACGAGAGGAGTACCGCGGAGTCAACGGGGGAGCCTGCCTGCCGCGTGTGGACCGAGGTAAGTTCGAACTAAGGTACTTCGATCTTCAGCTACGTTATTCACATACCTGAAGTTGTGTACCTTAGTTTGAATTGGGGGGTAAGTGTAGACCAAGCCTAAGAAACCATTCAACAGCAGAATGTTAAGAATAAGTACCAGATTTGGACTCCAATTCATGTTTCTCAGGATATATGTATCTCTCTTTGATTTTGATGGAAGGTGCCTGTACCCTGTGGGGCCTTAGAAAAATAAGGACAGGTAGAAGAAGATATCCCAAGAAAAAGACTGTTTCTTTGATTTATCATTATCCAACAAACCTGCTTCAAGTCTTTCAAGACCTGTTCCTCCACACCTTCTTCTGCAAAGAGTTCCCAGACACCTTCAATCACATCTTCAATAATAGATCTGTAGAGTTTAGGCTGAATAAAACACAATTCAGAGAATTTAAAACACAGGCTGACATTTGCTATAGCTCCAAGTGAAGTACAGACTCTCTGACTAGAGGTAGGATTTGTAAGCTGGCTTTGTGAGCCATATTATAAAATGAACAGATCCAGGGGACAGTACCATTTATGGCTGAAGATTCTGGCCCATGCAACTGCTGGGATAACTAGATAGGCCAGAACATTTTTCCTCTACCAAATCACTTATGGCACTGTAGAATGAAAAACTAACAATAAAATATCAAAGGAAAAATTAGGATTTTGGCCTCAATTTTAGATTTCTTTTAATTTATAGTTATTTTTAGCTATAACATCCAGCAAGAGTCCTAAAATCATTAGGAGAACAATTCCAGCATATTCTCAAACTAGCATGTTCTGTTTCAGGCTAGCATTTGCTGTGTAAGACCATTAAAGTAGCACTGGCTAAAGCTGCACAAAGAAGCTCTAGGAAGAAACTAACAATATAAGGAAGAAAATAAAAAACACACTTTCTAGTTTGGCTAGTTTCTAGAACATGAGCAGCTTCAGTTGTGAGCCAAATACAGAGAGTGGAGACTGTTGCTTTATGGCTATGATTGTAATAGCTATTTTGCTGCTAACTCATGTTATAACAATACAGTTATCAATACATAATTTCAGATTAGAAGAAAAATGTAACGTGACTTTTTCAAAAGTTGCAATAAAAATAGGAAGAAAAACCCAATGTAATCTGAAGGTAATTACACTGAAGTCAATGCATTTGATCAGTTTATGTCATCAGAATCAGACCTGGAGATTTTTTGCCCCTCTGCTCAGGCTAATAGTTTCTCTTTTAGGTCACAATCCTACAGCCAGATTCCCAAGTGTAGACTGAGAACAGGGCTTTGTGCAGGCTGAAGGGGTCACCTACATGGATCTGATTGCAAGGTTAGGGCCCTCAATTGCTAAAAGCTGTTTTAATCAGAACAGTGATTACTATGAAGTACGCCATGTGCTGACATTAGGCTAGAACCTGAACCTTTAGCCAATCTTTGAAGTGTTAGGATTCTAAATCTTCATAGTTCCCTTTTTTTTTTAATCTTAATGTTAAAAATAAACCTACTCTCTCATTATTGTAAAATTAGGATGCGTGAAATAAAATGATTTTCAAGTGAAACATATCTGAGGGCATGACGCTGTTGTGAAGTAACTAATTACTTCTAGCTAAAAAGCAATCAGCCCAAGTGTACAATTGTTTCACAACAACAACATACATAGCCATGTGGGAGGGGGTGGGTGGCAGTAAAGGCAGATGACAATAAAGATCTTAGAAAAATTCCAAGGTACATTTCAACATATCAGCTGTAGAAAAAAATAAAATCAGCTCTTGCACAATTATAGTCAAGAACCTCAAATGGCCTCCCCCTGCCAATTCAGTAGACATCTTGAGATTAAATTATTGTAAAACAAACACTTTGCTTTCAAATGACCTAATTCTCAAAGGAAACTGACCAAGTTATATTTTATTATGCAAAGTCTTACAAAAAGTTAAAAGTCTTATTCTGATATATGTTTCAAACAGGATCCTAAATGGTAACCTCACAATTCCAACACTAAATACTGTACTTACAACATGATCACAATTATCATAGAGCGTGTATATTAGCGTGCTCTACTCTTATCTCACACATACAACTGTCACACCATGAGGTCAAACAGATCAATAATTGTCATGTCTTGAAATGAGTTTTCAGCTTCCTAAAAAAAACATGCAGTGTTGGGGGAGTGATGAAGTATGAAGTGAGGAAGTGGTGAATGTAACAAAATAAAAAGGAGGGTGGAAATTATTAAGGCCCCAATCCTAAAAACTTTAAATCTCCATGACTTCAATGGCAGTATTTACATCTTAAAGTTAAAGCAAGGCAACAGTTATTTCTGATAGCACCCACTATGTGCTAGATGCTTTCCAAACACTCAAGAAGGATGTTCCTGTGGGAGGCTCACAAAGGAAGCTCAAAAACAGGGCATAAGAAAGTAAGTTTGAGTGAAGGATTCAGATTTCTCCCTAGCACCAGCTAACTAATTTCAGGAAAATAAGAGATATTTATCCAAACTAGGTCAGATTTATTCGAAAACTATATAATAACTGTCAACATCACACGATTAATGCTTTTACTCAATGACACACAAAACAGTTTGTTTTTTTAATAAAGAAGGCTTCCAGGGCTTTCAAACTAAACTCTAGTCTCCAGATTTTATTTTAAAAGTCCATTTCTAATTTCGGCAACAAGAACAACAAATTGAGGCAATTACTAAATCAAAACCGAGTCTGATAGACTTTTGCTTGATTGCACAAACCACGTCGGTGTTCTGTTAATAACTGAAGGTCTTTAATGCTATCACACGGGAGGATAAATAGTATCTGATGCCCCTTTCTTGGTAATTCAGGTCGCAAACGCGAGGTCTACACGCAGAGCTCGGGGATTGCGGTCTCCTCCAGGTGCATCGTTCCTTTTTCGTCTAGCTGTTGTAGGGCAGGAGCTTGCAGCGTCTAAGCATAGCCTGGGCGGCACAAACCAAACATTGAACGTTTCCCACTTTCGTCTGTGTACCAAGTGGGACCCCGCTCGCTCAGCATAACAGCGGAGGGGAGGGGGCAATCCATCTGCCCCCTCTCGGCACAGCCCTGGGCGACGGCCTGTCACAGGGCAGAGGGAAAAGGCATCCGGGACGTTCCTGTAAAACCCTAATATATTACACTACAGGCCGACCTGGGCAGGCAGCTCCTTTTTCTCCTCTCTCCCCGTTTCCCTTCTGCCCCTCGGCGGGAGACCGCCCTGGTCCCAGCCCTTACCACGGGGTTTGCGTGAGCCATGGCTGCTCCGGCAAGAGACGCGTCCCCTCCCCGTCAGAAAAGCGCTGGGCCCACACGGCTCAGCGTGTAACGTCCTGCGCAGCTGCTCGCTGCCGCCCCCTGCTGTTCCCATGGCAACTGACCCGGAGGTGTCCAGGCCTGACTATGCTGCCGCCCCACTGAGCCAGGACCTGGGGCTGGGTGGTGAAGAGCGCTCTGCTGTCCACTAGCGGTCCTGGCCCTGGAGCAGAGCTCTCAGCAGGGCCGGCTCCAGGCACCAGCTTGGCAAGCAGGTGCTTGGGGCGGCCACTCCGGAGAGGGGTGGCAGGTCCAGCTATTCGGCAGCAATTCGGCGGACGGTCCCTCACTCCCGCTCGGAGCGAAGGACCGCCTGCCGAATTGCCGCCCCAGATCGCGATTGCGGCTTTTTTTTTTTTTGGCTGCTTGGGGCGGCCAAAACCCTGAAGCCGGCCCTGGCTCTCGGGGTCACTCTGTGTGGCGACTGGCAACAGGACACTGCACCAGCACGGCTAGGCACCACATGGCTCCAGCACCCTAAGCGGGGTCGAAGAAGACTCTGTTCAGGGCTTGCCAAAGGTAAATTGCTACCAGACCAACTGCTACGTCTTGTAGTCACCATTGTGCTGTGATGCACTGCAAAACGATCCTGCTGTCACAACAGCATACCCCTGCGTGATGGCATTGCACTGAGACATTGTCACACCCAGATACATTGTAATCACACCCTGCTGAAACACCATAGAATCTTAGAAGATTAGGGTTGGAAAAGACCTCAGGAGGTCATCTAGTCCAACCCCCTGCTCAAGGCAGGACCAACACCAACTAAATCATCCCAGACAGGGCTTTGTCAAGCCGGGCCTTAAAAACCTCTAAAGATGGAGATTCCACCACCTCCCCAGGTAACTCATTCCAGTGGTTTACCTCCTAGTGAAATAGTGTTTCCTAATATCCAAATTAGACCTTCCCCACTGCAACTTGAGACCATTGCTTCTTGTTCTGTCATATCCCATCACTGAGAACAGCCGAGCTCCATCTTCTTTGGAACCCCCCTTCAGGTAGTTGAAGGCTGCTATCAAATCCCCCCTCACTCTTCTGCAGACTAAACAAGCCCAGTTCCCTCAGCCTCTTCTCATAAGTCATGTGCCTCAGCCCCCTGATCATTTTCGTTGCCCTCCGCTGGACTCTCTCCAATTTGTCCACATCCTTTCTGTAGCGGAGGGGCCCCAAACTGGATGCAATACTCCAGATGTGGCCTCACCAGTGCCGAAACAAGGGAAATGATTATTCCCCTCTATCTGCTGGCAATACTCCTACTAATACAGCCCAATATGCCATTAGCCTTTTTGGTAACAAGGGCACACTGCTGACTCATATCCAGCTTCTCATCCACTGTAATCTCCAGGTCCTTTTCTGCAGAACTGCTGCTTAGCCAGTCGGTCCCCAGCCTGTAGCAGTGCATGGGATTCTTCCATCCTAAGTGCAGGACTCTGCATTTGTTCTTGTTGAACCTCATCAGATTTCTTTTGGCCCAATCCTCCAATTTGTCTAGGTCACTCTGGACCCTATCCCTACCCTCCAGCTTATCTACCTCTCCCCCCAACTTAGTGTCATCCACAAACTTGCTGAGGGTGCAATCCATCCCATCATCCAGATCATAAAGATGTTGAACAAAGCCGGCCCCAGGACCAACCCCTGGAGCAGTCCTTGATATTGGCTGCCAACTAGACATCAAGCCATTGATCACTACCCATTGAGCCCAACAATCTAGCCAGCTTTCTACCCACCTTATAGTCCATTCATCCACTCCATACTTTTTTAACTTGCTGGCAAGAATACTGTGGGAGACCGTATTAAAAGCTTTGCTAAAGTCAAGATATATCACATCCACTGCTTTCCCCATATCCACAGAGCCAGTTACCTCATCATAGAAGGCAATCAAGTTGGTCAGGCATGACTTGGCCTTGGTGAATCCATGTTGACTGTTCCTGATCACCTTCGTCTCCTCCAAGTGCTTCAAAATGGATTCCTTGAGGACCTGCTCCATGATTTTGCAAGGGATTGAAGTGAGGCTGACTGGTCTGTAGTTCTCCAGGTTCTCTTTCTTCCCCTTTTTAAATATGGGCACTATATTTGCCTTTTTCCAATCGTCCAGGACCTTCCCCGATTGCCACGAATTTTCAAAGATAATGGCCAATGGCTCTGCAGTTACATCAGCCAAATCCCTCAGCACCCTCAGATGCATTAGATCTGGACCATGGACTTGTGCATGTCCAGCTTTTCTAAATAGTCCTTATAGCTGACCTTGTCTGTGAAGACCGAGGCAAAAAAAGCATTGAGTACTTCAGCTTTTTCTACATCATCTGTCACTAGGTTGCCTCCCCCATTCAGTAAGGGTCCCACACTTTCTCTGACCTTTTTCTTGTTGCTAACATACCTTCTTAACAAACCCTTCTTGTTGCCCTTCACATCCCTTGCTAGCTGCAACTCCAGTTATGTTTTGGCCTTCCTGATTACACCCCTGCATGCTCAAGCAATATTTTTATACTCCTCCCTAGTCATCTGTCCAAGTTTCTACTTCTTGTAAGCTTTCTTTTTGTGTTTAAGCTCACCAAAGATTTCACTGTTAAGCCAAGCTGGTCACCTGCAATATTTGCTATTCTTTCTGCATGTCATAGAAATTTCTGTCCGTTCCAGCTGAGGAGTAAGGAGAGACGGACACAGCTAGCCAAGCAAGGAGCCCCGGGAGGGGCGATCCGTTTATTTCAATTGCAATTGGGTTCGAGCTCATAAGTCAGCAAGAACAAAGAAAACACTTACACCAAAGCATTATATGCAGTTGCTTATGATAATTTATCGCTCTATGATTGGCCAAAATTTGCTATCATTACCATACATAATTAGCAAGCTACATGTATCTGCCCCTCTTGTGACCCCTTATTGTCCATCTACTTGCCCCCTCCTCCTTGCTTATTTTGCAAACCAAGCGGTTAGCTATCTACAGGACGCAGGCACAGAAAGTTCCATTGTCTCCAGGTTTGGAGTTTGGCTACATTTCCTCTCGAAGGAACTTCCTGGGTTAAGACAACCTATAGCTGACCCTGTGTGTACGAGACAAATTTGCCCCCTGGCAGTTAAGTAGAATAATTTTATATCAATTTCCCCCCTTTGATCATGACCCATATAATGGGCTCATGATCACACTTTCACAGCAGTAGGAGCGTTACAGCAAATATGTAAGGGTCAGAATATCAGCATCTGGCATGGTTTCCCGCCTTTGCCAAAACCTGTCTTTCTTGTAAAGAGAGAAATATTCCCTTCAATTTGCTAGTTGCCCTAGCACATTTAGACATTATCCACATGGACAGTTTAAACACACAAAAAACCACAATCATCAGTAAAATCATAACACCTCCTTTCAGGAGTCCTGTCATAACTATAAAGAGAAGGGTAACAGCTCTTCTGTGTACAGTACTATAAAATCCCTCCTGGCCAGAGACTCCAAAATCCTTTCACCTGTAAAGGGTTAAGAAGCTCAGGTAACCTAGCTGACACCTGACCCAAAGGACCAATAAGGGGACAAGATCCTTTCAAATCTGGGGGTGGGGGGGAAGGCTTTTGTTTGTGCTCTTTGTTTTGGGGGTTGTTCGCTCTTGGGACTGAGAGGGACCAGACATCAATCCAGATTCTCCAAATCTTTCTGAATAAGTCTCTCATATTTCAAACTTGTAAGTAAACAGCCAGGCAAGGCGTGTTAGTTTATCTTTGTTTTCTCAACTTGTAAATGTGCCTTTTACTAGAGTGTTGATCTCTGTTTGCTGTACTTTCAACCTAAGGCTAGAGGGGGTCTTCTGGGCTCTTTAAGTTTGATTACCCTGTAAAGTTATTTTCCATCCTGATTTTACAGAGATGATTTTTACCTTTTTCTTTAATTAAAAGCCTTCTTTTTAAGAACCTGATTGATTTTTCCTTGTTTTTAGATCCAAGGGGGTTGGATCTTGATCCACCAGGAGTTGGTGGGAGGAAGGAGAGGGGATGGTTAATTTCTCCTTGTTTTAAGATCCAAGGGGTTTGGATCTGTATTCACCAGAGAATTGGTCAAGAGTTTCTCAAGGCTTCCCAGGGAAGGGAATTAGCTTTGGGAATGGTGGCAGCGGACCAGATCTAAGCTGGTAGTTAAGCTTAGAAGTTTTCATGCAGGCCCCCACATTTGTACCCTAAAGTTCAGAGTGGGGAAGCAGCCTTGACAAGTCCCTTTAACCAGCCTGTTAAGGAAGGGAACCAGGAAAATAAACCATCAAATCAATCATGTGTCCAGCTACCTTCATCAGACCTGTCTCGGACGAGGTCTCTTAAGTGGGCTGCTCTGTCAAAGGTATCTTTATAGGTGTCATTCACAAATACACAACACTCTTGGCCTATAAGGGCACAAGTTCCTCCTTGAGCTGCTAAAAGAATATCTAAAGCCATATGATTTTGTAAAGTTAACTGTCTAAGTTGCTTAAGCTCAGTGGCTTGATTTGTAACTATGGTAGCAGTTTCATTAGCCATAATTTCTAAAATACCCTGGAGTCTTATAACCCCTCTCCTAAGTCTGCGATTATTAGGGAATGTTGTCCACATCATTGGTTCAAGGGCTGCATCCTCTTCAGCTTGAGGTTTGCTAGTGTGCCTTACATTTTTAATCTTGCCTTTATGTAATTGTTTCACAATACAAGTGGGGGGTAACAACCAGGCACGATAACAAGAACCTGAGAAGTGTACTGGAAGGGTATGATAGGCTTTATTCCCAAACACCCAGTAAGAACTGAACCCTGATGGAACAGGGCCGGGAGGAGTATCCCATGTCACCCCCAATGCTTTTTGTAACAGGGATGCATAACGTCCCGTAAACCCAATAGGCCCGTGCGTCGAGGAGATGTCTCCATCTCTACATTCCTGCCTGCATACAGACATTTTCCATCGGAGTTTTCCCATACCATAGTGCAGCTTTCATAGCAGACACTATTGGCGCAGACACCCTTGTGGTTAATGTCGTCAGTGGTGTCAAAACAATAAACGAGGGGAGTGACCCACTCTCCATCACCATCTGGGCCCACTTAGTATTTGCAAGTACTGTTCCTTAAAAACAGGTCTAGCCCATTTCCCAGGAGACACCACTCACCCTATGCCTTGAAGGTTAACAAATACCCGGAGTTAGGGCTTATACCTTCTTGTTGCCAGGTATGAGTCGTAGCCCGATGGGGAGTAACATACACCTATGAACAAGTAATATTTGCAGCCGTCAAAGGGATAGGAAGGAAAGAAAGTCCTCATTCTGCATCGGGAGGCACAAAGGTGCACACCCAGCATGAGTCATTCCTCCATTCTGGGATTCTATTCCTCACCACATGGCTAAATCTAATGAAATTATTATGGCCATAAGAAAGAGAAGGGAAAAACAACAAAATCAACAGAGGAAACATTTTCACAATAGGTTAAAATACCAACAAATAAAAGAAAAAAGAGCAATAAACGTTAATCCAAATAATACAGTCCAATCTTCTATATCCATCGAAAACTGATATCAGTCGTTTAGGGCCTTGGTTGCCCTGTAGTCATCTACTTCGGGTTGGCCTTGCTGGTCGGCCAACAAGTGTCGCTCCCTCACTGGGGACCTCATCTAGGGGTTCCCTTTCGAGGGAATTTAAGTTTCAGTCCAGGCTAGGGTGACCAGACGTCCCGATATAATTGGGGCAGTCCCGATTTTCGGGGACTTGTCCCGCGTCCCGACCTTACATTGGTTGGGACGTCTGGTAACCCTATATGAGGGAGACCGCGGCAAGCAGGCACCGCCGGCGCCACTCACCTTTCCTCCCTGGGCCCTGGGGCAGCGCGCAGCTGAGCTCCCGGTGCGGCAGAGCCAGCCCACGGGGCCCGCTGCCTGGCCGGCAGGAGCCTGCAGAGCACAGCCCTGCCCCTGCCCCGGCACACAGAGAGGCAGGGAGGTCTCGCTCTCCTGCGTGCTGCAGCGGGGCGGGGCCTGTAGATTCCGGCAGCAGGCAGCGGTCGCCGGGCAGAGAGCCCCCCCGCCCCTCTCCCCTCGACCCGACCCTAGGAAGGGGCCAGAGGGACTGGGAGGGACCTGCCTGCTGGCTGCTTCCTGGGAGCCGCTCCAGGTAAGCACTGCTGGGCTCACCTGGCCCCCTGGCAGGTATCTCTGGGGGGGGGCTCCCCTCAGCCCCACTGCCCTCAGCCCCCACCCTGACCCTGTTCCCTCAGCCTCTCCCGCAGTGTCCCCCTTGTGCCCCCCACCCTCAATCCACTGCCCTCAGTCCCTGACCCTGTTCCAACAGCCTCCCCCACAGTCCCTCCCCTCCCCTCCCCCGCCATCATCTCACCCTGCATGGATGTGGAAATCTTCCCAGATTCCAGGCTGTCGTTAGCCCCTGGGGCAAAAGATCAGCAGAGGTTTCCAAAGGGAAGTTTGCAGCCTTTGCTCAGACCCAAACATTTTCACTTAAAAAAATAAATAAATAAATACCCAAACCCATCCTGACACCCATCTGCTCTGTCCAGTTTTGCTGTTATCCCTGTTGAGGCCAAAGTGGTTTGAAAAATTAAAAATCCTTGACACCATTGTGTTGCTTCCCCCTGTGTTGCTCGTTAATCTGATGGACCTGCTGGTAATGAATAAAGATGAATGCCCTGGGAGCAATGTGTCAGGCAGACAGTTTGTGAAGTAGGAATGTGAATGCTGAAGCCCTCACAAAATGCAGAGGCTTTTCTTAACCTGAGAACTGAAAAGAGCCAGATACCCTGCATGGGTTTGAAAGTGACAAGAGCCTAGCGACTGACCAGAGCAGCATCAGGTTTGAAGTGATGAGGAGGGTCTGTGTCATGAAGTCTGCATTTCCACTGAGGACTCTTCCATTGCCAGGGTAGCGCTGGCGCAGGTCTGCCGCCCGGCACAGCAATGCTGAGAGGTGCCAGTGTAGACCCAACCCAATGCCCTCAGCCCCCACCCTGACCCTGTTCCCTCAGCCTCCCCCGCAGTCCCCCCGTACCTCCCACCCCGAACCCACTGCCCTCAGTCCCTGCCCCACCCCAAATCTCTTCTTCAGCCTCTCCCATCATCCCACCCCCATCGCTCCCCCTGCTGTCCCACACCCTCAACTTCCCCCCATTCCAGTCCTGCTCCCCTCTGTCTCATCCCCTCCAGACCCTGTCCCTCTCCCCAACCCCCCGATCCTCCCCAGCCCAGCCCCATTGTCTCCCCCGCCCCGCCCCACTCTACATAGCTCTCTACCCTGTCCCATTCATGCTCCCCTCAGCCCCTACCCTGCTCCCCCCATCCCAGTCCTGTCCCATCCCCCTCAGCCCCCCTGACTCCCCCAGTCCCAGTCCTGTCCCCCTCAGTTCCTCCACCCTGCTTCCCCTGGTCCATCCCCACACACCCACCGACTTCTTCTACCTCCCTCCCCACAATCCCACTGCCTGGACTCACCCCCATCCCACTCAGGACATGCAGGAAAAAGAAGCAATGGGCTTAAATTGTAGCAAGGGAGATTTAGGTTAGACATTAGGAAAAACTTCCTACTGTAAAGGTAGTTAAGCACTGGACAAATTACCTAGAGAGGTTATGGAATAGCAGTCATTGGAGTTTTTTAAGAGGTTAGACAAACACCTGTCAAGGATGGTCTAGTGTTGTTATTACTCAGTCCTGCCTCAGTGCAGGGGTTTGATTAGATGACCTGTTGATGTCCTATATTTCTGTGATTCACACTGAATTGCCTTGTGCCACTGTTTAGTAGTAGTGGCACACAGTTCTCTGACATGCAGGTTTATAAAACTGTAGTTAATATACAGTTTAGAGCATAGCAGTTTTAAATCTCTGCATGTTCAGACCAACTGAGCTGAAAATTGTGATCTATAGTATTCAAAACTATTAAAATGTGGGCTGAAATAAATAAAATCAGCATGAATTGCTCAACAATATCAATGGAATCAGCATTGCGCTGCTATATATTGTAAAACATTACAGTGAAATCTTGCAAGTATTACATAGCACGCCACCTTGCGCAAGTGGTAACTAAGTATAACATCTTCCTGTTTCAACATTCTTAACTTGTATCCCATAGCTCCTAAAAGTTTTTTTTTTTTTTAAAACACTGAATACTGCTAAGTTATGAGTTTTAACAGGTTTTTTTTCTTTTAAACCACAGCACTGAATGTTATTCTAAAATTCTTTTCCAAATATTCTTAAACTCCCAGTTTATCCCCCCGCTGATGTTCATTGTGAAAAGTATTGCAGGTCTAATGATAATATTTGGCACTTTTGTAATTCACTGTCCAACATGTGTTTTGTGCCCTCCTCTGGTGGATTTTTAGAGGATAACTGTATAGCTACCAGCTAAGGGAGTTATATCTTGAACTCAAGTAGTAGAAGCTCATGCTTCTAAGTCTGGATGGCTTGGGTTCAATCTTTGGTGACTAGCTATGATGGAGGTTGCTAGACTTATAATCCCTTTAATCAGAGGTTCCAAATATGCTTTGTTGTAGGCAGAGCTAGCCTATAGTTAAGCAACCAAAAATTTAGAATGGGAAGTGTTGAAATGTTGGGAAGCCTTATAATTTTGCCAGTCTGGAACGAACATCCCATCTGAGGGATGGTGGGGGGGAGAGAGGAGAGTGAGACAGGACCAGGAAACTGGGACAAGGAATCCAGAGCGGTAGTGGGGGGCAGTTGAAATCAGTTGAGGAGCTGGGGCGGGTTAGACAGCAATAGGATAGACATAGACTGGAGGGGACGGGGAAGAAGGGTCTTTGACTACTAGAGACCACTCCATTCAGGAGCCTGGAATAGACCCAGGATTCCTGAGTTTCACAGTTCCTCTTCTGTCAGCAGATATCTGTGAAACCCAGTGGCAAAAAAAATGTCTCATCCCCCTATAGAGCTGATCTATCACATATAGGATGACAACCTACTGTCTCTGCCATCACTTACTCCATTAGCTCAAGTGGCAGAAGTCTGTGCAGTGGATCTAAAGGTTCATCGGCAGGGTTGGAGCCATGCGAGTTTCACGATGATTCCACATGACAGAATTTCTGGGGCAGTTCAGTTTTGATTTTTACAAAAAAACCTGGGGAAATGCATACAGAAATAGGGTGACCAGATGCCTAAATAGGGGAATCTCAAGCAGGAGTAGAGAGGTTATTTTATCTCTGTATTTGGCACTGGTGCAACCACTGCTGGAATACTGTGTCAGTTCTGGTGTGCACAATTTAAGAAGGATATTGATAAATTGGAGAGTGTTCAGAGAAGAGTCACAAGACTGATTAAAGGATTATAAAACATGCCTTATAGTGATCGACTCAAGGACCTCAATCTATTTAGCTTAACAAAAAGAAGGTTAAGAAGTGACTTGGTTATAGACTGGAAGTATCTACATGGGGGACAAATAGTTAATAATGAGCACTTCAGTCTAGCAGAGAAAGGTAGAGCATGAGCCAACGGTTGGAAGTTGCAGCTAGACAAATTCAGACTGGATATAAGGCATACCTTTTCAATGGTAAGAGTAATTAACGATTAACAATATACTAAGGGTTATGGTGTTTTTCTAAAAGCTTTTTCTAAAAGCTATCCTCTAGGAATTATTTTGGGAAAGTTCTATGTCTGTGCTATACAGGTGGTGAGACCAGGTGATCACCGGATCCCTTCTGGCTTTATAATCTCAGAACTAGGTACATCAATTCACATGCAAAATTCTCATTGAATTCAATAGGTGTCCTTGCCCTGTGGCTTGTGGTGCGGGCTGCAGCAGGGGGCTATGCAACCCCTCCAGCAGCTTCCTAGGGCCCCCTCTCGCAGCTTCCTAGGGCCCCCTCTCGCAGCTTCCTAGGGCCCCCTCTCATGGCTCTGTGCACCTATGTCTGTCATTGTCGTCCTCTCCCCTCCCCCCGCCCCGCTCGCCCAATGTGTACTGATATTTCACTCTTGCGATCTGGTCACCCTAGTCCAGGCAAGGTCTACACCATCCACTGATTCTCTAGTCAATCTTTCATTAGTGAAAGGTTGGGTATTTCGTTAATTTAGAAGGAGAGTAACAGCATGTGGAACTTTTACCACTAGGTGGTGTCTCTGTACCAACTCTTGAGCTTTCTCAACTAACAAAGCTGCAGCAGCCAGAGCTTTAACATTCTACTGCTTCTCTTGCAACAGAATTCAGTAGTGCTAAAAAATAGGCCACAGGCCGTTGCTGTGATCCTAAAGCTTGTGTAAGAACACCAGAGGCCACCCCTGCCCTTTCATGAACGAATAAGGTAAAAGGTTTCCTATAATCCGGGAATCCCAAGGCAGGTACCGATGCAAGGGCTGTCTTAATACTTTCAAAGGATTTGGTAGTATCTTTAGTACATTTTACTGGGTCAGGTTCATCCTTCTGTAGGTCCTGGATTCCTGGGTATAGGGAAATCTCAAAATCACTAGTGCTGTTGCCCTTCCCCTTATAGTTATGACAGCAGTGAACAGTAGCCCGGAGTTTGCACAGCAAATCGTGTCCCAATAAACTGGTTGGTCCTTGGGTAAGTAGGAAGGCGTGTTCCTCAGACAGGGGCCCTATGTGTATGTTTAAAGGTTTGGAAATCTGACAACGAAAAGGATTTCCTTCAATTCCCATAACATTTCGATTTTGCCACTCTTAGGAAGATCCAAATCAGTAAGGGTGGAGAGGGTGGCTCCTGTGTCTAATAAGCAATCATACTGTTTTCATCCAATCATCAAAGGAACTAGGGGATCATTGGGGGATAAGGAAAACACTGGGCAACATAACAACATGGAACCCCCTTCATCCCATCAGTCATAAAGTCCCCATCCTGCATCATCCCCTAGAAGGGTTGATTAGGCAGTGTCCAAGCTGGACCTTGGCCCTTATTAACACCTTGAGGAGGTTTAAGTTGTCCCTGGGCTCTCAGTTTACAATCTCTCTTCATGTGCCCTTCTTGATGACAGCAAATAACAAATTGGTAGAGTGGGACCCTTTACTGGGTCCCACTCTACCAATGAACCCTTGTCCTCTTCCTCAGCCTCTGCCGACACCAGGCTCTGCTCCCTTCAATACAGCCGCCAACATTCTTATATTTTCCTTTTTTCTTCCTTCACCCTCTCAGCCTTTCATTGGGCTTCTCACCCATTAAACACTCTGGTGGCAATAGCCACTATCTGAGAGAGAGAGGCATCCCTGCAAATTTTACACAACATTTAATCTCCACCTTATATCTTCTGCAGCCTGGTCTTTAAACAATCCAATCCTCTTATCACTGGCATATTTGCCTCTGCTTCAGGATCTAGACCCCCAAACAACCTAGTAGCTTTCATCAGTCTTTCATAATAGTCTGAGGGGTGTTCATCTGGGCCTTGATGGACAGAAGTTACTTTACTCCAATTAGTAGTTCTCTGCCCAGCCTTCTTAATTCCATCTAAAATTACAGTCTTTAAAGAGGTTAACTTATATTGTTCTCCAGTATTGTTGTAATCTCAGTTAGGATCACCCCCAGTTACATCTCCTGCTGTCAGGGCATTCCGTACTGGTGGCGGTAGGGATAAATCACCTATAGACTCCTGAGCTCGACTGAGCACTTGTTTCCTTTCTTTCAATGTCCTATGTACAGATTCTGGGTCATCCCTGACCTTTGGGGTGGTAATCTTCAAATTCAATAGGTCATGGATAGAGAAAGGAGTGTGGACATAGTGGTCAACAACCTGACCCTCTCCGGTAGGAACAGGGTACTGTCTAAAGGGCAATTGGAGTGCCGGAGAGTCCTGTCTTTCTTGTTTAATTAACTTGAAATTGACATCTCCAGGAACACACTCGGGAGACTAACTCCATGAGCCGGACGAGGAGTCGGGCAGATTTTGCCTGCGAACGTGGCTTCAGTTATTATAGGCCACTGGCAGATCAGGATACAATGTGGCTCGGGGTCGGGATAGGGTTAGAGGCAGATCCTACACCAGTGCAGAGGCGGTCCCTGGGACCACCTGATTTACCTGAACGGGAAGGGGTTGAGGGGACGCAGCTGGTGGGGGAACAGGCCTATAATCATCTTCCTCTACTCTACACTGCTGGTAAGGAGGAGGTTTAGCTTGTTGTAACATGAGAGTGCACTCTTTATCTTTGCAAATTGGAGCAGCGCTATAAAACAAATACAAATAATTCATTCGTTCTGGTCTTAAATCCTCCAGGATGGTTCTCAAGGTCTTGAGGTGAAGTCTTCCCCAATTCCTGAGAACACATCCCAGAAGTGTGCCGGCATCGAATTTCCCCTGACAATTTCCCATGTCAGGTTTAACTGACTCCTAAATTCCCTGCTTCAGTTCTCCACCATCCGCAGTGTTACCGAGAACAAAGCCCTGGAGTCAGTGACGGTTTCCTTTATGTCCCGGGGAGACCACCCAGCCTATCCAGTCAGCCTCTGTTCCTGCCTGGGTAATCTCCTGTCATCCGAAACTTGTTTTTATACTGGGTTGGCACTCTAAAAGTGTTTAACTGCCAGACAGATGTCCCAGTAATTTCACCGAGGCTGTCCCAAGGAAACCATCGGGTCTAAGACCCCCCGTGTACACATAACATAAAACAGACAATTTACCCGTCTCCTGATGAGGCCTCTTCCAATGCGATCTGTCTGGTTGCTTGTGGTCCATTTCTCAGAGTCCTCCTTATCGTCCCCGCCGGGGGCCAACTCCCAAGACAACCCAAGGTAAGCTCACATCGGCGCGCGCTGGCCCTTCTCGAGGGAGGGGCCACGGAGCAGTTCTGAGCTGGAGAAGTCCCTTCATGGTCACCAAAACTGTCATAGAAATTTCTGTCCGTTCCAGCTGAGGAATAAGGAGAGACGGACATAGCTAGCCAAGCAAGGAGCCCTGGGAGGGTCGATCTGTTTATTTCAATTGCAATTGGGTTCGAGCTCATAAGTCAGCAAGAACAAAGAAAACACTTACACCAAAGCATTATATGCAGTTGCTTATGATAATTTATTGCTCTATGATTGGCCAAAATTTGTTATCATTACCATACATAATTAGCAAGCTACATGTATCTGCCCCTCTTGTGACCCCTTATTGTCCATCTACTTGCCCCCTCCTCCTTGCTTATTTTGCAAACCAAGCGGTTAGCTATCTACAGGACGCAGGCACAGAAAGTTCCATTGTCTCCAGGTTTGGAGTTTGGCTACATTTCCTCTCGAAGGAACTTCCTGGGTTAAGACAATCTATAGCTGACCCTGTGTGTACGTGACAAATTTGCCCCCTGGCAGTTAAGTAGAATAATTTTATATCATGCACATCGGGATGGTTTGTTCCTGAGCCCTCAATAAGGCTTCTTTAAAATATAGCCAGCTTTCCTGGACTCCTTTCCCCCTCAGATTAGGCTCCTAGAGGAACCTGCCCATTAGTTCCCTAAGGGAATCAAAGTCTGCTTTTCTGAAGTCCGGTGTCCATATTTTGCTACTCTCCTTTCCTCCTTTTGTGAGGATCCTGAACTCAACCATCTCATGGTCACTGCTGCCCTACTTGATGGAATCGCACTGAGACATTGTTACACCCTGATATGCTGCAATGCAACCCTGCTGTCAAACCAGCACACCTCTGCGTGATGGCATCTGGGGCAGTGTATGCACACCCCATCCCTGCCGGTGGATAGTGGATGTGAGGACACCGCGGTTACTGTCTACCCAACTTTTTTGGACCTTTCCACACTAAGGTCCAAGAGTCAGAGTTAAAGCAGCAGCCTTTGGGTCCGCAGCTGTATGGCCTAGCGGCCAGAGTCAATACAGTGACCCTTGCCTTCAGGGCAATGTGACCTAGCAGCCAGAGTCAATACAGCGGCCCTCAGATACACAGCAGTGCGGCCTAGTGGCCAGAATCAGTATAGCAGCCCTCAGATACAGGGCAGTGTGGACTAGTGGCCAATACCCCAGCGCCACCACGGGCAGGGTGGGGTGGCCCAGGCAGGGGGGTCCGAGCCCACCCAACTTCACCGGCCCCTGACCCAGGGCCCTACCAGTGGCGGAGTGGTCCGCCACTGGGTCTGTGGGGAATCCCACCGAAACACGCTGAGCTCACACGGGTGGAAAATACTATTTGCTCACCCTCCCTGGGTCACTTATTACCACACTTCCTGAAGCTTCAGTCCATGGGGCGTCAGGGTCTCCGGGCTCCTCAGAGTGGATAGTTACCCAGGGCTCCGTTGGCTACAAATCTCCAGTCCGAATCTTGGGATCTCCGGCTCCCACAGGCTCCTCAGCTGGATGGCTCCTCAGCTGGAGCCTTCACCAAAGGTCCTTCCTCTCCAGCAGTCAGCCCAGATTGAGCTGGGCTGCTCCCTTTTATACTAGCATAGCACTTGGCACATGCCCATTACGGTCTGAGGGGCGGGATTTACTCAACTGATTGTGTATGGTTAACCCCTTCCAGCCCAGTGCAGGGTATGCTCACCCCATCACATACCCTCTCCCTTAAGAGGGACCTGGCAGGTGATCCTTCCCTCCTTCCTCCTCTCTCAGCCTTGAGGACATTAGCAAGGTGCTGCAGGTTGTCCTCCCAGTTGCTTCTGTTGATAACAATGTCATCTATATAAGCTGCAGCATACCGGTCGTGGGGTTGTAAAACCTAGTTCATTAGCCTCTGGAAGGTGGTAGCTGCCCCATGCAATGCAAATGGGATTGTTATGAACTGGAAGAGGTCATATGGCATGGCGTGAGTCTTTGCCCGGGATTTAGGCATCAGGGTTATCTCCCAATACCCTTCGTTAAGCCCAGGGTTGACAGATATTTGGCTCTCCGTAGCTGCTCTAGAAGTTCCTTGATATGTGGCATCGGGTACGCATTGAACCAGGAAATGGCATTGACCTTGCAGAAATCAATACAAAATCGGATGCCCCTGCCTGGTTTTGGTACCAAGACGATTGGGTTCCTCCATTCGCTCTGCAATTCTTCGACTACTCCCATCTCAACATCGTGTTGAGTTCCTGGAGGACGGCAGCCCACAACTTCCGGGGGAGATGCCAGTAGTCATCCCTCACTTTCTACCCCGGAGTTGTTGCAAAGTGGTGGCTTATGAGGTTGGTCCATCTGGGGTGGGTAGATAGGCTGTTCTGAAAACCCTGCAAGATGCACTGTACTTGTTCCTGCTGCATGGGGCTGAGGCCTTCTCCCATACCGCCAGTTTTGGGTCCAGCGGTTCCCCCACTAGGAGCGCCAGTTCCGGTTCAGGGGGTGACAGTGCAATGAACAAGGCCTCCCTGCTCGTCCAGGTTTTTAACAGGTTCACATGGTACATGTGCACTTCCTTCCTTCGGCCTGGCAACCTGATCTCATAATCCATGGGTCCTACACAATGGGACACCTCGAAGGGGCTGTGATAAATGAAATGGGGGGCAGCTCCCTTTTATGGACACCCAGCCAGCCAGTTAGCTATAAATCCCCCTTGGTAGTTCTTCTCTACTTGCTTTACCTGTAAAGGGTTAAAAAGTCTCCCTGCATAGGTAAAAGGAAGGGAGTAGGCACCTGACCAAAAGGGCCAATAGGAAGGCTAGAACTTTTTAAAATTGATAAAAAAAAACTTCCCCTTTGTCTGTCTGTGTTGTTCTCCTGGAGAGCGGAGACAGGGCTGGAACTATGCTGTAGAAAGCTTTGGGCCAGGTATGAAAAATCACCAGATCATACCTAGAAACTACTCATTTGAAACCCCAGAAATGTAAGTAGATCAGGAAATGTCTGGGAAGACATGATTAGGTTTATTTCTTTTATTTCTTTATTGCTTGTGGACTCCTCTGTGCTAACCCCCAGTGCTTTTGTTTTGCTTGTAACCGGACCTCAAGAGAGCTATCTTGGTGCTTAATCCTTGTAATTGTTGTTTTTTTTTTAATCTAGCAAAAAGCCTAAATTCCAAATGTATTTTCTTTCTTTTTGTTTTTAATAAAATTTACCTTTTTTTAAGAACAGGATTGGATTTTTGTGTCTTAAGAGGTTTGTGTATCTGTTGTTTAATTAGCTGGTGGTAACAGCTGATTTCCTTTGTTTTCTTTCTCGGCTCTTCCACAGAGGGGGGAGTGAAAGGGCTTGAGGGTACCCCACATGAAGGAATTCTGAAGTGTGCCTTCCTGGGTTCTCAAAGGGGTTTTTGCACTTGGGTGGTGGCAGCATCTAGCCATCCAAGGTCAGAAAACGCTGTAACCTTGGGAGTTTATACAAGCCTGGAGTGGCCAGTATTAATTTTTAGAATCCTTGCGGGCCCCCACCTTCTGCACTAAGAGTGCCAGAGTGGGGAATCAGTCTTGACATGATGGCAGACCAGTGGGATCATTTTGAACCAGAAGCACAGACCTCAGGATTTTAAAAGGACACATTTTTCCTTTTGGCAGCCTGCAAAGCCAGGGAGTTTTTTTCTCTCTCTCTCTTTCTTTCCTTTTCTTTGCTGCCTAAGGGAGAACAGGCACGGAAAGGGTTCAGCCTGCCAAGCAAGGGAGTCCAACAATCAGTTTATTTTTTTTCTAGCTTCCTGGCAACTAAATAGCTAAGCTAGAGTAGGGCAGCCCTGTGCATGAAGTTGCGGTCGGGCACCGAAACCCTAGAGCAACCAGTCTTCCCAAAGCGGCATGCCACGGAGAAGACAGACACAGATCAAGCCCAGACCTCCAGCTCCATGACAGAGACTTCCCAGAAGGGGTCAGCCCTCCCCCACTCGAGATCCCAGTGCCAGGATGGAGGGATGTCCTTAACCCAGGCCGAGTTCTAACTGTGGAAGAAAGGAATTTCTTCCTAAAGATGAAGCACTTGGAGGCAGAAGCAGAGGCAAAGCGCTTGGAAGTGGAGACGAAGCACTTGGAGGTGGAAGCGAAGGAGAGGAGAGACGCGAAGCGCTTGGAAATGGAGCTAAAGCACTTAGAGCTGGAAAAGACTAAGCTGGGTCAACCAGGTAGCCCTAACAGTCCTTCTCCAGATACCACTCCCCATTCCAAGAAATTCCCCACATACAAGGTAGGCGATAATGCAGAGGCCATCTTAGAAAATTTTGAAAGGGCCTACCTGGGGTACAGCATCCCTCCAGACCAGTATATGGTGGAGTTGAGGCCACAACTCAGTGGACCCTTAGCAGAGGTGGCAGCTGAAATGCCTAAAGAACACATGAATGAGTTCGAACTTTTTAAATAAAAGGCCAGAATTCGGATGGGGCCAACACCCGAGCATGCCCGTCGGCGGTTCAGAGCCCTAAGGTGGAACCCAGACGTGGCATTTTCCCGACACACCTAGCACTTGTATTAGGAGAGACAGTTCTTAGAGGGTGTTCCTGAGGAAATAGAAAGGTACATCCTAGATGGGAAGCCCAAAACTGTAATCGAGGGGGGGAGATCGGAGCCTAATGGGTGGAGGTGGCGGAGAAGAAGAAAGCTAGTAGCAGTTGGTGCAGATACCAGAAGGGGCAACCCGAGATGACACTCCACCATCGGAGTCAGCCCAAGGCCCCACCTCACAAGGAGGAACCCTCCACACAGCCAGGGAAACCCCAGATGCCCTTTTGGCCCACCACCCTACTCTCCAACCACCCACTTCGCCCCAGCCCACAGTCAGCTGGATGATGCTTCAAATGTAACGAGATGGGGCATGTGAAGGCCAACTGCCCCAAGAGCACCAGCCGACTTCAACTCATCACCCCGGGCTCCCAACGAGAGCCTTCAGGCCCAGATGCCTCGCAAATACCCCCAGAGTGAAGGGAAACTGTGAGTGTGGGCAGGAGAAAGATTACTGTGTGGAGAGACACTGGAGCACAGGTGTCACATCGACCCACAGGCCCAAGTGATGGTTCAACCCTTTAAGGCCAACTCTTTTAACTTGCCTATGGCCAAGTTGTCTGTCCAGTACAAGGGTTGGTCAGGAATATGGACTTTTGCAGTCTATGACGATTATCCCATTCCCATGCTGCTGGGAGAAGACTTAGCCAACCATGTGAGGCTAACAAAACAGGTGAGGATGGTCACCCGCACCCAGGCTAAACAGGCCTCCACACCTAACTCCATTCCTGAGCTCCCAAGGACCCAGTCTGTGTCCCCTGATACCACAGGACCCAGCCTAACGTAGTGGAACCAGACCCCAGACCAAAGCCTATGGCAGCAGTTGTAGATCCAGTTCCTGGGACTCAGCCAGAACCAGCCCAAGAATCGAAACTGGTGGAGCAGTCAGCACCAGAGCCCATGCTTGCAACCCTACCAGAGTCAGGGAAGCCGGCACCAAAGGGCGCCACAGAGCCTGCACCAGCAGGTAAACCGGTGCAAGAAGCTGAATCGGAGCCTGAAATACAACCTAATGCACCAGCAAAGAGCTGTTCACAGTCAACAGAGAAACTCCCATCACCTGCATCGCTTCCAGTGGGACCAAGCCTAAGTCCACAACCCAGCAAGGAACTAATGTCTCCAGCATCAAGGGAGCAGTTCCAGGCAGAGCAGGAAGTGGATGAAAGCCTCAAGGGAGCTTGGACGGTGGCACGGATCGACCCACTGCCTCTCAGCTCTTCTAATAGGTCCAAGTTTGTTGTAGGAGGAGGACTCTTATACAAGGAAACCCTTTCTGGTGGGCACATGGGGGACTGGCATCCTCAGAGACAGTTGCTACTTCCAGCTAAATATAGGGAAAAGCTCTTGAGCTTAGACCATGATCACCCTAGTGGCAATGCTGGGGTGAACAGGACAAAGGACCATTTGGGGAAGTCATTCCACTGGGAGGGAATGGGCAAGGATGTTTCTACCTATGTCCGGTCTCGTGAGCTGTGCCAGAGGGTGGGAAAGCCCCAAGACCAGATCAAGGCCCTTCTTCAGCCACTCCCCATAATTGAGGTTCCATTTCAGCGGGTAGCTGTGGGTATTGTGGGTCCTTCCCCTAAAAAGACACCCAGAGGAAAACTGTACATACTGACCTTCATGGATTTTGCCACCCGATGGCCGGAAGCAGTAGCTCTAAGCAACACCAGGGCTAAAGGCATGAGCCCGACATTGGCAGACATTTTTGCCAGGGTAGGTTGGCCCTCCGATATCCTTATGGATTCAGGAACTAACTTCCTGGCAGGGACCATGAAATGTCTTTGGGAAGCTCAAGGGATGAACCACTTGGTTGCCACCTCTTACCACCATCAAACTAATGGCCTTGTGGATAAGTACAATGAGACTTTGGGGGCCATGATATGTAAATTTGTGAATGAGCACTCCAATGATTGGGACTTAGTGTTGCAGCAGTTGCTCTTTGCCTACAGGGTTGTACCACATCCCAGTTTGGGATTTTCACCCTTTGAACTCGTTTATGGCCACGAAGTTAAGGAGCCATTACAGTTGGTGAAGCAGCAATGGGAGGAGGTTACATCTTCTCCAGGAACTAACATTTTGGACTTTGTAACCAACCTGCAAAACATCCTGAAAGACTCTCTAGCCCTTGCTCGAGAAAACCTACAGGATGTTCAACAAGAACAAAAGGCCTTGTATGATAAACATGCCAGAGAGCGTTCCTTCAGAGTAGGTGGCCAAGTCATAGTCCTGAAAGCACTCCAGGCCAATAAGATGGAAGCATCGTGGGAGGGGCCATTTATGGTCCGAGAGTGCCTGGGAGCTATTAATTACCTCATAGTGTTCCCAGACCCTACCCTAAAACCTAAAGTATACCATGTCAATTCTCTAAAGCCCTTTTATTCCCGAGAAATCAAGGTTCTCCAGTTTACAGCCCAGGAGAGAGACGATGCTGAGTGGCCTGAAGGAGTCTACTATGAAGGAAAATGCAACAGTGGTGTAGAAGAGGTGAACCTTTCCATAACCCTTGGGCGTAAGCAGCGACAGCAAATCCAGAAGCTGTGCCCCAGTATCGTGCCAATGTTTTCAGCCACCCCAGGATGGACAGAATGGGCATACCACTTCATTGACACAGGTGCTGCTCACCCAATTAGAGCCCAACCCTACCGGATGGCTCCTCAAGCCAAAACCGCAATAGAAAGGGAGATCAAGGATATATTATAGATGGGTGTAATCCGCCCCTCTGAGAGTGCATGGGCCTCTCCAGTGGTTCTGCTTCCCAAACCAGATGGAGAAATCTTCTTTTCCGTGGACTTCCGTAAACTAAATGCTGTAACTCACCCAGAAAACTATCCAGTGCCACGCACAGATGAGCTATGGGAAAAACTGGAACGTGCCCAGTTTATCTCCACCTTAGACTTAACTAAGGGGTACCTGCAAGTGCCTTTAGATGACCCAGCCAAGGAAAGGTCAGCCTTCATCACCCATGTAGGGCTGTATGAATTTAATGTGCTCACTTTTGGACTGCGAAATGCACCCACCACCTTCAAGAGACTGGTAGATAACCTTCTGGCTGGATTTGGGGAATTTGCAGTCACCTGCCTTGCTGATGTGGCTATATTCTCAGATTCATGGACAGAACACCTGGAACACCTCCAAGCTGTCTTACAGTGCATAAGGGGGGCAGGATTAACCGTTAAGGCCAAAAAATGTCAAATAGGCCTAAACAGGGTAACGTACCTTAGACACCAGGTGGGTCAAGGAACTATCAGCCCCCTACAGGTGAAAGTAAATGCTATCCAAAATTGGCCTGTCCCTAAGTCAAAGAAGCAGGTACAATCATTCTTGGGTTTGGCCGGGTATTACCGATGATTTGTACCACACTACAGCCAAATTGCCACCCCACTAACAGACCTAACCAGGAAAAAACAGCCAAATGCAGTTCAGTGGATTGAGAAGTGTCAGAGAGCCTTTAACCAGCTTAAGGTGGCCCTTACGCCTGACCCTGTACTAAGGGCCCTGGACTTCGACCAACCATTCGTCGTAACCACAGATGCATCCGAGCGTGGTGTAGGAGCAATTTTAATGCAGGAAGGACCAGATCAACAATTCCATCCTGTCATGTTTCTCAGCAAAAAACTTTCTGAGAGGGAAAGCCACTGGTCAGTCTCAGAAAAAGAATGTTATGCCATTGTGTATGCTCTGCAAAAGCTACGCCCATACATTTGGGGACGGCGTTTCCACCTGCAGACTGACCATGCTGCACTGAAGTGTCTTCACACAGTCAAAGAGACTAATAAAAAACTTCTTTGATGGAGTTTAGCTCTTCAAGACTTTGATTTTGAAATACAACACATTTCAGGAGCCTCTAACCAAGTGGCTGATGCACTCTCCCAGGAAGGTTTTCCCAGAATCAGCCAGGTAAAAATGTCCTGTATTCTAAGTCATTGTAATCCTTGAAATGTGAAAAATACAGTTTAGTTCTTCATGTCATTAGTAATAAAATTAGAGGTGCATGTATCTTATTAACTCTGCATAATTGACAACCACCAGGATGAAACAGTTCCCGGTCTTGCTCTTCTCTAGTGGTCCAATAAGATCCATTCCGACGCATTCGAATGGTATGCCTACCTTTAGGGCTGGAGGCAGAATAGTCCCTTAGCTCCTGGTGGATGCCCGGCCAGAAAAAGCGGCAGACTATCCTCTGGAGAGTTTTTTCTCTACTCAGGTGCCCCGCCCAGGGCGTCGCATGAGCCAAATGCAGGAGACTCCTGCACAATCTCCAGGAAACCAGAAACTGGTGGATAGCCTCTAGTGTTTGGGGGTCCTTAACCATGCAATATATGAGGTCTCTCCAGATCTCAAACCATGACTCCTGTGGGAGTTTCGGCACGTCAGCCCTTTCTGCATCTGGGACCACTGCCTGTTCCCAGGCTCAACTCAAAGTTGGGTCCTCCCTTTGCTCCCATAGGAAATCTCTGTCTCTCTCAAGCTCTGTTTGGGTGTTTTCTACTGGTTGATCCATGTCCAGGTGGGAGTCCACGGCCAGTTCAGGGGATTGGGTGGCCCTTCTCAGGCTCAGCTTCTAAGGGGTGTCCAAGTAGTTCCTTCCTTGGGGGTCTGCTGACATGGTTCCAAGTCCTGTAGGATCTCCCCAAATGCCGGCCAAATTCACCCTAATACCACCAGGTAAGCTAGCCGGGGGACCATGCCCACCTGTAGCACTTCCTCTCAGGGTAGACCTCGAGCCTTACCCAGGCGTTTGGGTAGATTTGGGTGTCCCCTTGGATACACTGTAGCTGTATCTTGTCCCCCAGAGAGTTTGAGGTCAGAATCATAGAACCATAGAAGATTAGGGCTGGAAGAGACCTCAGGTGGTCATCTAGTCCAACCCCCTGTTCAAAGCAGGACCACCTCCAACTAAATCACCCCAGCCAGGGCTTTGTCCAACCGGGCCTTAAAACCTCTAAGGAAGGCGATTCCACCACCTCCCTAGGTAACCTGTGCTGCACCACACTCCTAGTGAAATAGTTTTTCCTAATATCTAACCTAGACCTCCCGCACTGCAACTTGAGACCATTGCTTCTTGTTCTGTCATCTGCCACCACTGAGAACAGCCGAGTTCCATCCTCTTTGGACCCGTCCCCCACCCCCGGTCAGGTAGTTGAAGGCTGGTATCAAATACCCCCTCACTCTTCTCTTCTGCAGACTAAATAACCCCCTTTCCCTCAGCCTCTCCTCGTAAGTCATGTGCCGCAGCCCCCTAATCATTTTCGTTGCCTTCCGCTGGACTCTCTCCAATTTCTCCACATCCTTTCTGTAGCGGGGAGCCCAAAACTGGACGCAGTACTCCAGATATGGCCTCACCAGTGCTGAATAGAGAGGAATGATCACTTCCCTAGATCTGCTGGCAATGCTCCTACTAATGCAACCCAATATGCCATTAGCCTTCTTGGCAACAAGGGCAGACTGTTGACTCATATCCAGCTTCTCATCCACTGTAATCCCCAGGCCCTTTTCTGCAGAACTGCCGCTTAGCCAATGGGTAAGCAGTTCTAGACCAAAATATGTTTCACCTAGCATCAGCAGGGAAAGATGAAGAGCTTGCTTTGGCCATATTGACAGCTGGTGGACATCTGACAGGAGATGTTAGAAAGACTGGGCTAAGATTTAGTTTGATTGGAGGGAGACAGATCCAGAGCAGAGAGGTAAAGAAGGCTGAGGGATTCTACATTAGCAGATCTTAATGCAAGATGTGACTTGTATTGGTGGTTTTTTAATTGTAAAGCATTTAGGCTGCTTTTGTAGATAAGTGTTAATAATTTATCCTCTTCCTAGAGTTCTGAGGAGGTTATATGAGTATTTTTAAAGGGTGCAGATTAGGTTGCAGTGAGGTCTTAATAAGTGCAGGATCAGGCTCTAAACTGCTGTCAAGTCCACACAGTGAACAAACTGAAAAAACACTTTGATCTTTCTGTTGTAGTGATCTTATGGGTAAAGTACAGCAATCCAAGGTTAAAAGAAATAGATCTGTGATTTTATTTTGACTGGTGTGGCTTTAAGAAGCTGCTTCCATGCTATTTACTCTCTCATAGATACTGATCCTGCAAACAGTTATGCATGTGGAGAGCTCCCATGCATAGGCATTTGCAGGATTGGGGCTTTAGTGAATGAATCCTGGAGCAAAAGCATGTGGATAGGCCTAGCTCATTATATTTGCATGGTTACATTTCAAACAAAGTTTACATAAGTGTTAGTGGCTTACGGTAAGAAAGAAAAGAATTCTTTTAACAACATAATTCTTTTGGAGTGTTGTAGATATCTGAAACCTGTGATCTTAATGATTTTTTTAAAAATATCCTGTGTTATTAATTAATACATGGTAAATTGTTAAAACTGGAAGAACTTTACCATGGACGCTGTTTATTTGTTTGGCCTTTCAATTAGAGTTGGATTCCAGACAAGGGATTTCCATTAAGTTTTAGAATTTCTTTGGGGAGAGGTATTGGAAACCATTAAGGCCAGATCTTTGCTATCTAGTATAGTTCTGGCTCTTCAGAGTACTCCCATTGACTCAATAGTAGCAAGCACTAGGTGTGGTGCTAGGTGTTTTGTGGGATGAAGACCTTATTTGCAAGCTCTTTGAAGCAGGGATCTGTCTGCAAACCGGGATGGCCTTACCATGAGGCAAACTGAGGCAGTCACCTCAGGTGCCAGACTGGGGGGAAGGGGGGCCAACTAGGAGCCAGAGTGTAGAAAATTGTGTCTGCTGCTGGTGCATATGTATTCTCTCTGCTCTAGATGCACAGAGATGGTGGAGTGCTGTGCCGGAGGAAGGAGGGCACAAGAGACATAACAGGCAGGCAGGAGAAAAGGTGAGAGGGAATAACAGAAAGCAGCAGGAACTGCAGGGAGAGAGAGGAGGAGGAGCCTCTTATGTACCTCTCTAGCACCCCCAGGGCCTGGACTGATTAACTCCAGCTTCTCAGAGAGCTTCCTCTTTCCTGCTGCTTCCCTGAACCCACTTGAGGAGAACAGGCAGTCAGCTGAAGTAGTAGGATCCAGTTAGGCCCTTAAGATGCTGATATCTTCCCTCACTCAGGCCCTGCTACCAGCCTGCTTATTTGTCCCCTTCAATTGAGTGTTGAGAGCCACTATAGCTGGTACAGAACAGCAATCATGAGTGAAAGAAGAAAACACCTCTCTGGGGCAGCATTTAGAAAAAGAAAGAAAGCAAAGGAAGCTTTTCTATCTAAGCAGGAAGGAGCTTTTCCTGAGATACATAGACTCAAATGTTCACGGTGAGCCTTCCAGCCCCAGTGAGGATGTGAGTGGTGAGGAGATGCCTGATCTTCCTGTTAGTCAGAGTGCAGGTGACCTGGCAGCTACTGCAGCATCCATATCTCCATCTCAAATGGATGTAACCATGTACATTTCTGAAGAAAAGTGTAGATCAGAAAAGAGTGTGATGGAGGCTCAAGAAACAGCTGCTGCTGAGTTTAGTTCCTTAAGTCTAGATGATCCAGGACTGTGGACCCACTTGAGCAGTAGTCTGAGGGACTTCCTTGTACTGCAGGGGCCACAACAAGTGAATCATCAAATCATAGAATATCAGGGTTGGAAGGGACCTCAGGAGGTCATCTAGTCCAATCCCCTGCTCAAAGCAGGACCAATTCCTAACTAAATCATCCCAGCCAGGGCTTTGTCAAGCCTGACCTTAAAAACCTCTAAGGAAGGAGATTCCACCACCTCCCTAGATAACCCATTCTACTGCTTCACCACCCTCCTAGTCAAAAAGTTTTTCCTAATATCCAACCTAAACCTTCCCCACTGCAACTTGAGACCATTACTCCTTGTTCTGTCATCTGGTACCACTGAGAACAGTCTAGATCCATCCTCTTTGGAACCCCCTTTCAGGTAGTTGAAAGAAGCTATCAAATCCCCCCTCATTCTTCTCTTCTGCAGACTGAACAATCCCAGTTCCCTCAGCCTCTCCTTATAAGTCATGTGTTCCAGCCCCCTAATCATTTTTGTTGCCCTCCGCTGGACTCTTTCCAATTTTTCCACATCCTTCTTGTAGTGTGGGGCCCGAAACTGGACACAGTACTCCAGATGAGGCCTCACCAATGTCCAATAGAGGGGAATGATCATGTCCCTCGATCTCCTGGCAATGCCCCTACTTTTACAGCCCAAAATGCCATTATCCTTCTTGGCAACAAGGGCACACTGTTGACTCATATCCAGCTTCTCATCCACTGTAACCCCTAGGTCCTTTTCTGCAGAACTGCTGCCTAGCCATTCGGTCCCTAGTCTGTAGCAGTGCATGGGATTCTTCCGTCCTAAGTGCAGGACTCTGCACTTGTCCTTGTTGAACCTCATCAGGTTTCTTTTGGCTCAATCCTCTAATTTGTCTAGGTCCCTCTGTATCCTATCCCTACCTTCCAGCATATCTACCACTCCTCCCAGTTTAGTGTCATCTGCAAACTTGCTGAGAGTGCAGTCCACGCCATCCTCCACATCATTAATGAAGATATTGAACAAAACCAGCCCCAGGACCGACCCTTGGGGCACTCCGCTTGATACTGGGTGCCAACTAGACATGGAGCCATTGATCACTACCCATTGAGCCAGACGATCTAGCCAGCTTTCTATCCACCTTATAGTCCATTCATCCAGCCCATACTTCTTTAACTTGCCAGCAAGAATACTGTGGGAGACCGTACCAAAAGCTTTGCTAAAGTAAAGGAATAACACATCCACTGTTTTCCCCTCATCCACAGACCCAGTTATCTCTTCATAGAAGGCAACTAGGTTAGTCAGGCATGACTTGCCCTTGGTGAATCCATGCTGACTGTTCCTGATCACTTTCCTCTCCTCTAAGTGCTTCAAAATGGATTCCTTGAGGACCTGCTCCATGATTTTTCCAGGGACTGAGGTGAGGCTGACTGGTCTGTAGTTTCCCGGATCCTCCTTCTTCCCTTTTTTAAAGATGGGCACTACATTAGCCTTTTTCCAGTCATCCGGGACCTCCCCCGATCGCCATGATTTTTCAAAGATAATGGCCAATGGCTCTGCAATCACATCCGCCAACTCCTTTAGCACCCTCGGATGGAGCGCATCCAACCCCATAGATTTGTGCTCATCCAGCTTTTCTAAATAATCCCGAACCACTTCTTTCTCCACAGAGGGCTGGTCATCTCCTCCCCAAAAACTTCATGTTCCCCAAAGACAATGAAAATAGAAGTTTCCATCCAACACATTACTGGCATGAAATCCCCAATGGTGACAAAGTGGAGAGGCCATGGCTTATGTACTCAAAAACCCAGAATGCTGCATACTGTTTTTGTTGCAAACTCTTCCAGTCTCATCTTCCAGCCACATTGGGTTCTACAGGAACAAAGGACTGGAAAAATCTGGCTAGAAATCTGGCATGCCATGAGAAGGCAGCAAATCAACAGAGAGCATTCCATAGGTGGAACGAGCTTGAGATGAGACTAAGGCTAAAGGCCACCATAGATGATCAGCATCAAGAGAAAATTGCATCAGAGTCTCTTTACTGGCAAAATGTTCTGAAAAGGCTCATTGCCATTGTGAGAATGCTTGTTACCCAAAACCTAGCACTGCGTGGCACTTCAGATTAGCTGTATGTGCCAAACAGTGGAAACTTCCATAAAATTGTGGAGCTGATGGCTGAGTTTGATGCTGTACTCCAGGAGCATCTAAGAAGAGTCACCACCCAAGAAATGTACACACACCACTACCTTGGAAAAACAATTCAAAATGAGATCATACAATTACTGGCAACAAAAGTCAAACAGAAGATTGTGGCAGATCTGAAGTCAGCAAGATATTACTCTGTTATTCTGGACTGCACACCTGACATCAGCCATACGGAACAAATTACTTTAATGGTGTGTTTTGTAACAATAACAGAACCTAGTGAAAATGTCCCTGCAATGGTGACTGTCAGAGAGCATTTCTAGAATTTATTGACATTGATGATACTACATGAGCTGGTATGACAAATGTGCTTCTTAAAAAGCTGGAAGATACGGGAATTGCGATAGCTGACATGAGAGGTCAGGGCTTCGATAATGGTGCCAACATGAGAGGAAAGAACAGAGGCGTGCAGACACGGATCTGAGAGTTAAACCCTCGAGTTTTTTTGTCCCATGCAGTTCTCATTCATTGAACTTGGTGGTCAGTGATGCAGCATCAGCTTCTTGTGAGGCTGCTGAATTTTTTAATGTAATTCAAAGCATCTATGTATTTTTCTCTGCATCAACTCATTGATGGCAAATTTTGAAGCAACATCTAGGAACATCCACTCTGACACTAAAACCACTGAGTGCCACATGATGGGAAAGTCGAGCGGAGGTGATAAAGCCTATCAAACACCAACTTGGGAAGATAGATGATGCCATAGTTGCCATTATGGAGGATAATGCTATGACAGGAACTGTTCATGGGAGAACAGTGGCAGAGAGAAATGGAATCACCAGAAACATACATAACTTCAAATTTCTGTGTGGCTTAGTGTTGTGGCATGACATACTGTTTGAAATAAATGTTGTAAGCAAGAGACTCCAAGGTTGACCTTGATATATCTGGAGCAATGGAACAAGTGGACAAAGCAAAGTCATACCTACAGTCTTACAGGTTAGACGAGGGATTTCAAAATGTTCTGAAGAGTACACAGAAGTTGGCAGAGGAACTTCACACTGAAGCTATTTTCCCATCCATTCAAGAATACAAGAGTCACCGAAGAAGAAGAAGACATTTTGATTACGAGGCATGGGATAATCCCATAAGAGACCTCAAACAACAATTCACAGTTGAATTCTTTAACCAGGTGCTAGATTGTGCAATACAGTCAGTTGAAGAACGTTTCATGCAGCTCAAGGAACACAGCAGTATATTTGGGATGTTGTATGATATTCCAAAACTCCTCACTATACCTGAAGAAGACTTACACCAGCAATGCAGGGCACTAGAGACAATGTTGACACATGATGACATGCGCAATATTGATGCGAGTGATTCAGGTGATGAACTGAAAGCCCTTTCAAGATACATTTCAGCAGGATCAACTCCAAAGGCTGTTCTGGAACATATGTGCACAAATAAGATGACCACCCTCTTTCCAAATGCTTTTGTTGCTCTGCGCATACTTCTAACACTTCCTGTAACAGTTGCCAGTGGAGAACGCAGCTTCTCCAAGCTGAAGTTAATAAAAACACATCTACGCTCCACAATGACACACGAGAGGCTGTTCGGCCTTGCAACCATCTCAATAGAGCATGAGCTGGCCCAGACTGTGGACCTTCAGGAAGCAGTTCAAATCTTTGCAACCAAGAAGCAGGGCCGGCTCCAGGGTTTTGGCCGCCCCAAGCAGCCAAAACCAAAAAAAAAAAAAAAAAAGCCGCGATCGCGATCTAAAAAAAGACGCGATCGCGATCTGCGGCGGCAATTCGGCGGGAGGTCCTTCACTCCCAGGCGGAGTGAGGGACCGTCCGCCGAATTGCCGCCGAATTCCTGGAACTGCCGCCCCTGTCCAGAACGGCCGCCCCAAGCACCTGCTTGAGAAGCTGGTGCCTGGAGCCGGCCCTGCCAAGAAGGCACGGAAAGCATCACTTTGATTATTCAAACAGATAACAATGTCAGTGTTTACTATGCAGACAAGAAAAGTTACATTTGCTTTTCAGGCATTTTAATGTTAAGTGTTACTTAAAATTTTTGAACAAGGCATTTTAAGTTGTTAGTTCTCCTTTATTGGGATAGGTAGCAGAGCAGTACCATGAGAGGAGTAGAACAGGAAGAAGGCAGAATTGAGACCTTTCAAAGTTTTGACCCAAGCGAGGGGGCATGGGGGCGTCATTTGAGCTCCCCGCCTCAGTTGCCAAAATGTTGTGGGCCGGCCCTGTCTGCAAACTCCAAAGCCATGTGTTAAATGTACTCCGGGTCTTCTACTCTGAGTTTTTGAGTTGGTGACACACACACACACAATGTGAAACCAGGAGAACTTTGCCTGTTTCTACAGGGCTCTGTTGCACTTTCTACAGCTTGGATCCTCCTAAACACTCATTTAAAATACCCATAACCAACCACTTGATGTTTTACTTCCCTTCATATTTTTGGTGTTGTCACTTGTTTGTGGTTTTGTTTGCTGTCTGTGTCGCTTTATTACTTACGTTTACTGTTCTGTGTGTGTGTAGGGTTAATCAAATTAAGAGTTGACATCCCAGAGAAATTTTATAAGCCTGAGTGAATGCCTTTTAGTCTCCTTTCCAGTATCAGAAAATATTGTATTAATATTTGCGATGAGAGAATGACTATATCTAGATTTCATAGATTTGTTTAGCATCTTAAAGCTGAGCTATGTGGGCAGATAATATGCATGCAAGAGGGATAATTTTGTGAACTTCAAAAGTCCATAGCATGCTAGTGTTTTGACAGATGCTTCATTTTTTGAGAGCAGCTTTCCCTGAAGATTATGTGGTCTGTGGTAGAGTAGGTTAATTAAATTGGGCCTCTGGTGCATATTTTTTATTCTTTTACTTAATGGCCATGACTTTGTTTTATTTATATAGCTGTTTTCAGTATGCCACATTTTGGTGTGTTTATTAGCTTGAGTTGTTAGAAAGGATGATAAAATACATGTACTCCAAGGGCCATGTTAATTTTCTTTTTATTTGATTTCATATTAAATAAACATCTTAAGCAGTGCACCGTGTTAGTTATCCCTTGTTTTAATATTCTTTCTTCTTCCATACCTATGAACTGTTTAAAAATATATATTATATCTAGGTTTTTTGTTTGTACTGGTGGCACACATCCACACATTACCTCGATATTGGTGCTGTACATAACAAAATTCATTCCACACACGGATGAAAAAAATTAGAGGGAACATTGGTCGAGGCAGGTGTTGGGGTTTCTTCAGCTATTTTGCAGCGGTTCCCCCCCGCCCATACCATCCCTCCTCCTCAGGCTCATGGGCCTCCAAGGCCGGGCCTCTGCCTCATCAGCGGCCAGGTAGTCCTTTATGAATTCGATGGCCTCTGCCAGAGTCCAGAGTTGGTGCCGCTGCACCCTTTCCTTCCCCCTGCCTAGGAGGATCTGAGTGAACTGTTCCAGGATCACAGTTTCCACCACCTGGGCCCCTGAACGTTTCTCGGGTTCTAACCACCACCAGGTGCTGTCTCATAGACATGCTACTGCTCGGGGCCTGGCCCTCAGGGAATACCTCTCCTGGCAAAAGTGGGAGCGGTAGGTGTCATGGTTGATCCCTGTCTGGTCCAAGATGGGGTTTTTTCCTGTTTTGTACTCCAGGGCGTCCTGGGGGGTCTAAGCTCAATTCCCTGAGGGACACTGGGTGGCGATCACCTGTTCGAATGTTTCCAGGAATGCCTCCAGATCATCACCGGGTCCCATTTTTGCCAAACGCAGAGAAAGACCAGCAGGAAGGGCCCCGGGTCTTGCCCGGATGGAAAAGGGTTTGGCTTCTCTGTTGGGTGCATCATGGTGGCTAGCTGTTGGATCAAATACTCCTGCTGTGCTTGATGTTGTGCTGTCAACTCCCTCATCACCTGTTGCTGCTGGGTCATGATTTGCTGCAACAACTGGGCCTGCTGTTGGGTGGCCTGTTGTTGCTGGCTTTCCAAGAACCATTTCAATATTTTCTCCATCTCGGACGAGGAGGTGGATGGGCGGGTGAAGGAAGGCTGCCCTCTTGGTACTCTCTTCCCGCTGGGGTCTTTCAACAGGGCCCGGTCGTTGCTCACATTCTCCACCACTTGTGGTGGTGTATGCACACCCTGTCCCCTGCCAGGGTGGATAGTGGGTGTGTGGACACTGCGGTTATTGTCTAACTGTCCGACTGTATTGGACCTCACCACACTGAGGTCCAAGGGTCAGAGCAAAAGCAGCAGCTCTTGGGTCCGGGGCTGCATGGCCTAATAGCCAGAGTCAATACAGCAGCCCTTGTGAGCAGGGCAGCATGGCCTAGCAGCCAGAGTAAATACAGTGTCCCTTGCCTTCAAGACAGCATAGCCTAGTGGCCAGAGTCAATGTAGCAACCCTCAGATACAGGGCAGGGCAGCCTAGTGGCCAATATCCGAGGTAGGGGGGCCCAGGACCACCCAACTCCACCAGGTCCCAACCCAGGACCCTAGCAGTGGCGAAGTGCTCTGCCACTAGGTCAGCAGGGAATCCCACCAAAACACACTGACCTTACACAGGTGGGAAATATCACTCACTCACCCTCCCTGGGTCACTTCCTACCACGCTTCCTGAAGCTGCAGTCCATGGGGTGTCGGGGTCTCTGGGCTTGTCAGTGCAGGTAATTCCCTGGGGCTCTGTTGGCCACAGATCTCCAGTCCAGCTCTCAGGATCTCCAGCTCCTGCACACAAGGGCTGGAGGCTCCACCAAAGGTCCTTTCTCTCCAACAGTCAGCCCAGAGTGAGCTAAGCTGCTCCCTTTTATACTAGCATAGCACTTGGTGCATACCCAGTATGGTCTGAGGAGTGTGACTTCCTCTGCCCATAATGTGGTGTTACCCAGCACTGGACTGGAAGGGGTTATGCTCACCCCTTAACAGCATCATACTGACACATTGACACTCTGTGTCAGCGTCATACTGACACATTGATGACATCAGCACACCTCTACATGATGATATCACACCGGCACATTGTCACACCATGATTATGACTTCTGGTTTTGGGTGTTTATTAATTTCATTTTTCGGGGTTTATTTTTAGCAATTTTTGAGTTCTATGTAGATGACCAAAAATCTGTATATTCATGTAGTACTGTTTCAAATAGTAATATGTTAAAGCACATTAGTGAATCTTTAGTGTGAACCAACAAGGTCTACATGGCTCAATCAATGCACAATATGTTAGTGCGCTTTAGAAATCACACCCCCTTAGTTTACATTACCGCTCCATGTAGACAAGCCCTTAGATGCAAACTGGGTTGCAGGGACATTGCCTATATAAACTGCACTTCGAATGGGGTGAACTCAGCATGAACTAAGTAACCATTTCCAATGTTCTCACAGTGTTTATTGGATAAACACCAATTTCTTTGTGGGGGATGTACCTGGGGTGTTTTATTCATTGGTTAAAACCTAAAATCAGAAGCCCCAACTATGAGACACTATGAGGACACAATGCAGTTACATCAACACACGTCTGTATGATGACATCACATTGACACATTGTCACACCCTGATGCATTGCGATGGCATCACACTGGCATACATTGGCATGCTGTGATGGCACCATGCGGTCACATCACATATCACTGTCATATGCCTTAAAATAGCTCTGTGCCAACACATCCTGAGGTTGCATCTGACATCATATAAGTGAATTGCCAGTGGACTAATTGGTGGTAAACAGTGTGGATCATCAGTTAATTAATTAATGTTTATAAAGCACTTTGTAGAAGAAAGCTGCTATATACATGCAGTATTATAGATTGCCAGTCTTTTTGCATATTTCAGCAGTGCAAAAATGAAGCAGGTGGGAATGATGAGCAGGTATACTCACTGTGGAGTCATTTACTAAACATAATAAAGCAGGCACTCATAAATTCACACTGCTGAGTAGGAAACCCGTTATGCATTACCACAGTTTGTAAATAAAGAAGCTATAAAAAAAATCCATTAAATACATCATTATGTATTATGAAATGTGCTTTGTTCATTTATTTTTACAAATGTAATTCGGTTTCAATTATTTATAATACTTTTTACCAGGATAGATGTAAATGTACTGGAGTATATTTTGCCTAAGCAATGGAATTGTGGCAATACAAATCCTCATGATAGCAGCTGCCATTAAATCTTTGCTGAGAAGTGCCCAGGCCTGAAAGCTGACTTTTTTTCCTTTAAAGTGGATATTTATAGTAGCTGCAGATGAGCAAAATTAAAATTTAGTGAGGTTGTATTGTAGCTAGTTCAGTGTTGCCGACTCTCAAACTTTTATCATGAGTCTCAATATATTTTTTTCTTGAAGCCCCAGTTCCTAGAATTATGTGATTGTGAGTAAATCTCATCTTTCATTTTTTTTAAAAAGTACATTTCTAGCCTTCATGGTTGTGGAGAAAAGCTTGAAAACATGACCTAGGTGCAACCTAAACACTCAAAAACCAGAAAGCATATAAAAACAACCTAACAAAACTTGTATTATTTTTTTAAACACTTATGATTTTTAAGCGAATCTTGTTATTTTTGGGGACCTGGCTCATGATTTTTTAATGATTAGAGTTGGCAGTACTACAAGTTTTCTTACAGTAACTTGGAATATGAGATGGAGTGAGCTATGTGCATACTAAATATTTCTTCCATGTATAGAAATTTGCTAGTGAAAAAATATTATTAATGCATTCTAGAAAAAGAGGGAGTGTTTTTGGGGAGTCACTAAGGGGCAAATTTTGGAGGGCTCCTGTGCAGCAGAATGGGTGTGGGTTCGGTTTGCCGGGATAGGGCTGGAGGTGGGACAGGAGTTTTTGAGCTACACTGATCCTCCCTTTCCCCATCAGTGTGGTATAAGGGCCATGGTTGTAGTTAGTAGAGCTGCTGAGAATCAGAATTGCTGTTCCCCAAGAAATTCTGGTATTTGGACATCTGTTTCTGTCTCAAATTGGGATGGGAAGTCAAAATATCAATTTTATTCATGGAATGGAAAACTCTGAACATTTTTTATTTGAAACAGTCAAAATGTTTTGCTTCAGCTTGGTTTAACGTTGAACTGCATCAGCTTGATCTGCTACAGTGCCTCACGCCCTCATTCTCTTCTGAGGGCTGGGCTCCCATGATGCAATATGGCAATTCAACCAGAGGAGAGACCGTGGCACATCATAGGAGATGCAGTCCAGCCTGGAAGCCTGACCCACAGAGAAGAATGAAGGGCTTGAGGCACTTGAACTACAAGTCCCATGAGGCACCAGGACAACTCAGGCAGACACAGATTAAATCAAACTAACCTGAAATGGAACATTTTATTTTGATTTTCCTGGGGGGAAATCAAAAAAATTCTGCAGAAACTTTATTTTTCCATCAAAAAATATTGTGATGGAAAAGTAGTGAGCAAACAATGGGGAGTTCTGAGAGTAGTAGCCAATCAGAGCCCAGGGATTTATGGTAGCTAATCAGAGCACAGGGATGAGACGAGATACAGCCTTTTTCGGTATAATAATTGTGCGACCTGTGTTTCTTTTGTTCATGGGGCAGAGGTGTGACATTCCACTCTGGTGTTGTCTAGACCAGTGATCTGCTAGGTCACTCCAATCCTTGACTCTGGGAGCCAGCCTTACCCTGCTATGCTGTGAGAACCCCCATTCCCGGGCTGTTCACGCACAGCCTCTGGCATGTAAGCTGCTCCTTGGATTGTGGAACCGAATGACACTAGCCAGTACCTCCGGTCCCAGACACAACCCTAGAAACCTCTGTCTTGCAGTGTCCAGTTATGCCCGCTGGACACTGCAAGCTTATATGAGTTCATCAATTTAACAAAGAAATTGATATGCACCAGACTTGTTAGCCAAAGGGGAGTCTCTGTCACGCTTCAAACCAAATGCACTGCTTCGGGGAGAATAAACAAACACATTTATTAACTATAAAGATAGATTTTAAGTAATTATAAGTCAAAACATAACAAGTCAGATTTGGTCAAATGAAATAAAAGCAAAATGCATTCTAAACTGATCTTAACACTTTCAATGCCCTTACAAACTTAGATGCTTCTCACCACAGGCTGGCCAGTTGCTCTTCTGCGAGGCTTGCCCCTTTGATCAGCGCTTCAGTCGCTTGGTGTGGTGTCTGTAGATATAGATGGAAGAGAGAGGAAGAGCATGGCAAATATCTCTCCCTTTCATCATGTCCTTTCTTCTTTCTTGGTTTTGCCGCCTCCCCCATCGCCCTTCAGAGTCAGGTGAGCATTACCTCATTGCAGTCCAAAACTGACCAAAGGAAGGGGGGTGACCCACTCAGAGTCTAACAGATCCTTTTGTTGTTGCCTAGGCCAGCATCCTTTGTTCCTGTGAGGCTGGGCTGGGTTTGTCCCACACATGCTCTGTTGAGGTGTGAACTGCCTCTCTATTCTTGGAGAGTTTTTGCCTGGGCTTGCTTTAGGCCATGAAGATAGATTTTCAGCCTCATAAGTATACACATGAAATTATAACCTATAACATTACTGTAACAATTACTATAACATCACTATAACAATGCATCATGTGCATCATGAGCCTTCTGAAGACACCTAACATGACAAACTTTGCATTGGATACCACACAATCATTTTATAAAGATGACCATGGGGGTGAAGGGTGTTCCCCCGAGGTACAGAGCGTCACACCTCCCCTCTTAGTTTATTGCAAGAGAGTCAGTCACTGACTGGCTTGAAGGCAGTTGTGTTATAGTTCTCTTGGAATCCAGCCATTAAGGCCATGAGGCAGCGTGCCTCAGTTTCCCCATTCACACAGCAAAACAGGTTTTTTATGGTTTCTCTGCTGTGATAAGCTTTAAACCTGTTTACAGGTATTAATTGAAAAGTAGCATTATCATAAGGTTTAACATCCATGTCAAAATTCTTATCTCCAAAACTTAACATTAATACCAAAAATGTTATCACAGATGGGTGTTTACAAGTATCTTTATGATACCACGCCCTCTGTTCTGATAGTGTAGTTTGAGGTTAGTTTGTTCATTACCCATGGTGTCCTTTGACTCTCTCCCATGTAATCAGTCACTGGTTTTTCCTTCCCTCCATTGTTCCCTTCTGTGTGGGCTTTTAATTTAATCATGTTTCTGGCGTTTTGATATCTCAGGGTCTGGCAAGATAAGGGTCCATGGGGATCCTGCACATTGGCTGGCCCTTTGGGGAGCAGTCTCCCAACCCCAGGACTGTACATATGTAGAAAATCCAGCTCCCCTTTTGGGGCTACCCGGTGTTTCCCCCTCCCAGCACTGAGTCCTTCCTTACCCCCTTTTCCTAGAGGACTATGATCCGTGCTTTGTGGGTTAGGTGTGTTTACCCTTTGATCAGATTCACCTTTTCCCAGCAGCTTCCCATAACTGCTCTCTGTGTCTCACCAGCCTGGGGGAAAACACCCCCTTCTCTGTCAGTTGGGTCATTTGTGTTCTCACAAACTACCACCTGGCAATTTCCTGGTCTCAGCTCCTCTGCTGTCCAGGCATTGGAGCTGCATCTTGATGTAAAGAGACACAGTTATTTTCCAAAAACTTTTCAGAAATAGCATCCTGAAAACCTGGGACCTGGATTGGGGTACCCTCTGCCACCCCTTTCTCTGTCCCTGAGAAGTCAGCTGTGTGATTGCTCCCCTCCAGAAAGTCAGTTACAGAGTTCCTTCTCAAAACCTGGGTCACAGGCTGAGTGCCTGGGTGCACAGATGATGACCCAGCCATCCTCCTAGTGTCCCGGGCATCCTGCCCCAAGTGACCAGTAATGAGACATTCCTGTACCCCCCACTATTTCTTCCCCAGTTTCCTCCTGGGCCCCCTCCTAAGACACATTTCTCTGTGCTCCCTAGGAAGGGTTCTATCTCTTGTTCATCTGCAAAACTCTGCCAGCTAACAACTGGGACAGTTTCCTTAATCACTGACAACACTTCTCCTGCTCCTGCATCTGAGGGCATGTTGCCTTCTGTTGGAAAGGAGCTAGCCTCAGCCCCTCCCATACTTGGAAGCACACTGCTTCCCTGTGTTACAGAGTCACAGGAATCCTCACCCACCTCACTGGTTTCTGAGATCCCCTGCCCCTTCCCTGGGCTCTTCTCTGGGACACATTGCTCTATGCTCCCTAGAGCCGGTTTTGCCTCTGGTTCAGCTGCGATCTGCTGGCAGCTAACAACCCAGACAGTTCTCTCCCAGGCAGGCATTACACTCCCATCCCTTCCTGATGTGGTGTTGCCTCCAGCTGCAGTGCAGGAGTTGGTCTCAACCACCACCCCCCACCTGGAAGCATGTGGTTTCTCCCTGCTGCAGAAGAATCAAGGAGACTCTCTCCCATTCTCTCAGCAGTTCCTGAGACCTTACCCTTTCCCTCAGGGGTCCCAGTATAAAACTCCCTCCTGCTGCAGGCAAATACTTTAACCTTTAAAAATCATTACCCAGGAGCAGGTCGAATAGGAGGTGTTCCATTACCCCCACAGTCAAAACACTTTCCAAACCTTCCTAAACCACATGGATTTTAGCTAGTGGTATGAGGAATCTGCTTTTGCCCACCCCCACAATCTCTGCCACTTGGCCAGGCAACATACTGGCCTTTGGGACCACACTCTGCTTAACCAGAGAGATCTGGGCCCCTGTATCCCTCTGCCCCAAGTATTCCCTGCCATCAATTATTTGGACTGCCTTAACATGCTCCATATCTGGTTCTGCAGAGACTAACTTCACATAACCAGTATGATACGTTTCAATTTCTTGGGGGAGGGGGGCGTGTCAAGGCTGTATCCCCACTTTGAACTTTAGGGTACAAATGTAGGGGCCTGCATGAAAACTTCTAAGCTTAATTACCAGCTTAGTTCTGGTCCGCTGCCACCATTCTCAATGGATTCCCTCCCTGGGAAGCCTTGAGAAACCTTTCACCAATTCCCTGGTGAATACAGATCCGAACTCCTTGGATCTGTATTCACCAGGGAATTGGTGAAAGGTTTCTCAAGTCTTCCCAGGGAGGGAATCCATTGAGAATGGTGGCAGCGGACCAGAACTAAGCTGGTAATTAAGCTTAGAAGTTTTCATGCAGGCCCCTACATTTGTACCCTAAAGTTCAAAGTGGGGATACAGCCTTGACATGGTGGCACAGCGGTGGAGATCGTTTTAAACCCAAAAGCCAGTAAGATTTTTTTTTCCTTCTAGCTGCTTGGAGAGCAGAGCTGAAGGTAGATGCATATCTTATCTCTCCTTGCCTGAAGGAGAGGTGTTAAGTTTTTTTAACAAGGTCCTTTGTTAAGAGAAGGGTTCAAAGTGAGTAGACTTTGACTGGTAAAGGTAATTTACAAGCTGAATTGTGTTTTTTTTTCTTTTTACATCCTCGTGAATAGCTAGTTAGAAAGTCTCTGTTAACTCAGCAGCACTCAGCAGGAGCCTGAGCTAAGTGCATCCCAGTTTCAGTCAACTGCAGAGGGGTGTGGCCCAGCACAGGAAAGCAGGAAAATGACTACCAGTGAAGCAGCTAACAAACTAGAACTGGCCAGACTAGAAGCAGAAGAAAATGAGAAAAAACATCAGAGACTGCTTGAAATTAAAAAACTCGAGACAGAGCAGCATGAAAGAGAAGAAAAAGCCAAACAGGAGGCCCATGAAAGAGAAGAAAAAGCCAAACAGGAGGCCCACAAAAGAGAGATGGAGCTGAAAGAAAAAGAGATGGAGCTGGAAAAAGCCAAAGAGGAGGCGAAAGAAAAAGAAAGGAAGCATGAACTGGAAGCAGCAAGTGCTAGGCAGGATGCATCAAACCATCCTAGCAACTCCTCTCCAGGTACCACTTCCCATCCCAGGAAATTCCCCACCTACAAGGCAGGCGATGATACTGAGGCCTTCTTAGAAAATTTTGAAAGGGCCTGCCTTGGATACAGCATCACTCCAACCCAGTACATGGTAGAGCTGAGGCCGCAGCTCAGTGGACCCTTAGCAGAGGTGGCGGCTGAAATGCCTAAGGAACACATGAACAGTTATGAACTTTTTAAAAACAAGGCCAGAATCAGAATGGGGCTAACACCTGAGCATGCCCGTCGGCGGTTCAGAGCCCTAAGGTGGAAACCTGATGTGTCATTTACCCGACATGCCTACCACATTGGGAAAAATTGGGATGCCTGGATATCAGGAGCAAATGTTAAATCTACGGAAGAGTTGCCCTTCCTATTGCAAATGGAGCAGTTTTTAGAGGGTGTTCCTGAGGAAATAGAAAGGTACATCCTAGATGGGAAGCCCAAAACTGTAACCGAGGCGGGGGAGATTGGAGCCAAATGGGTGGAGGTGACAGAAAAGAAAAAAGCTAGTAGCAGTTGGAGCGAATATCAGAAGGGGCAAGCCGAAACAAAACCTTACCACCGGGGACAACCCAAGGCCCCACCCACATCCCAAGGGAAACCCCAGACGCCTTCTCACCCCACCACACCAGTCTCCATCAACCAACATCGCCCCGGTGATACCTTAGCAGGGCGATGTTTTAAATGTAATGAACTGGGGCATATAAAGGCTCACTGTCCCAAGAACCCCAACCGATTACAGTTCATTACACCCCAGTCACACCAAAGAGCCCCAGACCCAGATGCCTCTCTCATACCCTAGGAGCGAAGGGAAACCTTGAGAGTGGGTGGAAAGAAGGTTATCGCTTGGAGGGACACAGGGGCACAAGTGTCAACTATCCACCAATCCCTAGTGGACCCCAAACTCATCAACCCGGAGGCTACAGTGACAATTCAACCCTTCGTGTCACAGTCTGTAACCTTGCCTACAGCCAAGTTGCATGTCCAGTACAAGGGTTGGTCAGGAATGTGGACTTTTGCAGTCTATGACAATTATCCCATTCCCATGCTACTGAGGGAAGACTTGGCCAACCATGTAAAGCTAGCCAAGAGGGTGGGAATAGTCACCCGCAGCCAGGCTAAGCAAGCTTTCACCCCCATCCCTGTTCCTGAGCCGTCCACCAGGGCCCCATCTGTGTTACCAGAGACCCAGACAAAGGCGGTGAAACCGGATCCCCTGCCAGCGACTGCAACAGCCGTAGTGGATCCAATCCCAGAGACCCAGCCAAAGCCAGTCCCAGAACCGGAACTGGCAACGCAACCAGCACCAGAACCATTGCCAGCACTGAGTCCAGCGCTTGCAAACCCGTCTACAACTCCAACGCCAGAGGGAACCAGCGAGCCTGAACTGGCAGAAGCAACAGATAACCCTACCCAAGAGGCTCAGCCAGAGCCTGAAATACCACATAGTGCACCAGCGGACAGCGGTTCACAGCCCCAGCACCTGCATCGCTTCATAGAATCATAGAATATCAGGGTTGGAAGGGACCTCAGGAGGTCATCTAGTCCAACCCCCTGCTCAAAGCAGGACCAATTCCCAACTAAATCATCCCAGCCAGGGCTTTGTCAAGCCGGGCCTTAAAAACCTCCAAGGAAGGAGACTCCACCACCTCCCTAGGTAACGCATTCCAGTGCTTCACCACCCTCCTAGTGAAATAGTGTTTCCTAATATCCAACCTAGACCTCCCCCACTGCAACTTGAGACCATTGCTCCTTGTTCTGTCATCTGCCACCATTGAGAACAGCCGAGTTCCATCCTCTTTGGAACCTACCCTTCAGGTAGTTGAAGGCTGCTATCAAATCCCCCCTCATTCTTCTCTTCTGGAGACTAAACAATCCCAGTTCCCTCAGCCTCTCCTCATAAGTCATGCGCTCCAGACTCCTAATCATTTTTGTTGCCCTCCGCTGGACTCTTTCCAATTTTCCAATTTTTCCACATCCTTCTTGTAGTGTGGGGCCCAAAACTGGACATAGTACTCCAGATGAGGCCACACCAATGTCGACTAAAGGGGAACGATCACATCCCTCGATCTGCTGGCAATGCCCCTACTTATACAGCCCAAAATGCCGTTAGCCTTCTTGGCAACAAGAGCACACTGTTGACTCATATCCAGCTTCTCGTCCACTGTGACCCCTAGGTCCTTTTCTGCAGAACTGCTACCTAGCCATTCGGTCCCTAGTCTGTAGCTGTGCATGGGATTCTTCCGTCCTAGGTGCAGGACTCTGCATTTGTCCTTGTTGAACCTCATCAGGTTTCTTTTGGCCCAATCCTCTAATTTGTCGAGGTCCCTCTGTATCCGATCCCTACCCTCTAGTGTATCTACCACGCCTCCTAGTTTAGTGTCATCTGCAAACTTGCTGAGAGTGCACTCCACACCATCCTCCAGATCATTAATAAAGATATTAAACAAAACCGGCCCCAGGACTGACCCTTGGGGCACTCCGCTTGAAACTGGCTGCCAACTAGACATGGAGCCATTGATCACTGCCCGTTGAGCCCGACGATCTAGCCAGCTTTCTATCCACCTTACAGTCCATTCATCCAGCCCATACTTCTTTAACTTGGCGGCAAGAATACTGTGGGAGACCGTATCAAAAGCTTTGCTAAAGTCAAGGAATAACACATCCACTGCTTTCCCCTCATCCACAGAGCCAGTTATCTCAGCATAGAAGGCAATCAGGTTAGTCAGGCACGACTTCCCCTTGGTGAATCCATGCTGACTGTTTCTGATCACTTTCCTCTCCTCTAAGTGTTTCATAATTGATTCCTTGAGGACCTGCTCCATGATTTTTCCAGGGACTGAGGTGAGGCTGACTGGCCTGTAGTTCCCCGGATCCTCCTTCTTCCCTTTTTTAAAGATGGGCACTACATTAGCCTTTTTCCAGTCATCCGGGACCTCCCCCGATCGCCATGAGTTTTCAAAAATAATGGCTAATGGCTCTGCAATCTCATCCGCCAACTCCTTTAGCACCCTCGGATGCAGCGCGTCCAGCCCCATGGACTTGTGCACGTCCAGTTTTTCTAAATAGTCCCGAACCACTTCTTTCTCCACAGAGGGCTGGTCACCTTCTCCCCATATTGTGCTGCCCAGTGCAGCAGTCTGGGAGCTGACCTTGTCTGTGAAGACAGAGGCAAAAAAATCATTGAGTACATTAGCTTTTTCCACATCCTCAGTCACTAGGTTGCCTCCCTCATTCAGTAACGGGTCCACACTTTCCTTGACTCTCTTCTTGTTGCTAACATACCTGAAGAAACCCTTCTTGTTACTCTTAACATCTCTTGCTAGCTGCAACTCCAAGTGTGATTTGGCCTTCCTGATTTCACTCCTGCATGCCTGAGCAATATTTTTATACTCCTCCCTGGTCATTTGTCCAATCTTCCACTTCTTGTAAGCTTCTTTTTTGCGTTTAAGATCAGCAAGGATTTCACTGTTTAGCCAAGCTGGTCGCCTGCCATATTTACTATTCTTTCTACACATCGGGATGGTTTGTTCCTGCAACCGCAATAAGGATTCTTTAAAATACAGCCAGCTCTCCTGGACCCCTTTGCCCTTCATGTTATTCTCCCAGGGGATCCTGCCCATCTGTTCCCTGAGGGAGTCAAAATCTGCTTTTCTGAAGTCCAGGGTCCGTATTCTGCTACTCTCCTTTCTTCCTTGTGTCAGGATCCTGAAATCGACCATCTCATGGTCACTGCCTCCCAGGTTCCCATCCACTTTTGCTTCCCCTCCTAATTCTTCCCGGTTTGTGAGCAGCAGGTCAAGAAAAGCTCTGCCCCTAGTTGGTTCCTCCAGCACTTGCACCAGGAAATTGTCCCCTACACTTTCCAAAAACTTCCTGGATTGTCTATGCACCGCTGTATTGCTCTCCCAGCAGATATCAGGGTGATTAAAGTCTCCCATGAGAACCAGGGCCTGCGATCTAGCAACTTCTGCTAGTTGCCAGAAGAAAGCCTTGTCCACCTCATCCCCCTGGTCTGGTGGTCTATAGCAGACTCCCACCACGACATCACCCTTGTTGCTCACACTTCTCAACTTTATCCAGAGACACTTAGGTTTTTCTGCAGTTTCATACCGGAGCTCTGAGCAGTCATACTCCTCTCTTACATACAACGGAACTCCCCCACATTTTCTGCCCTGCCTGTCCTTCCTGAACAGTTTATATCCATCCATGACAGTACTGCAGTCATGAGAGTTATCCCACCAAGTCTCTGTTATTCCAATCGCATCATAGTTCCCTGACTGTGCCAGGACTTCCAGTTCTCCCTGCTTGTTTCCCAGGCTTCTTGCATTTGTGTATAGGCACTTAAGATAACTCATTGATCATCCCTCTTTCTCAGTATGAGACAGGAGTCCTCCCCTCTTGCGCTCTCCTGCTTGTGCTTCCTCCCAGGATCCCATTTCCCCACTTACCTCAGGGCTTTGGTCTCCTTCCCCCGGTGAACCTAGTTTAAAGCCCTCCTCACTAGGTTAGCCAGCCTGCTGGCGAAGATGCTCTTCCCTCTCTTCGTTAGGTGGAGCCCGTCCCTGCCCAGCACTCCTCCTTCTTGGAACACCATCCCATGGTCAAAGAATCCAAAGCCTTCTCTCCGACACCACCTGCGTAGCCATTCGTTGACTTCCACGATTTGACGGTCTCTACCCAGGCCTTTTCCTTGCAAAGGGAGGATGGACGAGAACACCACTTGCGCCTCAAATTCCTTTATCCTTCTTCCCAGAGCCACGTAGTCTGCAGTGATCCGCTCAAGGTCATTCTTGGCAGTATCATTGGTGCCCACGTGGAGAAGCAGGAAGGGGTAGCGATCCGAGGGCTTGATGAGTCTTGGCAGTCTCTCCGTCACATCGTGTATCCTAGCTCCTGGCAAGCAGCAGACCTCTCGGTTTTCCCGGTCGGGGCGGCAGATAGGGGGACTGAGTCATCTGAGGAGGGAGTCCCCGACCACCACCACCCTCCTCCTCCTCTTGGGAGTGGTGGTCGTGGAACCCCCATCCCTAGGACAGTGCATCTTTTGCCTTCCAATCGGTGGAGTCTCCTGCTCCCTTCCCTCAGATGGGTCATCTACTCCACTCTCCGCATTAGTACCTGTAGAGAGAACATGGAAACGATTGCTCACCTGTATCTCCATTGCTGGTACATGGACGCTCCTTTTTCTCCTTCTGGAGGTCACATGCTGCCAAATTTCTTCATCATCCGTCTGTCCCTGCTGCGCCTGCTCTGAATCTTCAGAACATTGTGGCCGTAGAAGCATCTCCTGACGTCTGTCCAGGAAATCTTCACTTTCCCTTATGCAACGGAAGGGGGACCGCTTCCAGAGGGACCAAGCCCCAGTCCACAGTCCAAGGAGGAACTGATGTTTCCAGCATCAAGGGAACAGTTCCAGGCCGAGCAGGAAGCAGATGACAGCCTTCAGAAAGCTTGGGCAGTGGCACGGAGCACCCCACCGCCTCTCAGCTCTTCTAACCGATCCCGGTTTGTTGTAGAGCAAGGACTTTTATACAAGGAGACTCTTTCTGGTGGGCACCAGGAAGACTGGCATCCTCAAAGACAGTTGGTAGTTCCCACTAAGTATCGGATAAAGCTCTTGAGCTTAGCCCATGATCCTCCCAGTGGCCATTCTGGGGTGAACAGAACCAAAGACCGGTTGGGGAAGTCCTTCCACTGGGAGGGAATGGGCAAGGACATTGCTAATTATGTCCAGTCTTGTGAGGTGTGCCAACGAGTGGGAAAGCCCCAAGACCAGGTTAAAGCCCCTCTCCAGCCACTACCCATAATTGAGGTCCCATTTCAGCAAGTAGCTGTGGATATTCTGGGTCCTTTCCCAAAGAAGACCCCCAGAGGAAAGCAGTGCATACTGACTTTCATGGATTTTGCTACCCGATGGCCGGAAGCAGTACGCTTAAGCAACACCAGGGCTAAAAGTGTGTGCCAGGCATTAGCAGACATTTTTGCCAGGGTAGGTTGGCCCTCCGACATCCTTACAGATTCGGGAACTAATTTCCTGGCAGGGACCATGAAAAACCTGTGCGAAGCTCATGGGGTGAATCACTTGGTTGCCACCCCTTACCACCATCAAACCAATGGCCTGGTGGAGAGGTTTAATGGAACTTTGGGGGCCATGATACGTAAATTCGTAAATGAACACTCCAGTGATTGGGACCTAGTGTTGCAGCAGTTGCTTTTTGCCTACAGGGCTGTACCACATCCCAGTTTAGGGTTTTCACCATTTGAACTTGTGTATGGCCACGAGGTTAAGGGGCCATTACAGTTGGTGAAGCAGCAATGGGAGGGGTTTACGCCTTCTCCAGGAACTAACATTCTAGACTTTGTAAGCAACCTACAAAGCACCCTCCGACACTCTTTAGCCATTGCTAAAGAAAACCTAAAGGATGCTCAGGAAGAGCAAAAGGCCTGGTATGATAAACATTCCCGAGAACGGTCCTTCAAAGTATGAGACCCAGTCATGGTCTTAAAGGCACTCCAGGCCCATAAAATGGAAGCGTCATGGGAAGGACCATTCACGGTCCAGGAGCGCCTAGGAGCTCTTTACTATCTCATAGCATCCCCCACCTCCAACATAAAGCCTAAGGTATACCATGTTAATTCTCTTAAGCCCTTTTATTCCAGAGAATTAAAGGTTTCCCAGTTTACAGCCCAGGAAACAGATAACGCAGAGTGGCCTGAAGGTTTCTACTACGAAGGAAAAAGTGACGGTGGCGTGGAAGAGGTGAACCTCTCCGCGACCCTTGGACGTCTGCAGCGACAGCAGATCAAGGAGCTGTGCACTAGCTTTGCGCCAATGTTCTCAGCCACCCCAGGACGAACCCAACGGGCATACCACTCCATTGACACAGGTAATGCTCACCCAATTAGAACCCCACCCTACCGGGAGTTACCTCATGCCCAAACTGCTATACAAAGGGAGATCCAGGACATGCTACAGATGAATATAATCCGCCCCCTACCAGTGCATGGGCATCTCCAGTGGTTCTAGTTCCCAAACCAGATGGGGAAATACACTTTTGCGTGGACTACCGTAAGCTAAATGCTGTAACTCGTCCTGACAACTATCCAATGCCACGCACAGATGAGCTATTGGAGAAATTGGGACATGCCCAATTCATCTCTACTTTAGACTTAACCAAAGGGTACTGATAAGTACCACTAGATGAACCCACTAAGGAAAGGTCAGCCTTCATCACCCAGGCAGGGGTGTATGAATTCAATGTACTCCCTTTCGGGCTGCGAAATGCACCCGCCACCTTCCAAAGACTTGTAGATGGTCTCCTAGCGAGACTGGGAGAATCTGAAGTTGCCTACCTTGATGATGTGGCCATTTTTTCTGATTCATGGGCAGAACACCTGGAGCACCTGGAAAAAGTCTTTGAGCACATCCGGCAGGCAGGACTAACTGTTAAGGCTAAAAAGTGTCAAATAGGCCAAAACAGAGTGACTTACCTGGGGCACCAGGTGGGTCAAGGAACTATAAATCCCCTACAGGCCAAAGTGGATGCCTTCAATGTACTTGACTAGATATGTGGACAGAGTTGGCATCGGGCTTTGTTACAAGGATAGGTTCCTGGGTCAGTGAAAAAACAGATTGACAGAGCCAGACAAGTACCCAGAAGTCACCTCCTACAAGACAGGCCCAACAAAGAAAATAACAGAACACCACTAGCTGTCACCTTCAGCCCCCAACTAAAACCTCTCCAGCGCATCATCAGAGATCTATAACCTATCCTGAAAGATGTTCCTTTACTCTCACAGATCTTGGGAGACAGACCTGTCCTCGCTTACAGACAACCCCCCAACCTAAAGCAAATACTCACCAGCAACCACACATCACTGAACAAAAACACTGACCCAGGAACCTATCCTTGTAACAAAGCCCGATGCCAACTCTGTCAACATATCTATTCAAGTGACATCATCATAGGACCTAATCACATCAGCCATACCATCAGGGGCTCGTTCACCTGCACATCTACCAATGTGATATATGCCATCATGTGCCAGCAATGCCCCTCTGCCATGTACATTGGCCAAACCGGACAGTCTCTACGCAAAAGAATTAATGGACACAAATCTGACATCAGGAATCATAATACTCAAAAACCAGTGGGAGAACACTTTAACCTGTCTGGCCATTCAATGACAGACCTGCGGGTGGCTATCTTACAACAGAAAAACTTCAAAAACAGACTCCAACGAGAGACTGCTGAGCTGGAATTGATATGCAAACTAGATACAATCAACTCAGGATTGAATAAGGACTGGGAATGGCTGAGCCATTACAAACATTGAATCTATCTCCCCTTGTAAGTATTCTCACACTTCTTATCAAACTGTCTGTACTGAGCTATCTTGATTATCACTTCAAAAGTTTTTTTCTCTTATTTATTGGCCTCTCAGAGTTGGTAAGACAACTCCCACCTGTTCATGCTCTCTGTATGTGTGTATATATATCTCCTCAATATATGTTCCACTCTATATGCATCCAAAGAAGTGGGCTGTAGCCCACGAAAGCTTATGCTCTAATAAATTTGTTAGTCTCTAAGGTGCCACAAGTACTCCTGTTCTTTTTGCGGATACAGACTAACACGGCTGCTACTCTGAAATCTGCCCATTAGCACATTTTAGGGTTGTGAATTTTTGACAGCTCTGCCTCTACAGTCCCTCCCCAGCCTATTTCCGCTCATTTTTTATTTTCCATGCCTTACCACATTAACAAAATTATTATTTTATTACATTTATTTTGAGGATATTGCTTATAGGAAAGACACTATCCAAAATAAGGCCCTGATCTAGCAAATAACTTAAACACATGCTTAACTTTAACCACATGAGTAGTCTCATTGACTTCAGTGTTACTACTCACATTCTTAGGCCTAGTCTACACTACAATTATAGGTCGAATTTAGCAGCATTACCTCAATTTAAGCCTGGACCCGTCCACACAACGAAGCCCTTTTTTTCCCGACTTAAAGGGCTCTTTAAATTGATTTCTTTACTCTACCTCCGACGAGGGGATTAGCACTGAAATCGGCCTTGCCAGGTCGAATTTGGGGTAGTGTGGACGCAATTCGACGGTATTGGCCTCTGGGAGCTATCCCAGAGTGCTCCATTGTGACCGCTCTGGACAGCGCTCTCAACTCAGATGCACTGGCCAGATAGACAGGAAAAGGCCTGGGAACTTTTAAATCTCATCTCCTGTTTGGCCAGCGTGGCAAGGTGCAGGTGAGTGCAGATCTCATCAGCAGAGGTGACAATGATGAAGAGCTCCAGCATGGACCAAACGGGAGGTACGGGATCTCATCGCTGTATGGGGAGACGAATCCATGCTAGCTGAACTCTGTTCCAGTAAATGAAATGCCAAAACATTTGAAAAAGTCTCCAAGGGCATGAAGGACAGAGGCTATAACAGAGACGCAAAGCAGTGCCAGGTGAAAATTAAGGAGCTAAGGCAAGCCTACCAAAAAACCAGAGAGGCAAATGGCCGCTCCGGGTCAGAGCCCCCGAACATGCCACTTCTATGATGAGCTGCATGCCATGCTAGGGGGTGCAGCCACCACTACCCCAACCCTGTGCTTTGACTCCATCAGTGGAGAAGCACGCAACACGGAAGCAGGTTTTGGGGATGAGGAAGATGATGATGATGAAGAGATTGAAGATAACTCACAGCAAGGAACCAGAGAAACCAGTTTCCCCAACAGCCAGGATATGTTTTTCACTCTGGACCTGGAGCCAGTAAACCCTGAACCCACCCAAGGCATGCTCCCGGACCCTGAAGGAGGAGAAGGGACCTCTGGTGAGTGTACCTTTGTAAATATTACACATGGTTTAAAAGCAAGCGTGTTTAATGATTAATTTGCCCTGGCAATCGCGGCCAGTACAGCTACTGGAAAAGTCTGTTAACGTGTATGGGGATGGAGCGGAAATCCTCCAGGGACATCTCCAGAAAGCTCTCCTTCATGTACTCCCAAAGCCTTTGCAAAAGGTTTCTGGGGAGGGCTGCCTTATCCCGTCCGCCATGGTAGGACACTTTACCACGCCAGGCCAGTAGCACGTAGTCTGGAATAATTGCATAACAAAGCATGGCAGCGTATGGTCCCGGTGTTTGCTGTCATTCAAACAACATCCGTTCCTTATCTCTCTCTGTTATCCTCAGGAGAGTGATATCATTCATGGTCACCTGGTTGAAATAGGGTGATTTTATTAAGGGGACATTCAGAGGTGCCCGTTCCTGCTCAGCTGTTTGGCTGTGGCTGAACAGAAATGTTCCCCGCTGTTAGCCACGCGGTGGGGGGAGGGGTGAAGTGATCATCCCAGAGAATTGTGTTTGGGGGGGAGGGGGTTATTTGGGTTTGTGCTGCATGCTAACCCGCAAACCGCAGCCACTCCTTTTAAATTGCCAACCCATTGGCCACTTGGTATGGGAAATGAGGGTGCTGCTGTTTGAAATTATTCCCACATGTTATGAAGGTTAAAGAAGGCAAAAGACTGTGGCTTGCCATGGCTGCCTGCAAGCCGAATTCTGTTGCCTGGCACTGCGTGAGCGATCTCTCACACCAAACCAACAGGCCCTCAATATAAGAGGCAAAATGCGACCTTGTAACAAAAGCACATGTGCTATGTAATGTGAACAGCAAGGTTTAACGTGAAAGAGTGTACCCATTTTCTCTAAAATGTGTCTTTTTAACTACCCCTCTCCCTTTTCCTCCACCAGCTGCAAATGTTTCTCCTTCGCAGAGGCTAGCGAAGATTAGAAGGTGAAAAAAACGCACTTGGGATGAAATGTTCTCTGAGCTCCTGCTGTCCTCCCACACTGACAGAGCACAGCAGAATGCATGGAGGCAGACAATGTCAGAGTGCAGGAAAGGACAATATGAATGTGAGGAGAGGTGGCGGGCTGAAGAGAGTAAGTGGCGGGCTGAAGATGATAGGTGGCATCAGCTTGCTGACAGAAGGCAAGAGTCAATGCTCAGGCTGCTGGAGGATCAAACTCATATGCTCCAGCATATGGTTGAGCTGCATGAAAGGCAGCAGGAGCACAGACCACCACTACAGCCCCTGTGTAACCAACAGCCCTCCTCCCCAAGTTCCATAGCCTCCTCACCCAGACACCCAAGAATGAGGTGGGGGGGCCTCCGGCCACCCAGCCACTCCACCCCAGAGGATTGCCCAAGCAACAGAAGGCTGGCCTTCAAGAAGTTTTAAAGTGTAGTGTGGCCTTGTCCTTCCCTCCTCCCCCACCCCTCCCGGGCTACCTTGGCAGTTATTCACCTATTTGTGTGATGAATTAATAAAGAATGCATGAATGTGAATCAACAATGACTTTATTGCCTCTGCAAGCGGTGATCGAAGGGGGGAGGGAGGGTGGATAGCTTACAGGGAAGTAGAGTGAACCAAGGGGAGGGGAGTTCATCAAGGAGAAACAAACAGAACTTTCACACCATAGCCAGGCCAGTCATTAAACTGGTTTTCAAAGCTTCTCTGATGTGCACCGCGCCCTCCTGTACTCTTCTAACCACCCTGGTATCTGGCTGTGCCTAATCAGTGCCCAGGCAATTTGCCTCAACCTCCCACCCCGCCATAAATGTTTCCCCCTTACTCTCACAGATATTGTGGAGCGCACAGCAAGGAGTAATAACAATGGGAATATTGGTTTCGCTGAGGTCTATCCGAGTCAGCAAACTGCACCAGCGCGCTTTTAAACGTCCAAATGCACATTCTACCACCATTCTGAACTTGCTCAGCCTATAGTTGAACAGCTCCTGACTACTGTCCAGGCTGCCTGTGTATGGCTTCATGAGCCATGGCATTAAGGGGTAGGCTGGGTCCCCAAGGATAACTATAGGCATTTCAACATCCCCAACGGTTATTTTCTGGTCTGGGAAGAAAGTCCCTTCCTGCAGCTTTTGAAACAGACCAGAGTTCCTGAAGACGCGAGCATCATTTACCTTTCCCGGCCATCCCACGTTGATGTTGGTGAAACGTCCCTTGTGATCCACCAGTGCTTGCAGCAGCATTGAAAAGTACCCCTTTCAGTTTATGTACTCGCTGGCTTGGTGCTCCTGTGCCAAGATAGGGATATGGGTTCCGTCTATCGCCCCAACACAGTTAGGGAATCCCATTGCAGCAAAGCCATCCACTATGACCTGCACATTTCCCAGAGTCACTACCCTTGATATCAGCAGCTCTTTGATTGCGTTGGCTACTTGGATCACAGCAGCCCCCACAGTAGATTTGCCCACTCCAAATTGATTCCCAACTGACCGGTAGTTGTCTGGCATTGCAAGCTTCCACAGGGCTATGGCCGCTTGCTTCTCAACTGTGAGGGCTGCTCTCATCTTGGTATTCTGGTGCTTCAGGGCAGGGGAAAGCAAGTCACAAGGTTCCATGAAAGTGCCCTTACGCTTGCGAAAGTTTGCAACACTATGCGGTCCCACCAGTCTGTGCTGGTTTCCCTGGCCCAGAATCAGCATTCCACGGCATGAACCTGCCCCATTAACACCATGATGTGCTCATTGCTGGGGCCCATATTTTGTGAGAAGTCTATGTCCATGTCTATGTTCTCATCACTCTCGTCACCGCGCTGCCGTCGCCTCCTCGCCTGGTTTTGCTTTGGCAGGTTCTGGTTCTGCATATACTCCAGGATAATGTGCATGGTGTTTAAAGTGCTCATAATTGCCACGGTGATCTGAGTGGGCTCCATGATCCCAGTGCTATGGCGTCTGGGCTGAAAAAAGGTGCGAAACGATTGTCTGCCGTTGCTCTGACAGAGGGAGGGGCGACTGATGACATGGCTTACAGGGAATTAAAATCAACAAAGGGGGTGGCTTTGCATCAAGGAGAATCACAAACAACTGTCACATAGAATGGCCCCCTCAAGGATTGAACTCAAAACTCTGGGTTTAGCAGGCTGTTGATTTCACAGAGGGATGGAGGGAGGGAGGAAGCAAATGAATACAAAACAAATCAGGTCTATTTCTTGTTTTGATCCACTCCATCTATCTTTTACATCTTAGGCTGGCAGCAGATGGTGCAGTAAGACTGCTAGCCATCATCATCTCCTGGCTGCTCGCCAGAAGACGGTGCAGTAGGACTGCTAGCTGTCGTCATCTCCTGGGTGATCGGCAGAAGATGGGAATGACCTGGCTGAGTCACTCCCATGTCTGCCCAGGTGCCCCGACCGACCTCACCAAGGTCGGCTAAAAGAGCACCCAGGAATACGACGACGACGGCTACCATTCGTAATGCACCGTCTGCTGCCAAAAGGCAATGAGATGCTGCTGTGTCCCATGTCTGTCAGCACCCAGCAGATGTACCGTGACAGTGAGTTGAGCGGGCTCCATGCTTGCCGTGGTATGGCATCTGCACAGGTAACCCAGGAAAAAAGGCGCGAAACGATTGTCTGCCATTGCTTTCACAGAGGTGGGGGGGCCTGACGACATGTACCCAGAATCACCCGCGACACTGTTTTTGCCCCATCAGGCACTGGGATCTCGACCCAGAATTCCAATGGGCGGCGGAGACTGTGGGAACAGTGGGATAGCTACCCACAGCTACCCACAGTGCAATCCTCCGGAAGTCAATGCTAGCCTTCGTACTGTGGACGCAGTCCGCCGACTTAATGCACTTAGAGCATTTTGTGTGGGGACACACACAATGGACTGTATAAAAACGATTTCTAAAAAACCAACTTCTATAAATTCGACCTAATTTCGTAATGTAGACATAACTTTATTAAGGGTAAGTGTATACTGAGTTAGCACATGACATCGGAATGTATTGTTTTCTGTGTTTAGGTTTATGGCTGCCCTTTTAACATGTTGTGTATCTTGCTTTTCCCACATTTGTTTGTTTCAAATCATTCATAGAATCATAGAAGATTAGGGTTGGAGGAGACCCCAGGAGGTCATTTAGTCCAACCCCCTGCTCAAAGCAGGACCAACCCCAATTAAATCATCCCAGCCAGGGCTTTGTCAAGCCAGGCCTTAAAAACCTCAAAGGATAGAGATTCCAACCTCCTAGATCACCACCCTCCTAGTGAAATAGTGTTTCCTAATATGCAATCAGGACCTCCCCCGCTGCAGCTTGAGACCACTGCTCCTTGTTCTGTCATCTGCCACCACTGAGAACAGCCTAACTCCATCCTCTTTGGAACCCCCCTTCACATAGTTGAAGGCTGCTATCAAATCTCCCCTCACTGTTCTTTTCTGCAGACTAAATAAGTCCAGTTCCCTCAGCCTCTCCTCATAAGTCATGTGCCCCAGCTCCCAATCATTTTCATTGCCCTCTGCTGGACTCTCTCCAATTTGTCCACATCCTTTCTGTAGTGGGGGGCCCAAAACCGGGCGCAATACTACAGATATGGCCTCACCAGTGCCGAATTTAGAGAGGAATAATCACTTCCCTTGATCTGCTGGCAATGCTCCTGCTAATGCAGCCCAATATGCCGTTAGCCTTCTTGGCAACAAGGGCACACTGTTGACTCATATCCAGCTTCTTGTCCACTATAGTTCTCAGGTCTCTTTCTGCAGAACTGCCTCTTAACCAGTCGGTCCCCAGCCTGTAGCAGTGCATAAAGCAACAGAGGGTTTTACAGATTCAGACTAACACGGCTACCCCTCTGATACTTAGCAGTGCATGGGATTCTTCCATCCTAAGTGCAGGACTCTGCACTTGTCCGTGTTGAACCCCGTCAGATTTCTTTTGACCCAATCCTCCAATTTGTCCAGGTCACTCTGGACCCTCCCTACCCTCCAAAGTATCTACCTCTCTCCCATAGCTTAGTGTCATCCGCAAACTTGCTGAGGGTGCAATTCATCCCATCATCCAGATCATTAATGAAGAAGATGTTGAACAAAACCAGCCCCAGGACCGACCCCTGGGGCACTCCACTTGATACCGGCTGCCAACTAGACATCGAGCCGTTGATCACTACCTAATGAGCCCGACGATCTAGCCAGCTTTCTATCCTCCTTATAGTCCATTCATCCAATCAATACTTTTTTAACTTGCCACAGCAGTTTATACAGATTTTGGATGAGACAGAAAGACCTAGATGTCCTGGTTTATAAGCCATTTAGGTATGAAGCTGCACATAAAATGCAAGTGCAGTTATTATGATTAGATTAGATGTACAAGTTAGCTAACCGCATATATAAATGAGGTAATTACGGCGATTTGCTCATGCACATACTCTGTTTGCACTTGGGGTCTGGTACATGGCCCAATGAAGACAAGGCTGACAGCTTGTATGTTTAAAAATCAGGGCAGCTATCAACTCTGTATATATTTGCCTCCTGATCTACATAAACTGGTACAATAATTTGTTTAATAAAAATATTGGTGCCTGTAATATTAGTCACCTCCTGGTGGCGAGAGGTCACTCTGCAGCACACTGCCTAGGTTTCCCCTTCTTCAGAGCCTTTATTAATTCACAGTTGAAAGATGGTTCAAACAATCCTCACAAGGGTTACTATTTATTTAGTTCTCTGACACATACTGGCCCTCCAGACCCCAAGCAGTCCAGTATATTCTGATTAATCCAAAATAACACAAAATACAAACTAATTCAGTCTTCATCCCAGCTAGCCTTCACAGTCTCTTCCAGGCCTCCCTTTCTGGAAACCTTTTTCTTCAGCTTCTGTCCCTGCCAACTCAGAGCCTCCTTACTACCTGCACTAGTTACAGACCTAGCTGCAATTGCCTGACCTTCCCCAACTTTACTGCAACTACCTGCTCTTTGTATCCTGGGAGCACCAGATTCAACCCAGGTGTGGCTCATGCTGTAATCAGACTTAGCTTAGCTCCAAGCTCTCCAGCCCATGGGGCAAGCCACCCTCAAGTTACAGTGCCACATGCTTAAAGGAGTTAAGGCATAATGAACAAATAGAAAATGTGCTAACACCAAGTGTTATTGTTCTATAATGAAAAGTTAGTACAGTCCCCTCCAACTGGCTGGTAATAAAAGGAATGATGCATGTATGCTTATGAGTAAGCTCAGAGGCACATTGCTCAAAGGAATGGACTCATTTCTGGCATAAACTTCTATTGATGCTAGCAAAGAATTGGGCCTATAGTTCTTAAATGCTCAGAATGGTGTTTGCTCTTTGTGTTTTCAGGCCACTGTTGCATCTTGCTCCTGACTTCCACTCCCATTATAAAATTACTTTGAGAGCAACATGCCAAATGTTCTTAGACAAAAACAGTGAGGTGCAAAATGCATGCAATTTTTATCCTGTCTAATTTAAAGGCGGGGGGGAAGCAATATACTCAAACCATTTTAGAACCCACAACTCGGTAGATCAAATGGATCTGACTCAATAGGGAATGTTGAACTGGATCTTTAATAATTAAAATCTGTAGTGCAGTACTATAATCTGTCCTTTTTTCAAATCTTTTTCCCTTATATGTTGTTTTTATTCTCAGCAAACTCTATAAAAATGGATTTTAAGATATTCATAGCCATGCATTCAATGGGACAAAACTGAATCAATTGTGAGGATACATATCCCCCATTCATTAATGAACAGATACATTTATTTGACTGTCAAGTACTTTGTTACCATTAAAATACAACCAAAGGAACCTTGTCCAGCACAACTAGTTGTACCTTGTACCTCCAGATACTATCTTTATTTGAATAGATATCCCATAGAAAATTGCAGATCCCATGCATATTTCACTGTTGCCAGCGCTTGTGATATTGTGATATTTGGTGGTTTTCTTCCAGCTGAAGCTGCTATAATCCTGTGATTTATCTTGACTTTAGCAAAGCTTTTGATACGGTCTCCCATAGTATTCTTGCCAGCAAGTTAAAAAAGTATAGATTGGATGAATGGACTATAAGGTGGATAGAAAGCCGGCTAGATCATCGGGCTCAGTGGGTAGTGATCAACGGCTCGATGTCTAGTTGGCAGCCGGTATCAAGTGGAGTGTCCCAGGGGCTGTTTTTGTTCTACATCTTCATTAGCGATCTGGATGATGGGATGGATTGCACCCTCAGCAAGTTTGCGGATGACACTAAGCTGGGGGGGGGGAAAGAAGAGGTAGATATGCTGGAGGGTACGGATAGGGTCCAGAGTGACCTAGACAAATCGGAAGATTGGACCAAAAGAAATCTAATGAGGTTCAACAAGGACAAGTACAGAGTCCTGCACTTAGGACGGAAGAATCCCATGCACTGCTACAGGCTGGGGACCGACTGGTTAAGCGGCAGTTCTGCAGAAAAGGACCTGGGGATTACAATGGATAAGAAGCTGGATATGAATCAGTGTGCCCTTGTTGCCAAGGCTAATGGCATATTAGGCTACATTAGTAGGAGCATTGCCTGCAGATCAAGGGAAGTGATTATTCCCCTCTAAATTCGGCACTGGTGAGGCCACATCTGGAGTACTGCATCCAGTTTTGGGCCCCCCACTACAGAAAGGATGTGGGCAAATTGGCGAGAATCCAGCGGAGGGCAACAAAAATTATTAGGGGCTGGGGCACATGACTCATGAAGAGCGGCTGAGGGAACTGGGCTTGTTTAGTCTGCAGAAGAGAAGAGTGAGGGGGGATTTCATAGCAGCCTTCAATTACCTGAAGGGGATTCCAAAGAGGATGGAGCTAGGCTATTCTCAGTGGTGGCAGATGACAGAACAAGGAGCAATGATCTCAAGTTGAAGTGGGGGAGGTCTAGGTTGGATATTAGGGAAAATTATTTCACTAGGAGGGAGGTGAAGCACTGGAATGGGTTACCCAGGGAGGTGGTGGAATCTCCATCTGTCAAGGCTGCTTCCCCACTCTGAACTTTAGGGTACAGATGTGGGGGCCTGCATGAAAACTTCTAAGCTTAACTACCAGCTTAGATCTGGTCCGCTGCCACCACTCTCGATGCTAATTCCCTTCCCTGGGTAGCCTTGAGAGACTCTTCACCAATTCCCTGGTGAATACAGATCCAAACCCCTTGGATCTTAAAACAAGGAGAAATTAACCATCCCCCCTCCTCCCTTCCACCAACTCCTGGTGGATCAAGATCCAACCCCCTTGGATCTAAAAACAAGGAAAATCAATCAGGTTCTTAAAAAGAAGGCTTTTAATTAAAGAAAAAGGTAAAAATCATCTCTGTAAAATCAGGATGGAAAATAACTTTACAGGGTAATCAAACTTAAAGAGCTCAGAGGACCCCCCTCTAGCCTTAGGTTCAAAGTTACAGCAAACAGAGGTAAACACCCTAGTAAAAGGTATATTTACAAGTTGAGAAAACAAAGGTAAACTAACACGCCTTGCCTGGCTGTTTACTTACAAGTTTGAAATATGAGAGACTTGTTCAGAAAGATGTGGAGAGCCTGGATTGATGTCTGGTCCCTCTTAGTCCCAAGAGCGAACAACCCCCAAAACAAAGAGTACAAACAAAAACCTTCCCCCCACCAAGATTTGAAAGTATCTTGTCCCCTTATTGGTCCTTTGGGTCAGATGTCAGCCAGGTTACCTGAGCTTCTTAACCCTTTACAGGTAAAAGGATTTTGGAGTCTCTGGCCAGGAGGGATTTTATAGTACTGTACACAGGAGAGCTGTTACCCTTCCCTTTATAGTTATGACACCATCCTTAGAGGTTTAAGGCCAGGGTTGACAAAGCTGTGGCTGGGATGATTTAGTTGGTGTTGGTCATGTTTTGAGCAGGGGGTTGGACTAGATGACCTCATGAGGTCTCTTCGAACCCTAATATTCTATGATTCTGTGATTTTGAGAGAATCTCATCTTTAGTTTAAAAAGAAATATATAAAGTTTCTAGGCTTCAAGGTTGCAATGAAAACTTTGAAAAAGTGACCCAAAATGCTCAAACTATATAGCAGTCAAATAAAAGAACTCCAAATTATTACTTTTTTAAAACCTCATGATTTTAAGGTAATCTCTTGATTTTGGGGGCCTGACTCCAATTGGTAATAATGATATTTGCAGTAGTTAAGGAAGTTAAAAAGCAAACCTCTCACCTTTATCACTGGTTCAAATTCAACCTAAATTGGTAGTGAGCAGAACTATTGTCAAATGAATGTTGTTTGATGGTCGAAGTGAAATGAATTATCGGTTGTGAAATCTGAGTATCTTCATGTTAGAGTAACACAAAGGCAACAGCTAGCCAGATAGGAAAAGAGACTCATAGCAAGTACACAGTAAGAGCAGACCAAAAAAAAAAAAAGAAGAAATTTTAAAAGGTAAAAGTAAAAAGAGTTAACATATTCAATTCCGCAGGATTCTAAAGAACAATATAAACCTCAGAAGAATATACAATGATGCTCTGAAGGGGGCCACTGGGTCTTGTATGTATCACACTGCTTTACTCTTCACTTTTACATAGGTTGCAAGTGAACTGTACTGTAACAAATGCAGTATCTAATTTCAGTAGAGAGACCATTACATTTTGTTTCTTTGATTGAGGAAGGGCTTTGGATCTCTGACTTTGAGTTGAATACTCCATAGAGGTGTCATGCAACAGAATTAGATAGTAGCGAGCTCAGTGTTTGTACCATGATAGATATCTACCAACCAATTCCAAGCAGCATTAGTGCCCATAAGGAATTTACCATGTGCCCATAAGGAATTTTGGCCTTTGATGAATTTTTCTAAGTTCTCCCACCTCTGCATTTTGGATTCTGAGGCTACAAAGTAGTTTGGCTTTTGGGATGATGAGCATAATTTACTATTTCAGGTATATTTTTATTATTCCTTATAAAAAATAAATAGTTAATTATACATAGGTTTGGAAGGATTCGATTTATATTGGTAAATGTCGGTTTCACCATACACATCGATATCACCGTACACACACATGAAAAAATATTCCCATCAATAATCATTAAAATTTACAGATAGGAAAAGTAAGAGAAATGCTGCTTGAGAACTTATTAGAATTTGATATAAGGATATTTACATTGTATATTTTGATATGAGATGTTGATAGTCTGTGGTTTAACAGTTATAATGGTTTAACAGTTATAAAGCTTTAACTATTTGAATCTCAACATCTACTGTCACTAAATAAATTAGTGTCTGATCCCCCCCATTGTCTGATGGCCCCATAGTTTCATGCAACTGTGAAAATTTACATAAATTAAAATCTTTAGAAATGCTTTAAAATAAATATTGATATTGTGTCAAAAAATAAAAATAAAATTCTGCCAAGCCTAATTATATGTGCTAGCCATGTACTAAAAAAAGTTATAAAATCACATTATCATGCTTTATTGATCAGAGATGGAACTCAGAGGATAGCACTTACTACATATAACTCAATGAACTGTTTTCTGTATAGTAGAATACAATAGATAGTTTTGTAAAAAGTGCATTCTGTACCATGCTTGCAAATTTATTGTTTACTGGTGCTTTACAGTATGTGGCATATCTAATAATATTGTAATATTTTTAGTCTTTTCTAAATTAGATTTATTTGTTTATATATTTTTTCTGCTAGAAGGTTAAGAGCTTGACCTTGCAAACTCTTACTTAAGTGAACAGTCTTTACTCCCATGAGTAGACCTATTGAAGTCAATGGGACTGTTTCCACGAGTAGGGATATCTTTTGTGTGAAAGAATTTTTGAGATTAGGCCCCATGATAGGGCTTTGAAATGCTGAGCAACTGCTGTTAAAAAAAATAGCACTTTCAAGTTCAGGACTTGTTGAGAGTTAGGGCAGGTCTTCACTACAGGAGGGGTCGATTTAAGATACGCAAATTCAGCTACGCGAATAGCGTAGCTGAATTCGACGTATCGCAGCCGACTTACCCCGCTGTAAGGACGGCGGCAAAAATCGACCTCCGCAGCTTCCCGTCGACGGCGCTTACTCCCACCTCCGCTGGTGGAGTAAAAGCGTCGATTCGGGGATCGATTTTCGTGTCCCGACGAGACGCGATAATTCGATCCCCGAGAGGTCGATTTCTACCCGCCGATTCAGGCGGGTAGTGTAGACCTAGCCTTAGTAATTTTGAGACTAACAGAATCACGATTATCTACCAGCCATGGGATTTTTTTTTTGAGGTATTTTATATGCATCAAATGAAAAGAGATTTCTCCTTATTCCAGGGATATTTCTTCAACATCATTGGAATAACTACCTACTTATGGACTGGAGGCCATTCAAGTCTTAAATGCAATATCATCTTACTCTCTAAAGAGACTACCACCATTGGACAAATTTGTTAATTTTCTGGAAGCTGTTTTAACCTATCCCAACCACTGCTGTGCTTTTAGAAACCTAGGGATGGAAGAGTAAGTGTAAATAGTATATTGTTGTATCACAGCAATTTGGAAATTCCAGAATAGTGTCTCTACATTCCGACTTTCAAAAACTTTGATTACAAGTAGTCCAGTTCCAAAACAGTATGGGCCATATACAACCCTGGCATAAAAGCAAGCACACCACGATGGAAGACAATTGACATATGCCCAGTTATGTCAGAGCTGAATTTGGCTTCATCTGTCTTATAGCCACCTAGTAACACAGTAAGAAGACCATTCTGATTGTGTTTAATATGTTGATTTTTCCAGTATCTCAATCAAAAGAATCTTTAGCTCACTGAAAAAGTTTCATATGTTCAATTTCCATCACAATTTACTAGGATATTATCCTAAACAAAGGACTTCTTGTAACATTCAGTCTTGGAGTTTATTTAATGAAGATTAAAGTTTTGATCTGCTAAACAGGGTACACCTTCAAATAATCATCTCTGCCCCCTATCCTTAAAATAAACCAATAGAAAACAAGAGCACTCAATCCAATCACACTGCTTTAAATGAAAGTGACGTTATTACATGTGTGAGATCCTATTTATAACAAACAGCTGATTGGACCTTGTGTGTTTATATAACACCCAGTAATGCAAAAGGTGAGAATATATATTATAGGTGGGGCTGGTAGCACTAACTATTCCTAAGGTTGCCTGTCACATCCCATCCCTGTTTTCAGTTGCTTATAATTTTGCCAAACTTTAACCATTTGGGCTGCAATTTTACACATCAGGTGTCTGCCTTGGGCTGAATTTTTTTTTTTTTTTGGGTCATGCCCCAGTCTGTCTCTGTGCCCTGCTTCTCATATCTCCCTGGCTACCCCACTCCCCCACTTTTCCTTTCAACCCTCCACCCCCTACTGCTACTGCTTCCCTCTTCTCCTCTCCACTCTCCCATGTCCCACCACGTCCTGCTCTTAAAATCTCATGATTATGCCAATCTCATGATTTTTGAAGGCTTGTGGTTAGCAACACTCAGCCTGTAACTTTTTATGGAGTGCTCACAACACAGAGTAGCATTCACAGCCAGGAGCCATTGATGTCAGACAAGAGAATTGGGAAGCATGAGACTTACTGAGCTACTGAGTTTTCTGGTCAACAGTAAAGAATTTATGTTTTTTTTATGACAGGTGTAAGATTTTTCCCCCATAGATGTCTACAAAGTATTTAAACACAGGAGTGGTGTATCTAAACAGGAAACCCAAGCTAACATTAAGGGCTGGTCTACACTACAAAGTTAGGTTGGCTAACTACATGGCTATGGGCTGTGAAAAATTTCCTCCCTGTGTGATGTAATTAAGCTGACCTAAGCCCAGGTGTACACAGTGGTAGGACAATGGCAGAATTCTTCTGTTGACCTAGCTACTACTGCCTCTTGGGGAGGTGGATTATCTACAGCAATGGAAGAATCCCTTTTGTCACTGTAGTAAGTGTTGACACTACAGCGGTGCAGTTGCAATGCTGCAACTGTGCCAATGTAGCATTTCTAGTGTAGACATACCCTAAAAGCTTCCACAACTTGAATTATTTACTTTAGGACAATGATGCAGAAAAAACCCACAATGATATAATAGGTAAAAATTTGGGTTAATTGGACATAACTAGACCTGAGGCCAAACCTGCTCCCTTTATCAGATGAGTAATCTCACTGAAGTCATTTGCAAGGGCAAAGCAAACAGGATCCACATCCAGACTGAAAACTCAACTCTTTCCCCGCCCCCCTTCCCTTTAGACAAAATTCTTCACTTTTCATTTTTGACAACTTCTCCCAGCAATGTGACAGCACATTGAGGAAACCGACCAATGAAACGCTGTAAGTACTTCTATGCAAACTGATGCTGGCAACAACATGGTTGCAATCCCTCCCGCTATTCATGTGATTATTTTTCATAAAAGTGAACTTAGTTTTAGGCCAGTTCAGTCATCGTCACAGGGAGTGCAGACTGCAGAGGAAATTTTACTATTAAACTAGGATTTGCTGGGTCATGTTTAAAATATGCTGTAGCGTCCTGGCCTATATTCATGCCAGTCTGTTTTCTGGATACTTTGAAGAATTTCACATCAGTGATTAAATATTTTAGAAAATGAAGAGCCTGTACTGAGAACCTGGCATGCCTGTAAATAATTGCAGGCACAGATGTTTGTACGATCCATACAGTGCCATAAATGTATATGGCCTTTCTCAGAGTAAGGGAGTCACAAAATTCTCATTTTTACAAATAGACTAAAACACATTCCCTTCCTCTTCCATGCTAAGAGAATCCAAAAGACAAGCCAAGACACAGGACAATAGTTCAGGTAATGGAAAAATCCAGGGATCTGTAAGTAAGTTGTAGAACAAGTTGTGAATGTTTCAGATAGTCATCAAAATGCAGCTCCAACTTCATTTGCAGGTCAAGGCCTTGATTCAGGAAAGCACTTAAACATGAACTTAAACTTAACTTCAAAAGGTGCTTAAGTTGCATTGACATTAAAGCTAAGAATGTGCTAACCTGTGGTCCTGAATTGGGATGCTTTCCTGCATCTGGGCCCAAATCACAGATTCCAGGTGATGTGTTTGTCTTTCAAATGCTGCTGATGGTACAGGAAATGCTAATTGGACAGTTTTGAAGCAATTGGTTGTTTGGAGAACTAAGAAAAGGGAAAACTGATTTTTAACTGTTTTGTTTTCTTTTTTAAGCCTACCTCTATGATGTTACTAAGGGAGTCAGAGAGATTTCTTTTCAAAGCTTTGAAACTTTTTTAGTTACTAATTTTGTTTAAAAGGGTAACTCAGACCTTGAACCTGTTCACTGCCTGTCAAGGAATATGAACATCCCATCCTCCTCTGGGGCATGGCAGGGTGTGATACCACCACAGTTGCAGTCTACCAGACTATCCTTTGGCTGAAAGCAGTATGGCCTAGAGGCCGGCATCAGTACAACTGCCCCTGGGGTCATATGGCCTAGTGGCCGGAGTCAATATACCCGCCCTTGGGGTCAAGGCTGTGTGGCCATAGGGCATAGCCACTTAGCATCCAGGCCCACACCCCAGCCCCTGGCACTTCTGCTGAGGTTGGGTGGATGGAGCAGGGCAAGCCCCCTCACCATGCCAGTAACAGCGGTGACAGCCAGGAGCCCCAGACCCTTTTTAATCGCCCAGGTGGGCCACAGGGCTCTAGGTGGGCACGAGTGCTCCGGAACCTGCACTTTGGGAGTGTGATGTTGCACTCCATATGATTTTATTAAAATATGCTAATGAGTGTGAATATAATGTAACTGGAATATGCTTCATGCAAAAGGTCTCTTGTAAGGTATCATTACAAAGATTATAATCTACTGAATGTGGTCATCCTATTTGTATAAATGTATCATTCTTGTATCTGAAATGAGAAATATGACATTTAACTCTGAGGTCCTATTGTAATTATGCAAAGCGTGGGCCATTAATGGTGGTTTGGAATCTTGATGACTCCCATCAACTAGGACAATTGGTTGTAAATAGCTCTGTTTACTTGCAAGCCTTCCTGTGAGTCAGACCAGAAAGAATGAAGCCTTGGGGTCTCACAGGACATGTGACCATGTCACCTGGTACTGGAATCCATCTTAAACCTGGTGCTTTTCCATTTAGAAGGATTGGTGGGGACCCAGAGAGACAAAAGCTATATAAGGGGGTGGAACAGAACAAAGAGGGCTTCAGTCATAAGAAATCCCCTAGCTACCACCTGAGCTGGAACAAGGACTGTATCAGGGGAAAAGATTGGGCCCAGGCTAGTCTGTGAAAGAAGCTTATTGGAACATCTGAGGGTGAGATTTACCTGTATTCAGTTTCTTAATGTATTAGGCTTAGACTTGCACATTGTGCTTTATTTTGCTTAGTAACTTACTTTGTTCTGTCTGTTATTACTTGGAACCACTTAAATCCTACTTTTTATATTTAATAAAATCACTTTTGCTTATTAATTGACCCAGAGTAAGTAATTAATACCTGGGGGAGCAAACAGTTGTGCATCTCTCTCTCTCTCTATCAGTGTTATAGTGTTTATGAGTTTACCCTGTATAAGCTTTATACAGAGTAAAATGGATTTATTTGGGGTTTGGATCCCATTGGGAGTTGGGTGTCTGGGTGCTGGAGACAGGAGCACTTCTTAAACCGTTTTCAGTTAAGTCTGGAGCTTTGGGACACGTGGTTCAGACCCTGGGTCTGTGTTGGAGCAGACTGGCATGTCTGGCTCAACAAGGCAGGGTTCTGGAGGCCCAAACTGGCAGAGAAAATTAGCTCAGCGGTAGTCTCAGCACATCAGGTAACAGTCCCAAGGGGGTCTCTGTGACCCAACCTGTCACAGGGGGGCCCTGCAGGCTGGTGCAATCGGTCCCAGAAGTAATGGGTTGGTCCCAGAAATGACGGATTCATCACTTCCACCCCAGGCCCCGCACACCCCTAGGGATGGCCCTGGCGCCCAGAATTGCTGTTGGCAGAGGTATTTGCCAATACCCTTTTGTTAAATCCAGTGTTGACAAATATTTGGCTCCTCCTAGTCATTCCTGGAGCTCTTCAATGCAGGGCATTGGATACGCATCAAAATGGGAGATGGCATTGACCTAAAAAAAACCCCACCAGATGGCCTCATCTGGTTTTGGAACCAGAACAATCGAGCTTTGCCATTCACTTTGAGATTCTTCTACCATCCCCATCTCCAGCATTGTCTCTAATTCCTGGCAGACAGCTTCCCTCATCTTCCTGGGGAGGAAATGGTGGTCATCCCTCACCCTCTGTCCCGGGGTTGTTGCGATGTGGTGGCTTATGATATTGATCTGTCCTGGGTGTGTTGACAAGAGATTCGGGAAGTCCTGCATGAGATATTGTAACTGTTCTCATTGTGCAGAACTAAGGCTTGCTCCCATTGCCATCGACTTCGGGTCCAGAGGTTCTCCCACTAGTGATGCCAGTTCCGGTTCTGGGGTGAAGGTGTGATGAATAAGGCCTCTCTGCCCTTCCAGGCCTTCAACAAGTTCATGTGATACATGTGTACTTCCTTCTGTCGTCCCAGCAACCTGATCTCGTAATCTACCCGTCCCACCCCACGAGACACCTCGAAAGGGCCTTGCCACTTGGCTAATAGCTTTGAGTCAGTGAAGGGCAATAAGAGTAGGACCCAGTCCCCAGGCTCAAAGCTGCGTACCTTAGTCCACTGTTGTATTGTTGGTCCTGGGTTCGCTGGGCTTGTAACAGGTTCTCTTTAGCGAAGACGCCCAAGGCCCGGAGATGTTCATGGAGTCATAAAACACAGTGGGTAGTTCCCAGAACCTGTGTCTCTTGTGACTCCCAGTCCTCTCTCAGGAGGTTGAATATGCCCCAAGGTTGTTTCCCATAGAGAAGCTCAAAGGGGGAGAACCCGATCAAGGCTTGGGGGAACCTCCCGCACAGTGAACAGTAGAGCAGGCAGCTATGAGTCCCAATGTCAGGGATCATCTTCTACAAACTTGTGGAGCATTGACTTGAGGGTTCCGTTAAAGCGTTCAACTCACTCATCAATTTGTGGGTGGTACACTGAAGTCCGGAGGGTTCACATGTTCATGATGCAGCATAACTTGGCTATCAGTTTGGAGGACACATTGGTGCCCTGATCAGTTAAGATCTCCTTGGGTATCCCGACCCAATTGAAAATCTTCACTAACTACGTCGCGATGTTAGAGGCCGTGGCCACACACACACACCCAAGTGGATGGCCTCAGGGTAGCGTGTCGCGTAATTGACAAGTACAAGGATGAATCAGTACCCTGTCTGGCTCTTCTCTAGCGGTCTGATGAGTTCCATGCCAACTCATTTGACTGGTATGCTGACCACGGGGAGAGGCACAAGAGGGACCTGGGGTACCCCTTTCAGTCCAGTCCGCTGGCACTCAGGGCAGGAATAATCCCTTACCTCCTGGTGTATGCCCAGCCAAAAGAACTGGCATGCTATCCTCTGGAGGTTCTTCTCTCTACCCAGATGTCCCGCCCAGGGTACTGCATGAGCCAGCTGCAGGAGGCTCCGGCGTAAACTCTGGGGCACCAAGACTGTCAGATAACTTCCTGTATTTGTGGTTCCTGTACCACTCAGTAGAGGCGGTCTCCCCAGATCTCAAATCGTGGTCCTTGTGGAGGGTGTGGCACATTGTCTCCTTCTTGGTCTGGGGTCGCCGCTTGCTCCCAGGTTTGACTTAAAGGCGGGTCCTCCCTCTGCTCTTGGATGAAGTCTCTGTCATGCTCCACTCCACCTGGGCATCTATGATGGGATGCTTTATGCCTGGAGGGGACTTGACGGGTGGCTCAGGGGGGTTAGACAGCCCTTCTCTGGGGTTGGGTTCTGAGGGGTGACCAAAGAGTTCCCCCCTCATTGATCCTCCCTTCCCTCCTCCTGGATGTCGTCGGCCATGGTCTCACAGGATTTCCCCAAATTCCAGCCAGTATTATCCCAATGCCAGAGAGTAGGCTAACCTGGGAGCTACACTGACTTGGAGGGTTTCTCCCCAGCTGTAGAACTCAAGTCTTACCCAGGTGATTGGGTAAAGCTGTATATCCCCATGGATGCTGTAGGTGTATCCTTGTCCCAGAGAGTTCAAGGTCAGGAATGAGTCCCTCCCAAATAATCGTCTGACTACAGCCCAAGTCTACTAAGGCTGTTGTGGGGATTCCTTCCACTAGAACCGGGACTACAAGTTTTTCCAGACCTTTCCATGGGGCTTGAGGGCTGGCTATGGAGACTTGCCCATAACTACAATCCATGTAGGGGCAGTCCCCTCTGAAAGTCTCCCTCTTAGCCACACTCCCAGCAGTGGTCTTGGGTTTCCCCAGTCCCAGGTCCACCTTCGGTGGGCTCTGTCTCTTCTGAGGGTCTCTTTCCCTGTTGGTCCAGGTCTGGCTCATGGACACTGGCATTCGAGGGTGGGGGGGGTGGTTGGGAGAGGGGTCGGGATTCCCCTGGGTCCATCTTGCAGAGGAACTCCCCCAGCCAGCCCATCCCTCCTCCGGCTCCCAGATTTCCATAGCTGTGCCTCCAACCCATTGGCCGCCAAGTAGTCATCCATCCGTTCTATGGCCTCTGCCAGTGTTGTTAGTCAGTGCCGCTGCACCCTCTCCTTTCCTACACTCGGGAGGATCTGGGTGAACTGTTCAAGGACAATGACCTCTGCTACTTGGGCCCCTGGCCATTTCTCTGGCTCCAATCATTGCCAGGCATTATCCAGCAGGCATTGGGCTATCACCCAGGGTCTAGCCCCTGGCAGGTACCTTTCTTGCTGGAAGCATCAGCGATGCATGTCAAGGTTAATTCCTGCCTACTCCATAATGGCAGCCTTCACTCTTTCATACACTAGTGCAGCCTGTGGATTCAACCACCGGTAGGCTGCCTGGGCTGACCCCATCAGATAGGGAGCTAACAGTGTAGCCCCATGCTCTGGGTGCCACTTGGCAGCGGTGGCTACCCATTCAAATGTCACCAGAAATGCCTCGGGGTCATCATTGGGTCTCATTTTTGACAGTCATATTGGCAGACTGGTGGGCAGGGCCAGGGTTCGGCACGTCCATCGGGTGCATCAGGGTGGCCATTTGCTGGATCAGGCATTCTTCTTGGGTCTGGTTTGCACTGCCAGTTCCTTAATCATTTGTTGCTGCTGGGCCAGGATTTGTTGCAACAGCTGTGTCTGGTGTTGCTGCCGTTGGGTAGCCCATTGCTGTTGACTTTCCAACAGTCATTTCAGAATCTTGTCAGTCTCCATCTTGGGCAGAACGACAAGTAGGCAGGCAAAGGAGGATTACGCTGCTAACAAACTCCTCCTCCTGGGGCCTTTCAGCAAGGACTGTCTGCCCATGTTCTCCACCATGTGTCGAGGGGCGGGGTGGGGCGTGATATCATCATGCTTGCAGTCTACCAGACTGTCCTTCAGCTGAAAGCAGCATGGCCTAGAGACCAGAGTCAATATGACTGCCTCTGGGGTCAGGGCTGAGTGTGGCCCAGTGGCCAGCATCAATATAACTGTCACTAGGGTCAGGGCAGTGTGGCCTAGCAGCTGGTGCCAGGGGAGTGGGCAGCAACCTCAAGGAGGGTGGCAGTTCTGGTGGGGGACCCGGGCCCTCCCTCTCCACTGGGTCCCAGCCCAGGGCCCCTGTCGATGACAGGTGTGGTTGTCACCCACTCAGCGGGCTATCCAATCGCAACATGCTGCCCTTGCTCAGGTGGTAGATACCACTCCCCCAACCTCCCTGGGCCACTTCCTAACGCGATTCCTGAGATAGCAGCCGATACCCCAACAAGGGAAGCTGGGGGTCCCAATGGTGTATCTCTCTGGAAGTCCAGCTCCTGGCCCTTCGCTGAAGGTAGCAGGTCACCAGTCTGGTCTCCAGGTTCTCGGGCTCCTGCAGTCCACGGCTGTAGCAGCCCCTGGCCTAGAGCCTCTACCAAGCATGCTCTCACCTTGGTGGTCAGTCTAGAATGAGCTGGGCTGCTCCATTTTATACTAAGGTAGCAGTTGGAGCATGTCCTCTACATTCTCAGGGGCGGGACTTCTGCTGCCCATAGCATGGGGTTAACCCCCTCTTTCCCAGTGCAGGATATGCACACCCCCATCACACTGCCCTTTCCATAGCACCTGCTGTGGTGCCACCATCCGTGGAATGTTAGCACTTACCATACCCAATATCTGCATCAGCAGAGCAGAGGCATCCTATCTAGACAATTCAGATATGGTCAAAGAGTTAAAAATCAAACCACTGGTCCATAGAAAATACTCTCAGGTATTGGTTCTTGAAAAATAAATTCCACAATAAAATAACTCTAAAGGCCTGTGCTAAGAGAGTGTGTGTATGAGAGAGAAAATACTTAGTCATATATGGGTTAAACAGTGCTGTTAGGCACAGCCTTCACAAAAGATTGTAAGTAAGCAGCACTGCCCTGGAAGACATTATGACTAGGATAATCTAAGGCCTAATCCAGGGGTAGTCAACAGGTCTATCGTGGGCCAAATCTGGACTGCCAGATGCTTTTGAACAGACAGCAGAATCCTTTTATGTACTTATTATTTTCTCTGGAGTCTGAACCTTGATCAAGAAATTTGGACCTTGACAAAAAATAATTGATTACCTCTGGCCTAATCATCCTCCCCTGCTCCACTCTTGCTCTATAGGGCAGAGAGAAGTTAGTTTCTGCACTCCTTGCAATGGCACACTTTACTTACCACCACCACCCCCAACCCTATGCAACCCAGCAAAAAAGTAGTACTGTGAAATCTGCCTAGACCCTGCCCAATTGCTGGCAGGAGAGAGCATGTGGCGGTCTAGCTCCTGCTTGCTCTTTCTACCTTCTCCCCACTCCATGACCAGATCTGCACTTTGAGCAGTCCTTACTCAGAGCCAAGCCCAGAAAAAGTTTGGCTTTGCTCAGCTGATTAAGACAGTGGCACAGTCTAGACCTTATGCAGTCCTAATGCACCAATTTTTCCATATTCAACCTTTATTTGAAGATATTTCTGCTCTCATATTCTTAATAGCTTCTGAACCATACAGTATGTTTCGCATATACACACAGTCCTGATACGGTTTCCTTTCCTAGTAGTACTAAACACAAATGAAATCTTTAGGCACCCTATTTTAGTTAGGCCTCTCTGATTTTTCGACAAGCCTATATCCTGAGCACTCTATGATAATACAAATAAATACAATAAGAAGAATATATTTTAGTAACTCCTGCATTTGGTCAACATGTGCATTATTAGTACAGTACAAACTGTATATCAGCATCATTTGAAAGTAGGGTGACCAGATGTCCCGATTTTATTGGGACTGTCCCGATATTTGCTCGTTTGTCCCACGTCACGACCTGTGTTTGGTCGGGACACTGGACAAACAAGCAATTTTTGCCCTCTGCTCCGGCTCGTGCCCCCTCCCTCCCCCATTGGATAGCTCCCCAAATCCCCGCCCTGGCCCCACCCCCTCACTGCCCCTTTGGATCCCTCCCCAAATCCCCGCCTCTTTCCGAAGCACGCCGCATTCCTCCTCCCTCCCAGGCAATCGCTGGCGGGAGGAGGCCCGGGGATGGCGGGGTGAGTCCGGCCTGGCCCTGGCCCTGGTCCGAGCGCAGGCAGGCAGGCAGGGCGGTACCTGCAGGGGGGCAGCCCCGGGTCCGGCCTGGGGAACCGGCTCCCTACGCGCCCATGGGTGGGGGTGAGGAGGCAGCAGCTGCCCGCGTGGGGACTCCAGTTCCTCGGGGCTTCACCTCCGCCACGTGCGCCCTGGCCCCGGAGAAGTGTAGTTGGCGCCGGGTGCCAGGCACATGTCTCTGCCTGACACGCAGCGAGGGAGAGGCGGAGGAGCGGCTGGAAGGGCCGGTCAGGCGGCAGCTCCGTCACGGTGCTGGGGATAATTAGAATCTGTGAGTCTGTCCGCCTCCGGGGGGCAGGGCGGGGGGAGCAGTGTGTGCCTGGCTGGGTGTGCGACCCTAGGTGAGGAGATCCCGTCCCGCGATGCTGGGGCGAGTCCCAGCCTGGGGGCTGCGGCAAGGTCCCACTTCTCCAGCGGGGTGTAGCCCAGTGGCGCGAAGGTCACTACAGCTCCGCACTCCCGAGCCCGCCAGGGAAAGGGCTGCCCCACGCTGGTGCGCCTGCGGCCAGCCCAGGCCGGTCTCCGCGCAGGGACCTGGCGGGGGCGCTCCCCCTGTCCGTGCCCATCTCCGCAGCGTCGGGGTGTCAGTCCTCGGGCTCCGGGCAGGGGTTGTTGCGTCCCGGGACCCGAGGGCCGCTGTTCACATCTGCATGTGGCCGGCGCCAGCCTAGGCGCTTCCCGCTTGTTCGTGCTTTTTTTTTTCCCCCCCCTCCCCACCGGCTTTTTTATTTTTTGGCTCCGCCCCCCCGCATCCCGCTATTTCGCCTCTGTGATCTGGTCACCCTATTTGAAAGTGGGTTGGCTGGGAAGTAAATGAGCAAAATTTTGAGAAGGGATTTTTTTGGATGTGACATTCATTTATTGTCTCTCTACACTTGCTTTCCAAAGTAAATAGATCCTTTACCAATAGCTTCATTGTACACATTCATGCAAATACTGAATCTATAGAAATAAATCTAAGAGGCGTCTAGCTTTCAAGGAATCTTTCACCAGTTCTGTGTTTATTTTTACTTTAGAATAGAAATTTTACTAGTTGTAACAAAAAGCATGATTTGTTTCTTTAGCTAATTATAAGAATGATTATTACAACAGAGCCCTGTGGTCTGCTGAGAAGAACTCATCTGAATTTGCAACAAATGAAAGTTACTCTCCTTATAACTGTTCCACTATTTTTGATAAGAATGAGATGGCTGGCTTTTGATTATTATGACTTGTCAGCCTAAAACACTCAGATGCACTCCAGAACCAGATGCATTGTGAAGCTACCATGGGATCCAGCTTTCTCGGAATCTTGATTTGGTTTATTAATACCCTGGCAATTTCAGTGTATTCCTTTTTCTACTAACTAGCCATTACAAACTCACTGTTCCGCTCTTCCTCGTGCAACCTCTCCTTTGCCAATTTTTGCCTTGGACTTTATTTGCTGCTTATTGCCTCTGTTGATGCCCAAACCAGGAGTCAGTACTACAACCATGCAATAGCCTGGCAACCAGGCAGTGGTTGCAGTATTGCTGGCTTTTTCAGTGTTTGCAAGTGAACTTTCAGTTTATACATTAACTGTGATCACTCTAGAAAGGTGGCACACCATCACCTATGCAATGCAATTGGATAGAAAACTGAGACAAAGGTATACTATAGTGATGGTGCTTGCAGGCTGGATATTTTCAGTTATAATAGTAGCTTTGCCTCTTTTAGGAGTCAGCAGTTACATGAAGATCAGTATTTGTTTACTCATGGATATTGAAATGTCTCTTTCCCAAGCCTACATATTGATTGTCTTAGTGTTAAATGTTGTTGTCTATAATAATTTGTGCTTGTTATATTAAAATTCATATAGCAGTTCAAAATCCAGAACTGGTGGCTACAAACAAAGATACCAAGATTGCAAAGAGAATGGCAATATTGATCTTCATAGATTTTACCTGCATGGCACCTATCTCATTTTTTGCATTTAAAGTACCTCTCACAGTGACAAACTCCCAAGGTTTTGCTTGTTTTGTTTTATCCAGTCAACTCCTGCACAAACCCACTCCTGTACGCTATTTTCACAAAAGCTTTTTGAAGAGATTTCTTTCTACTGCTGAGCAAGCTTGGTTGCTGTAGGAGTCAAGCGGAGCTTTGCAGAGTGAACTGTTTCTCTGCTTATACATCCAACTGTAAAAACACCACCTCATCCACTGACCAAAATAAAACCTCACAAGCACTGCTTCATTTGGCAATTTTAAATTACCAATATCCAGCTGTACATGACAAGATGTTTTGCAAAAAAAAGTTAAACTGTAGCTTCAGTAAACTTATCACCATATGATAAATTATACCTATACCACCAAACCTAGGGATTTAGGTGTTCATTTATGTTATTTTATGTACAAATAATAAGTATATACTGTAATTCTTATTCAACACAATTGTTCTGAGATTCAGAATTATGTTTTCATTATTTACAGTAGTAGTGATAGAAACAAACAGTGGTTATTTGATTAAATTCTTCTTCTTTATGGGTCCTGTGGGCAGAGTTGCAGTTTTGCCATAATTTAGTGCATTTCCAAGGTACTCTTCAAGTTAATGTGCAAGTCTACTCAGAGCTAAGACTGTAAAAACAGCACTTTCCTCCTCACATCGGCTTCCCAAGGGTATTTAAAGTCCTATCTGCTGACTTTGCTGACAAAAAAGTTTTGAATTCTAGTAGCTGTATTGGTACTGTAGGGCTAAGAGAAATGGAGCTGAATTTTATGGCTTTTTGTGCTTCATCACCAGAAAGTTCCAATTATAGAGCCAGTTACACCTATTTATACCAGTAACCAGTTGAAAGCAACAAGCTTGTACAGATGTCAGTGAGGACAAAATTTAACCTGCAGAAACTTTTTACTAGTGATGGCATTTTGCCTAGTGAGCATTCCCCAGGTGTAAACACATTTGTAATAGATGCATAGACAATATTCCTAAATTCAGATACCAAAATTATACATACATACAAATAGGATAATCATTCAGTAAATCATAACCTTTTCAATGGTATCTCATATGGTCTATTTGTATAAAATACATCATAGTTATGCCATAATTGTATCACAATAATATCTCTATGAAGAATATGTGGCACAGTGTCACAGTAGGCCTGTGCATTCTTAGTAGCATCTTGTAGGCCAAGTTCTCTACCCTGAGGGACAAGCCGCAGCCAGTGCACATCCACTGAAAGGGAAGATGGGGAGGCAGAAAACACATTTGGGGGGGTCTGTTGCCCTGCATTCTCAGACCTATGCTCGGAGAAAGATCCATTGGCCTAGCACACAGAGGCCTCTATGGCTGGGGGCATGGTTAGTGGCTCTGCTAGCCAAGCTCACACTCCTACATGTAGAAAGGGATGCACAACAGCTGCTACTGCAGCCCAAGGCTCTGCAGCCTGTCCAAGCCCCTGAAAGCCCATTTACATAGGCTGTGCACAGGGACCAGTGTTTGTGGCTTTGTATCAAATAAATGCAAGTAGCTCAAGATCTAAACCTACCAATGTATAGTGCACAGCAGAAAATGTGTATAGTGGATCCCTTACATTGCTTTTTTATTTGGAAATGCAACTGATGTTTTCTATTCTTGCAGCAGTTTTAGTATATAACAGTCAAAACTTCTAAGACATACTGGCCAGATCCACACCTGATGTAATTTGTAGCTCTCTTGAAGTCACTGGAGCTATAATGATTTACACCATTTGAAAAACTAATCCCATTGACTCCATAACAACATATTGCAACCACAGACAAACAGTTCAATCAAGACATGTAATAGGGTTGACAGAAGACAGAAAAGGTATTTTATTTAAATGAAATCTAAAATCTTTTCTGTTTTTCCTCCTTAGTTCAGACCTTGACTATCATACCTTTGGCATTATAAAAAAATAAAAGCTAAAGCCCTGATTCTAATGTACATCTCTCAGTTCTAGTGGATGGCACTGCTTATTATTTTTGCTTTGGGTTAATGACAATATAACTTTTTGAACTGAATTTTGGTTTAAGATTGTTATTTGCAATTAATACTTTTACAGTTGTCTGACCCTATCATAGCTTGGGCTTTAGGCCATATTTCTGCTCAAAGGTATGCATAAACAAGCATAGCTGCATTCATAAGCACGCTGAGAATGAAAGCAATAGCATAAAGTGAGAGACAGTTGAAAGACCATTGTTTAGCAACCAGTCAGAATTGCCAGCTAGTGTATCTCTCTGTGTACAGAGCATCAGGGCCGGCTCCAGGCACCAGGCACCCAAGCTGGTGCTTGGGGCGGCACCTGGAGGGGGGCGGCGCGGCGCTCCGGCCGCCGGGGAGCGCGGGGCCACAGCCGGGCTCGCCGCCCTCCCCCCGGCGCTCTGGCCGCCCTCCCCCCCC
>NW_020664476.1:791377-792826 GCF_002925995.2 Terrapene triunguis | reverse complement strand
AAGAGTAACAAGAAGGGTTTCTTCAGGTATGTTAGCAACAAGAAGAGAGTCAAGGAAAGTGTGGACCCGTTACTGAATGAGGGAGGCAACCTAGTGACTGAGGATGTGGAAAAAGCTAATGTACTCAATGATTTTTTTGCCTCTGTCTTCACAGACAAGGTCAGCTCCCAGACTGCTGCACTGGGCAGCACAATATGGGGAGAAGGTGACCAGCCCTCTGTGGAGAAAGAAGTGGTTCGGGACTATTTAGAAAAACTGGACGTGCACAAGTCCATGGGGCTGGACGCGCTGCATCCGAGGGTGCTAAAGGAGTTGGCGGATGAGATTGCAGAGCCATTAGCCATTATTTTTGAAAACTCATGGCGATCGGGGGAGGTCCCGGATGACTGGAAAAAGGCTAATGTAGTGCCCATCTTTAAAAAAGGGAAGAAGGAGGATCCGGGGAACTACAGGCCAGTCAGCCTCACCTCAGTCCCTGGAAAAATCATGGAGCAGGTCCTCAAGGAATCAATTATGAAACACTTAGAGGAGAGGAAAGTGATCAGAAACAGTCAGCATGGATTCACCAAGGGGAAGTCGTGCCTGACTAACCTGATTGCCTTCTATGCTGAGATAACTGGCTCTGTGGATGAGGGGAAAGCAGTGGATGTGTTATTCCTTGACTTTAGCAAAGCTTTTGATACGGTCTCCCACAGTATTCTTGCTGCCAAGTTAAAGAAGTATGGGCTGGATGAATGGACTGTAAGGTGGATAGAAAGCTGGCTAGATCGTCGGGCTCAACGGGCAGTGATCAATGGCTCCATGTCTAGTTGGCAGCCAGTTTCAAGCGGAGTGCCCCAAGGGTCAGTCCTGGGGCCGGTTTTGTTTAATATCTTTATTAATGATCTGGAGGATGGTGTGGAGTGCACTCTCAGCAAGTTTGCAGATGACACTAAACTAGGAGGCGTGGTAGATACACTAGAGGGTAGGGATCGGATACAGAGGGACCTCGACAAATTAGAGGATTGGGCCAAAAGAAACCTGATGAGGTTCAACAAGGACAAATGCAGAGTCCTGCACCTAGGACGGAAGAATCCCATGCACAGCTACAGACTAGGGACCGAATGGCTAGGTAGCAGTTCTGCAGAAAAGGACCTAGGGGTCACAGTGGACGAGAAGCTGGATATGAGTCAACAGTGTGCTCTTGTTGCCAAGAAGGCTAACGGCATTTTGGGCTGTATAAGTAGGGGCATTGCCAGCAGATCGAGGGATGTGATCGTTCCCCTTTAGTCGACATTGGTGTGGCCTCATCTGGAGTACTATGTCCAGTTTTGGGCCCCACACTACAAGAAGGATGTGGAAAAATTGGAAAATTGGAAAGAGTCCAGCGGAGGGCAACAAAAATGATTAGGAGTCTGGAGCGCATGACTTATGAGGAGAGGCTGAGGGAACTGGGATTGTTTAGTCTCC
>NW_020664476.1:788557-791277 GCF_002925995.2 Terrapene triunguis | reverse complement strand
CTTTGAGCAGGGGGTTGGACTAGATGACCTCCTGAGGTCCCTTCCAACCCTGATATTCTATGATTCTATGAAGCGATGCAGGTGCTGGGGCTGTGAACCGCTGTCCGCTGGTGCACTATGTGGTATTTCAGGCTCTGGCTGAGCCTCTTGGGTAGGGTTATCTGTTGCTTCTGCCAGTTCAGGCTCGCTGGTTCCCTCTGGCGTTGGAGTTGTAGACGGGTTTGCAAGCGCTGGACTCAGTGCTGGCAATGGTTCTGGTGCTGGTTGCGTTGCCAGTTCCGGTTCTGGGACTGGCTTTGGCTGGGTCTCTGGGATTGGATCCACTACGGCTGTTGCAGTCGCTGGCAGGGGATCCGGTTTCACCGCCTTTGTCTGGGTCTCTGGTAACACAGATGGGGCCCTGGTGGACGGCTCAGGAACAGGGATGGGGGTGAAAGCTTGCTTAGCCTGGCTGCGGGTGACTATTCCCACCCTCTTGGCTAGCTTCACATGGTTGCCCAAGTCTTCCCCCAGCAGCACGGGGATGGGATAATTGTCATAGACTGCAAAAGTCCACATTCCTGACCAGCCCTTGTACTGGACATGCAACTTGGCTGTAGGCAAGGTTACAGACTGTGACATGAAGGTTTGAATTGTCACTGGAACCTCCGGGTTGATGAGTTTGGGGTCCACTAGGGATTGGTGGATAGTTGACACTTGTTCCCCAGTGTCCCTCCAAGCGATAACCTTCTTTCCGCCCACTCTCAAGGTTTCCCTTCGCTCCGAGGGTATGAGAGAGGCATCTGGGTCTGGGGATCTTTGGTGTGATTGTGGTGTAATGAACTGTAATCGGTTGGGGTTCTTGGGGCAGTGAGCTTTTATATGTCCCAGTTCATTACATTTAAAACATCGCCCTGCTAAGGTATCACCGGGGTGATGTTGGTTGGTGGAGACTGGTGTGGTGGGGTGAGAAGGCGTCTGGGGTTTCCCTTGGGATGTAGGTGGGGCCTTGGGTTGTCCCCGGTGGTAAGGTTTTGTTTCGGCTTGCCCCTTCTGATATTCGCTCTAACTGCTACTAGTTTTTTTCTTTTCTGCCACCTCCACCCATTTGGCTCCAATCTCCCCCACCTTGGTTACAGTTTTGGGCTTCCCATCTAGGATGTACCTTTCTATTTCCTCAGGAACACCCTCTAAAAACTGCTCCATTTTTACTAGGGAAACCAGATCTTCCAGAGATTTAACATTTGCTCCTGATACCCAAGAATCACAATTTTTGTCAATGTGGTAGGCATGTCGGGTAAATGACACGTCTGGTTTCCACCTTAGGACTCTGAACCGCCGACAGGCATGCTCGGGTGTTAGCCCCATTCTGAGTCTGGCCTTGTTTTTAAAAAGTTCATAACTGTTCATGTGTTCCTTAAGCATTTCAGCCGCTACCTCTGCTAAAGGTCCACTGAGCTGCGGCCTCAGCTCTACCATGTACTGGTCTGTAGTGATGCTGTACCCAAGGCAGGCCCTTTCAAAATTTTCTAAGAAGGCCTCAGTATCATCGCCTGCCTTGTAGGTGGGGAATTTTCTGGGATGGGAAGGGGTACCTGGAGAGGGGTTGCTAGGATTGGCTGGTATATCCGGCCTAGCCCTTGCTAATTCCAGTTCATGCTTCCTCTCTTTTTCCCTCTCCTCCATCTCTTTTTCTTTCAGCTCCATAGCTCTCTTGTGGGCCTCCTCTTTGGCTTTCTCTTCTCTTTCATGGGCCTCCTCTTTGGCTTTCTTTTCAGCTTCTTGCTCGAGTTTTTTTAATTGAAGCAGTCTCTGATGTTTTTTTTCATTTTCTTCTGCTTCTAGTCTGGCCAGTTCTAGTTTGTTAGCTACTTCTTTGGTAGTCATTTTCCTGTTTTCTTGTGCTGGGCCACACCCATCTGCAGTTGACTGAAACTGGGATGCACTCAGCTCAGGCTGCTGCTGAGGTAACAGAGACTTTCTAACTAGCTATCCCCGAGAGGTAGAAAGAAAAAAAACAATTCAGCTTGTAAATTCCTTTTACCAGCTGTTTGCTCACTGATTGAACCCTTCTCTTAACAAAGACCCTTGTTAAAAAAACTTAACACCTCTGCCTTCAGGCAAGGAGAGATAAGATATGCATCTACCTTCAGCTCTGCTTTCCAAGCAGCTAGAAAGGAGGAAAAAAAATCTTACTGGCTTTTGGTTTAAAATGATTCCACCGCTCTGCCACCATGTCAAGGCTGCTTCCCTACTCTGAACTTTAGGGTACAAATATGGGGGCCTGCATGAAAACTTCTAAGCTTAACTACCAGCTTAGATCTGGTCCGCTGCCACCACTCTCGATGCTAATTCCCTTCCCTGGGTAGCCTTGAGAGACTCTTCACCAATTCCCTGGTGAATACAGATCCAAACCCCTTGGATCTTAAAACAAGGAGAAATTAACCATCCCCCCTCCTCCCTTCCACCAACTCCTGGTGGATCAAGATCCAACCCCCTTGGATCTAAAAACAAGGAAAATCAATCAGGTTCTTAAAAAGAAGGCTTTTAATTAAAGAAAAAGGTAAAAATCATCTCTGTAAAATCAGGATGGAAAATAACTTTACAGGGTAATCAAACTTAAAGAGCTCAGAGGACCCCCCTCTAGCCTTAGGTTCAAAGTACAGCAAACAGAGATAAACACTCTAGCAAAAGGTTGAGAAAACAAAGGTAAACTAACACGCCTTGCCTGGCTGTTTACT
>NW_020664476.1:772714-788547 GCF_002925995.2 Terrapene triunguis | reverse complement strand
ACTGAACTGCATTTGGCTGTTTCTTTCTGGTTAGGTCTGTCAGCGGGCCGGCGATTTGGCTGTAGTGTGGTACAAATCGCCTATAATATCCGGCCAAGCCTAAGAAGGATGCAGGCCCCCACTTGTTCAGAGAGACTTGTTCAGAAAGATGTGGAGAGCCTGGATTGATGTCTGGTCCCTTTTAGTCCCAAGAGCGAACAACCCCCAAAACAAAGAGCACAAACAAAAGCCTTCCCCCCCCCCAAGATTTGAAAGTATCTTGTCCCCTTATTGGTCCTTTGGGTCAGGTGTCAGCCAGGTTACCTGAGCTTCTTAACCCTTTACAGGTAAAAGGATTTTGGAGTCTCTGGCCAGGAGGGATTTTATAATACTGTACACAGGAGAGCTGTTACCCTTCCCTTTATAGTTATGACAATTGCCTTTTTAGTGGCTGGCCCAGAAAGCGGGTTTAGGACCTACTTCTACTTTTAGCTAAAGGAGTGCCTCTTTAGCTTGTGGCAGAGGCCTGTTTTGGGGTGAAAGCATGAAGGTTCTAGTCCCAGCTCCCTCTCTGTGTGTGACTCATAACTGTCATTTCCAGCATATGACTTTGTTACTAGTGATCAAATTCAGGGATTTGGTGTGAGCCTATTTCCAGTTCATTCGCTAAAGGCAGCAAATGAAGATTATCAATTACTCAGTGTTGTTCAGGCCACAGCAGCAAACATGCATATGAATGCTTCTCTGGGGGATAGGATCTTGCAGTCTGCCACTTCTGTTCACGCAGAGATCTACAGAGCATTCAGGACTCAAGCATGTCTTCCTGCAGGTTTCCTTCAATGGTAAAAGGGTAACTTTATTCCTGTTGCTCAGCTCATCATTTGGGATGTTCAAATGGTAAACAGTCCTTGTGTTCGGGGAGATTTTGGCAAATCAGTAAAGTGCCTAAACCACTATCGCTTGTTGCTAACAGTAGCCAAGTTAGCAGGCCATACTGAACCACTCTAGCTTATTGCTAAAAGTAGCCCTGTTAGCAGGTCGTAAATTGGTCATGCAGCAGCTTCAGCGTAACCAAGGCATGAGGGGAGGGGGTTTTGGTTGCCACAGACAGGACAGCTTGACCCTGTGCCCTTCCTGCTGAGAATGTTGAAATTGCTGATGCATGCATTTTAGAAAAACAAGAAGTCTGTATATATGTGGCCCGGGAATGTTTGTCAGGGCCCCAAGGCATGGACACTCTGAGGAAAAAAAGACACCCCCCCAATATCTGGTAAATTGATGACCATAAGGAAATCTCTTGTTTGACCTTTTTAAACCTGCTTGCTTAGCAAGTTTTCATTAAGGGATATGTCATTGTATTACTAATGTATAAATAAAGGGAAAAAGTTTGAGGTAATTGGACTTCTTCTTCAGGCATGCTCCCTCTGGACGCATCTTGGTCCCCACTGGCAGACGGAAGCCTGGCCAGCAGAAGCCTGTTACGGTGCCACTCGAAAGCCATGCTCAGAGTTGGTAATTATTGAGGGTTGGGGGTGTTTTACTAACCTGTTGCGGATGTGTGTAAGTGCTTGAGACTAAGTAAAGTTTAGCTTTAAGTGAAAGCACTCTTGTGTTGTCCGGTTTGTGCCAGCCATCTATCGGTCGAACGGCCATGTCTCCCCTGATTTATTTCCTGACACCACCTCGCACAGAGTAAAAGTTACCAGGAGCTTTGGGTTGAAAGAACCCCAGGTAACACTTGCTGTGCTGAAACTGAACAATGTGAAAATAGCAGGCTGAATGCTGCACTCCTTAGTTAAACCCAGTGCTTAATTTGTGCCAGGGCTGAACCCCAGCACCTCTAGGCTTGGCAGTTCATAGTCCTGGCACTTCTGGGCTTGCTGCCTTAGTTATGAATGTAAAAATTTGCTTGAGCCCTAGCACCTTCCTTTACAAATTTAAGCACTGGTCCGCCCTCAGCTGATGGCAGTAGAAGTTGGATTGAGAGCCCTGTCCTGCAGCCCTTGCTTACATGAGTAGCTATTGACTTCTGTGGATATATCACATAATCAGATTGAGGGATTTGTCCCAAAGGGCATGAGTCTCCATTCTTATACTGGCTTTAAGCCAACACAGATCTTGTCTTGTGTAATGGAAGGGAGAATTGGGTCCATAGCTCTTAATTATAGATGATATTTCACAGCATGCTACGGGCAGCGGTTATTGCTACAGCACCACTCTGACATTAATGCTATGTAATTCCAGTGTATATCAGTATATATTCTGCTTTAGTAATGGTTTAACACTCAAAAGAAGAGCTGTGCAGATTAAGCAGTCTATTTGAATGGGACAGGCTCCATAAAGGATGAATCATAGACAAGAAACTGGTTTATAATAACTCAAATCAGGTTCTCATATTGTTGTTGTCTCAAATTATATCCCCTCTTAGCCTGATGGCAGTTGTTAACAGAAGTGGACACAGTCTCAGGCTAGGTCTACACTACGGGGGGGGGGGGGGGAGTCGACCTAAGATACGCAACTTCAGCTACGTGAATAGCGTAGCTGAAGTTGCGTATTTTAGGTCGACTTACCTGGCTGTGAGGACGGCGGCGAGTCGACCACTGCTGCGCCGCCGTCGACTCCGCTTCTGCCTCTTGCCACGGTGGATTTCCGGAGTCGATGGCAGAGCCATCGGGGATCGATTTTATCGCGTCTTCACTAGACGCGATAAGTCGATCCCCAATAAATCGATTGCTACCCGCCAATCTGGCGGGTAGTGAAGACGTGCCCTCAGTGAGGTCAACTCAGGTGAATCTCTTGTCCAGCTATACAGAAAGAAGGACAGGAGATACTTGATATGGATTTAATCAGGCCACAACTTTATTATTAGATGTCTGGGACTACCTGGCAGATAAGTGTGTACAGTGTAGGTACCCCTGTGTTTATGCCGTAATTATCCGGGGGCTTCCAGCAGCTCCCCATCTTTTTCCATCCAGGTCCCTCTAGCAAATCCATGGCCGGGATCTTACTATCCATCCCGCCTCGTAAGAGGGCTAGGGTAGGCTATTAGAAAGGGGATTGGCTCCCTGCCATTCCAACCATAGGAGCCCCAAATCCTCCACCGTTTCGGTCTTGTAACCAGCACCTCCTTTTTAAGTTCTTTACTAGTCCATTTATCTGGTCAGTGGATGCCTTCCCTATGGACCTGTACTGGACATCTGCCACAAGGAGGAGCCAGCAATTAACTTGCTACCTCCCCCTCCAAACCCAGACATCTTCCAATGGCCTTTTGTATAGCAGCCCAAAAACATGTCACCCTCCCAAATGAACTCGATTGGCCATTGCACTATGAAGGATCGTCAAGGACTCTCGCAGCTGGGTTGCTAATGCCACGTACCACAACACCTGCCCCTTCCTGATGGGCTATATAGGTGACCAGCATTCCGGATCCTGAAATTGGAAGAACTCTAGAACTTTCTTCATAGCTGAGCCATGTGCCCAGAGTCCAGGATCTGTATGCCACCGCCAACCTCATATGCCATGGCTCCATAGTGCCAGCGACATCTACTAGAGTTCATCGCTAGCTCCTGGTGCAAGCCTCTGCACTCTGTTGAACTGAAAATGAGACAGGGGATCCACTACGTCAGTTCAACAGAGTGCAGGGGCTTGCCCTGTTAATGGAGCCACCTCATGGGTATGAAAGTTGATGAAAATCGATATTCCCTTGGAGTGCTGTTGGGGACGTATTCCCCTCTCAGGATTTTATCCATAGTCGTATTGAGAAAGTGAACTTCCATGGGGTCAGCCACCCCAGCATAAGCGTACTCAGGACTGATTGACGGGGCCTCCTTGGTGCCCTGTTCCCCCACAGTCCCCCCAGGAATCTCAACTCTATTCCAGGAGGTTATATGTCTTTATGACTAGTGAGTCGAAATGCGCCCAGGGGTTTCATCCACACTGCTGCCCCCCCCCCCCTTTTAGTGGGTCTGCCCCACCTACCTGTCTCCCGACTTCCAAATTCATGCCCATACTGGGCCTCCCCTGGAACCCAAGCCAGGCCCCTCACTCACAGATGCCTGAAGTTGTTGCAACAATTGCAGATTAGCTTGCATCAGCTGTGCAACACATTAGTGTTCCCACCAAGGGCGCACCCTCCAGATGGGTCTGATATGGATTCTGGGACTCCCATTCCTAGCCCCGGCCTATTTATTACCTGGCAAGGCCCACTCCGATCCCCCTCAAGTAAACTCTGAGAGGGACAATTTGAGTCCAGACCCCGTACCTCCCGGAGGACCCTGCAACCACCACCTGTTGCCACACTGCAAGGCAGTATATCACCTGTGCCACCTGTCCCCCGAACCTCTGTCTGTTGCAGAGCACACTCACCCCTGGAATCAGCATCACCTCCATCTCCTGGGCTCAGTGTAGAAGAACATCCAATACACTTTAGAAGCTCTGCAATGCTGTGGAAACAACCTCACTGACCACTTGCCACAAATGGCTTCTGACTATCCCACCAGCAAACATAGCCTGCATGTGTGGTTGCTTCCCCTGGAACATCCCTCCCCCCAGTCCATGAGGCTGCCCTGGGTGATCTAACACACCACAATGGGCTTCCCCAAACCCTGTCTTGGTAACTGCCCTTGGCAGGAGCACCGGGCAGGCGGGCAGAGTAGGGAAAGCCCCTGTGCCCTGATCCCGCTCCCCAGCTGGAGTGCTGGGCAGGTGGGTGCAGTGGGGCAAGCCCCCGCAAGCACTGGGGCCAGAGTAGAGCCGGGGATGGGCCTGGATGTTAAATGGGTGGGCCTAGGGTTACCATATTTTAGTTTTAAAAAAGGAGTACACTCCACGGGGCCCCGGCCCCGCCCCAACTCTGCCCCCTCCCCTGAATGCTCCACCCCCTGCTCCTCCCCCTCCCCTGCTTCCCACGAATCAAATGTTCGTGGGAAGCCTGAAACAGGGAGGCAGCAGGTAAGCTGGGGCTGGGGCTGGGGTGGGGTGCGGTGCGGCCCAGTCCGGCCCCCCTGGCCGAGCGGCTCTCTCTGGCGGCTGGCCGGCCCAGGTCAAGAGGCTCTGGCCCCAGCGTCTCCTGCTCGGCTCGGGCCCTGGGGCGCCGACCCCCGGCCCAGCCCCCGGCCGAGCACCCCCGGCCGAGCACCGCCGTCCCCGTCCCCGTCCCCGTCCCCATCCCGGCCCCGGCTGAGCACCGCTGGCCCCGGCCGAGCACCGCCGTCCCCGTCCCTGGCCCTGGCCCGGCCCTCGGCCGAGCACTGCTGGCCCCGGCCCGGCACCGCACCGCCAGCCCTGGCCCCCGGCCCCGCACTGCCGGGCCCTCCCTCCCTATTTTCCCGGACATGTCCGGCTTTTTGGGATTTCCTCCCAGACGGGGATTTGAGGCCCAAAAAGCCGGACATGTCCGGGAAAATCCGGACGTATGGTAACCCTAGGTGGGCCACAGCCCATGCAGGCCCATCTGTGGCTATGCCCCGGCCTCCCTGTGAGCTGCTTCTACCCTGACAGTGCCTGTCCCTGTCTGGGGAAGGAGGAACTTCCCCCCCCTCACCCTCCTGTGACCACATGGAGCCATGCTGCCTAGCATGCCTGGATCCTCTGCTTCCTGCTGCTGCCTTGCCTGCTGAGTGGAGAAAGGGGTTTCCAATGCCAGGCCTTGCACCTTTAAAGCCTTCTGCCCTTACATTCCGCTCCCTCCGGGAGTGAATCAGTGCTGCAAAGACGACCACCACCCACCTTTTTGCAGCAGTTTCTGACCTTCTCCTCCCCCCCCCCCCACCATAAAGCACTACTGCCTTTCTCCGGTAAGCCTGGAAAACGTTCCCCCATCCCCTTGCTTTAGGTGTGATGCAGTCATTAGCAACATTTGGGCTTTAAATACTTCAATGTGTTTTCAATTTAATACAGTACTTTGGAGAGAAGTGATTCTCACCACAGACCTGTTCCAAAGCCCATGGAAGTAAATGAGCAGGATTTGGCCAATAACACTTATTTTGCATTGTTTGCACTATTGAGGTCATAAATGACAAAGTCCTCCTTTTAGCTGATGCTTACATTTCAGACAAGCTGGGAAGGTTGTCAAATGCACAAGCTTCTAGTACAGGAGTCGGCAACCTTTAAAAAGCAGTGTGCCGAGTCTTCATTTATTCACTCTAATTTAAGGTTTTGCATGCCAGTAATACATTTTAATGTTTTTAGAAGGTCTCTTTCTATAAGTCTATAATATATATCTAAACTATTGTTGTATGTCAAGTAAATAAGATTTTTAAAATGTTTAAGAAGCTTCATTTAAAATTAAATTAAAATGCAGAGCCCCTCGTACAAGTGGCCAGGACCTGGGCAGCGTGAGTGCCGCTGAAAATCAGCTCGTGTGCCGTCTTCGGCACGCGTGCCATAGGTTGCCTACCCCTGTTCTAGTCTTTCTAGAGAGTCACTTTGAGAGATTTCACTGTAACAGAAAGGCAGACACAAAACACTAAATTGAGTGGGAAAATATCATAAATAAGTTTTACCTTTTTTAAAAATAAACATGAACAGTTAAAAAAATCGAAGTTCTCCTTGCATTGCAACAGGAGCATTGTCCCACGCAAGAAGCTCTGAGAACTGATTTCAGTGGAAGTAGGGACAGCTCAGCACTTAGCAAATTCAGCTCTAAAGATGTTACTCACTTTGAAGAAATCACCATAACATGAAATCTCCCATTTCCCAACTGTAAATGCAGTAGTGACTGAGACAAATATTAATATGAATGGAGTAATCCTGTAAACCTTTCTGCATGGAACTAGTCCTACTTAAGTCAATTTATTCCTATGGGTAGGGGTTTGCAGGGTTCTGAACTTTATCCAATGCACACTGAAGTCCACAGAAAGTCACCTAACCCAGAAAACCAAAAGCATACATTCATTGAAGTTTATGAACACTTTCCAAAATTTAAATGCTAATCCCATTATTTACATGCAAATGGACAGTAACTGGATCTTTCTCAGTGTGGCAGAAGTCAACCTGAATTTCTTTGTAGGAAATGTCAGATTTTGATGGGCATACACTAGCTAATACACATGCATACTGTACACAAGAATTCATGATAGGTTAAATTATCTGTTAAAGAAAGAAATTGTAGCTGCTGATTATTTGTAACATTCCTGAGTTCTTGCAGCTTCCTTTGACATATTTATGGTGCTGATAAATTAAGGTCTTGGCTTTTATGTAAAATAGAACGTTTTGATTAATTCATGAGGATGAGGAACAGTTCTTCAGAATAGTATTTTCTTCATCCAAAGTATCTTTAAAAAAGCTGGGCATATTAAACCTAAAACCATATCTAGTTAAGAATGAATGATATTTTCTAAATAATTGGAATGTATTTGTCATATCAGAGTTGGTTGTGTCACCATATCCTGTGTAAGGTACCTCATTTGGATTATAATTTCAGCAATTCCTTTGGGGGCTGAAATGTGGTAGAGGATTCTCAACACAACTTATCAAATAAGAAAGGCTGGGGAAAAAAGTATTTTCTGAAATATATTTATTCTTTTAGTAACTCTGGGCTTGCTTTGTTTCTTTCAATAATTAAAATTTGCTGACAGCTTTTCACTTGGAATGTGGCGTATGATATTTGGATAGTTTAATGTGAATGAGAAACCAATGTAGAAAAAGTGGCACACTGAGGCCCTGATCCTGCAAAGATTTACTCAGATTTTTAACTTTATGCATTGGCGCTACTTGGTGTATAAAGTTAAATGTATATTTGTGGGATTGAGCCCTGAATTTTGATCATTCCACAGAGTTTCCACTGGCTTCGCAGCCATGCATCCTGGAGTACTTTGAGGCAGTGGGGATGTTATATCATCTAATTTGGACCTGCCGAACAAATGCTAATATGAGATGAATGGCCAAATATCTGACTTACAGAATGTACAGGGTTTTTTAAAACTACATCTTTTCCAAGTAGCATTAAATCTTGATAAAATTATGAAGTGCTAGATTTTTCTTTCACTTAAAAGCAATAACTTCTAACATGCTCATTCTCTGAATTACATTAAGGGCACATTTAAAAATCAACCATACATTTATCATCTTTTTGTATGATGGTAAAATGTCAATATACACAACACACTAAGTGTGAAGAAGAGGCAAAAGTGTTATAAATATTGTTCAGGAAAAACATCAAACCCTGTATATTAAATAAGCTTTACAGGTTTACATAGATCTCCCTCCTGAAATGGTAAATTCTAACTCCTCCAACATTAAGCAGCAAACTAAAATACAGTGTAGTTGAGATAACTCATTGCCATTAGTAATTGATTAAAGTAGCACTCATCACATGTATTAAAATGCTTTATGGTAATTAACACAAAGGAGAAAATTCTGTGTTGCTTTACACCCGTTGGGATTGCAAGGGGTAGATATTGGTGAATAACTTGAACAAAATATTCAATCAGTAAGCAGTAAAAGCAACTTTATATAGAATATATAAAATGTAACAAGTGGAAGAAAGGGGCAGTAGATAGTCATGAATATAAATCAGAAGCAAGGAATTGTAGAAAATTGATAAGGGAAGCAAAAGGATGCAAGGAGAAATCTATGGCCAGCACAGCTAAGGACAATAAGGAGTTTTTAAAGTATATTAGGAATAAAAAGACCCCTAACATTGGTATTAATACATTGCTAGATGGAAATGGTAGAATTATTAATAATAATGCAAAAAAGGCAGAAGTGTTCAATAAATATTTCCATTCTGTATTTGGGGGAAAAGATGGATTCATATCACATGATATACTTTCCACTCCAACAGTAACTAAGGATGATGTTAAACAACAGCTATTAAAGTTAGATATTTAAAAATCAGCAGATCCAGATAACTTGCACCCAAGAGTTTTATAAGAGTTGGCTGAGGAGCTCACCGGACCATTAATGTTGATTTCTTTTTTATTAGTAAGTCTTGAAATGCTCAGGAAGTTCTGGAAGAAGGATAATGTGCCAATTTTTTAAAAGAGTAAACAGGATAACCTGGGTAATTATAGGCTTGTAAGTCTGATATTGATCCCCGGAAAGATAATGGACTGGCTCATACAGGATTCAAATAAAGAATTATAGGCGAGTAATATAACTAATGCAAATCAACCTGGGTTTATGGAAAATTCACTGTCAAATTCGCTTGATAATCTCATCCAAAAAAGTTACAAAATTGGTTGATGAAGGTATTAGTGTTTATACTTCTGTAAGACATCGTGATTTAAAAAAACTAGAACGATATAAAAGTTACATGGCACACATAAAATGGATTAAAAACTGGCTAACTAATAGATCTCAATGTAATTGTAATTGGGAAATCATCAAACACATATGTTTCCAGTGGGGTTCTAGAGGGAGTGGTTCTTGGCCTTATATGCTATTTAACACTATTATCAATTACCTAGAAGAAAACATAAAATAATCACTGATAAAGTTTGCAGCTGCCCCCAAAATTGGGGGAGTAATAAATAATGAAGAGGACAGGTCACTGATACAGAGTGATTTGTATCACTTGGTTAACTGCATGCAAGCAAACAATATACATTTTAATACCACTAAATGTAAATGTATACATCTAGAAACCAAGAATGTAGGCCATACTTGCAGAATGGAGGTCTCTATCCTGGAAAGCAGTGATTCTGAAAAAGATTTGGGGATTGTAGTGGATAATCAGTTGAACCTGAGCTCCCAATGTGATGCTATGGCCAAAAGGACTAATTCAATCCTTTGAGGCATAAACACTGGAATCTCGAGTAGGAGTAGAGAGGTTATTTGGCACTTGTGCTACCACTGCTGGAATACTGTGTCCAGTTCTGGTATCCAAAATTCAAGAAGGACACTGCTAAATTGGAGAGGGCTCAGAAAAGAGTCACAAGAATGATTAAAGAATTAGAAAACATGCCTTATAGTGATAGGAGGGAGCTCATCTTTTTTTAGCTTAACAAAGAGAAGGTTAAGGGGGTGACTTCATCACTGTTTATAGGGGAATATAAAATAATCCAATAGCTGGAAGCTGAAGCTAGACAAATTCAGACTGGAAAGAAGGCATATATTTTTAACAGTGAGGTAATTATTGGAATAATTGACTGAGGGTTTTGGTGGATTCTCTATCACTGGCAATTTTAAAATCAAGATTGAATGTTTTTCTAAGAGATCTGCTCTAGAAATTATTTTGGGGAAGTTCTATGGTCTGTGCGACACAGGAGGTCAGACTAGATGATCACAGTGGTCCATTCTGGCCTTGGAATCTATTCTATTCTATGCAGGCTCTTACATTCCCCTCATCACTAGTATCTGAGCACTGTTCAGGAAGTGCATTAAGTGATGTGACTAGCGTTTGTTACATGTGGGTCTCTTTTTTTCTCTCTCTTTGTCCTCCTCTGTGGGGAATTTATGGGAGCTCTACTGTGATCTGTGGTGTGAGGGTTTTTTATTAGTGAAAACAGGCCAAAAAGTGCACCCTTGTATCTGGAATGGAAAGTGCTGAGGTTTGTGCTAGTTCTTAGATTCTGTAGGAGTTCATTCCACAGACAAATGTTACCTGTGCAGTGGACAGCTCCATTGTCCTTCATGTGTAAAAAGATAAAACCTGAAAATAATAGTAATGGCCCAATAATGGCTGCAACCTTTCAGTTGGATATAGGGTTGCCAATTTTGATTGGATATATTCCTGGAGGTTTCATCACATGATATCTTTAATTAAAAATTAATCTTTTAATTCCTGGAGATTCCAGGACAATCCTGGAGGGTTGGCAACTAATTGAACTAATGATGTGAACAAAGTTGCAAGATTGGGGCCCTAAGATTTCAAACATGTTTTAAAACTACCCAAAGAATCTGACAGAGGAATGGCAAAGAATTAAGAGTTTAACCAAGCATGGACTAAGGGTGCAAAGTCATTGTATTGGGAAATACAAACGGAAGGTTTTGGAATTATAATTATTTATGTAGGTTATTACAATGACAATAACCATAAATTTTTTTATTAAATCCAAAGGCCGAAGGGTATTTGTATAATTGCTCTACACATGTCTAAAAGCCTAACTAATAAGCAATTTACTACATCCAAACAGTAACAAAACATTCATAAGCATTTGACCAAGATACTTACAAAGGGCCTAAGACCCATATTGGTCAGCTCCACCATGGTCAGGCAGGTATTAGCAATGAACCTTCAAGAGTTCACTTTTTTATACCCTTAACAACCAAATGATGTCATTGCTAAGATCAGATGAAGCAGTTTCTTATAGCCAATTATTTACTGCACCTCATTAACCATGTTTTTATGTCTATTACTTCAGTCCAAACCTTAAATAAGATAACACTGGTATTCTGAAGGATCACTACAAGTTTAACACAGCAACTTTTCTTTCTCATGATCTTATTCTTTTGTTGTCAGGCGTCCGGTTTTTGAATGAAACGCCTGGTTGACAAGGGACCCTGGTGACTTCAGTTGGCACGGTCGGCCAGGCCATTAAAAGTCCGGTTGGTGACGCTGCGAGGGCCTGCCCCCGGAACCGGCCACCAGGTCCCTGCGGCTCCTAGGTGGTGGGGCGGCCAGGGACTGGGAGGCTCCATGCGCTGCCCCTGCCCCTAGCGCCGGCTCCACAAGAACTGTGATCAATGGGAGCTGTAGGTGGCAGTGCCTGCAGATGTGAAGGCAGCGTGCACTGTGCAGAGCTGCCTGGCAACCCATGCGCCTAGAGGCCACAGGGACCTGGCAGCTGCTTCCTCTGAGCTGCAGTAAGCGCTGCCGGGGCTCCGCACCCCAAATCCCTGCCTCAGCCTGGAGCCCCCCCCCTGCACCCCAAAACCCTCATCCCTGGCCCCAGCCCAGAACTTGGGTTCAAAGTTAGCAAGATATAGTCTAATGCCTGGACCCTGCAAAGGTTTAAGCATATGCTTAATTTTAAGATGTAAATAGTCTCACTGAATTCACTGGAACTACTTATATGCTTAAAGTTAAACAAATAGGCCCCACTCTTGCAAGAATTTGCCTAAGGAAGATTCTAAATCATGACTGAATTGTCTGATTTTATTTCATTTTTGAAAAATTACTGTCATCAATAAGGCTATTGATACTTAAAGCCATTTGTTTTCATTTTTTTCTGGTTTTAATGAAAAATTCCTGGGCTTTACAAAAGTTGCTATTTGTGTTTTTACTGACTTTCACCTGAATTTTAGATCACTCAAGTACATGAAAATACTGATTATGTTAAAATCAATACATTGCATTGGTAGATGACTATGTTAATAATAAAATCTAAGTGTAAACAGGAAGCTGTCTATTAAAGTAAGGTAATGTGGTGGAAAGTACACATGCGTGTATGCATATGTGTAGGTAGTGTTAATTTACACTTACGAAATAATCATAGCATTAACTTACTTTTCTCTTTGTTGCTTTTTCCTGTTTTCCTGTCCCGCAATATTAGTAAATATGATATTTACCCTGAAAACTGTGAAGTTAATATTTGGTACCAATTTTCAACTATTTTTAACTTTTGGTAATAAACGCTGATAAATTCCTGGGAAGTTTTAAACAAAATAAAATCCGAAAACAAAGGGACTTGTTAATACTGCACATGATTTTTTTCTTCACAAATGTATTTTATTGTGCATGCCAATATTCTCTTGATGCACAATAAAAACTTATGTAGATATTACACGGAGTGAAAGTAACTTAAAAGTCTTACCAGTACGGGGGCCTAGCTCCGGGCCCCTGGAAGGGGTGGGGCCTCAGGTGGAAGGGGCAGGGCCTCAGACAGAAGGGGCGGGGCTGGGGGGGTCAGCCTCTCCCAGCCAGCCCTTCAGCGCTGCCCGGCCCATGCCTCCCAGGGCTCCAGTGGCGATTTAAAGGGCTCGGGGCTCCGGCTGCTGCTGTGGTAGTGGTGGCGGCAACTGGAAGCTCCGGGCCTTTTTAAATCACCGGACCCCGGGGCAGCTGCCCCTTTTGCCCCTGCCCTCGGCAACCCTGGGGTGGGGGGGGGCAAAAGGGGCAGCCACATTAAAGCACTGCCATGGCAATGCTTTAACGTTGGCTGTGTACAGGCCCGTACCGGTGGCCACTTCTTACCCACTTTCACCTCTGATATTACATGAAAATGTATAGTGATGGAATGTACTTTAGCTATCATTGTAGCAATAATATTTTATGATTGAAATCTATCTTCTGTACCACTCAAAATGCCTATTGGTTATCAAAATGCATCCAATTCTCTGAAACATGATTAGTGTTTCATTATCTGCTCTTAAACCACTATTAAAAATCAAACCGCTTTCTAAGAACCTTTATGGTATACATATTTTAAATTGCGTTTTTAGCCACATTTCTCAGTTACTGTAAAAAAGACATTATTTGTGACTGGGGTTATTCATAGAATTTCTTTTGAACAATTAATGGAAAAATTACATTGACAACATGTTTTCCATATACAACTTACATTATAAAGGCATCTCTTAAGTCCCTTAAAAACATGTGATGGGATTACTCTTACAGAGAGATGGGTAAGTGATCGGGTGGGGGAGGGGCGGGGGGAAGGTAGGACAAGTTTTTTTTTAGAAAGTGTGTTGTATACTTGTTTACAGATAATTTTTCTACCTAGTTATTGTGTTCTTTCAGTGTAAGGCTACCATACCTGCAGTAAAGCCTTACAGTATAGAAAAAAGCTACTGTACTCTGGCTACAGTCTACTTGTACTTAAGGATCAGAGGGGTAGCCGTGTTAGGCTGTATCCACAAAAACCATGAGGAGTCTGGTGGCACCTTAAAGACTAACAGATTTATTTGGGCATAAGCTTTCATGGGTAAAAAACACCACTTCTTCAGATGCATGGAGTGAAAATTACAGATATATCATTGATATATAGATATCTATGCTTGTATCTGTAATTTTCACTCCATCCATCAGTTTCTGAAGTCTTTTTCCACAGCTCACCACTAGATGTCAGAGGAGAGCTCATCTACACTCTGCTTACACGTGCTTTTAATCAGAAAAGGTGGCTTTTTAGGCAAAGTTCCTTTTAACTGTATAAATGCAAATGTCTGCATTCTATGGGCCAGATTCTAATCTCAATTACATCACTGGAGTATGGTACCATTGTCTTCAATGGCATTACAGGAGAGCTGGCTGTATTTTAAAGAATCCTTATTGAGGTTGCAGGAACAAACCATCCAGATGTGTAGAGAGAATAGTAAATATGGCAGGCGACCAGCTTGACTTAACAGTGAAATCCTTGCTGATCTTAAACACAAAAAAGAAGCATACAAGAAATGGAAGATTGGACAAATGACCAGGGAGGAGTATAAAAATATTGCTTGGGCATGCAAGAGTGAAATCAGGAAGGCCAAATCACACTTGGAGTTGCAGCTATCAAGGGATGTTAAGAGTAAGAAGAAGGGTTTCTACAGGTATGTTAGCAACATGATGGAGGTCAGGAAAAGTGTGGGCCCCTTACTGAATGGGGGAGGCAACCTAATGACAGAGGATGTGGAAAAAGCTAATGTACTCAATGCTTTTTTTGCCTCTGTCTTCACCAACAAGGTCAGCTCCCAGACTGCTGCACTGGGCAGCACAGTATGGGGAGGAGGTCACCAGCACTCTGTGGAGAAAGAAGTGGTTCGGGACTATTTAGAAAAACTGGACGAGCACAAGTCCATGGGGCCAGATGCACTGCATCCGAGGGTACTAAAGGAGTTGGCGGATGTGATTGCAGAGCCATTGGCCAGTATCTTTGAAAACTCATGGTGATCAGGGGAGGTCCCGGATGACTGGAAAAAGGCTAATGTAGAGCCCATCTTTAAAAAAGGGAAGAAGGAGGATCCGGGGAACTACAGGCCAGTCAGCCTCACCTCAGTCCCTGGGAAAATCATGGAGCAGGTCCTCAAGGAATCAATTTTGAAGCACTTCGAGGAAAGGAAAGTGATCAGGAACAGTCAGCATGGATTCATGAAGGGCAAGTCATGCCTGACTAACCTAACTGCCTTCTATGATGAGATAACTGGCTCTGTGGATGAGGGAAAAGCAGTGGACGTGTTATTCCTTTACTTTAGCAAAGCTTTTGATACAGTCTCCCACAGTATTCTTGCCAGCAAGTTAAAGAAGTATGGGCTGGATGAATAAGGTGGATAGGAAGCTGGCTAGATCATCGGGCTCAACGGGTAGTGATCAATGGCTCCATGTCTAGTTGGCAGCTGGTATCAAGCAGAGTGCCCCAAGGGTCGGTCCTGGGGCTGATTTTGTTCAATATCTTCATTAATGATCTGGAGGATGGCATGGACTGCACCCTCAGCAAGTTTGCAGATGACACTAAACTGGGAGGAATGGTAGGGATAGGATACAGAAGGACCTAGACAAATTAAAGGATTGGGCCCAAAGAAATCTGATGAGGTTCAACAAGGACAAGTGCAGAGTCCTGCATTTAGGACGGAATAATCCCATGCACTGCCACAGACTAGGGACTGAATGGCTAGGCAGCAGTGCTGCAGAAAAGGACCTAGGGGTTACAGTGGATGAGATGCTGGATATGAGTCAACAGTGTGCCCTTGTTGCTAAGAAGGCTAATGGCATTTTGGGCTGTTTAAGTAGGAGCATTGCCAGCAGATGGAGGGACTTGATCATTCCCCTCTATTCGGCATTGGTGAGGCCTCATCTGAAGTACTGTGTCCAGTTTTGGGCCCCACACTTCAAGAAGGATGTGGAAAAATTGGAAAGAGTCCAGCGGAGGGAACAAAACTGATTAGGGGTCTGGAGCACATGATTTATGAGGAGAGGCTGAGGGAACTGGGATTATTTAGTCTGCAGAAGAGAAAAATGAGGGGGGATTTGATAGCTGCTTTCAACTACCTGAAAG
>NW_020664476.1:770449-772614 GCF_002925995.2 Terrapene triunguis | reverse complement strand
GGGGGGGGGGGGGGAGTTAGGTTGGATATTGGGAAAAACTGTTTCACTAGGAGGGTGGTGAAGCACTGGAATGGGTTACCTAGGGAGGTGGTGGAATCTCCTTTCTTAGACGTTTTTAAGGTCAGGCTTGACAAAGCACTGGCTGGGATGATTTAGTTGGGGATTGGTCCTGCTTTGAGCAGGGGGTAGGACTAGATGACCTCCTGAGGTCCCTTCCAACTGATACCAGTCAGGTCTGTGTTCTTGGGGAACCAGGGTGCAGCATTCAGCCTGACTCATGAAAGACACCCCCCCCCCCAGCCTCTGCTTAAACTAAAACCCATCAGAGGAAAAAAAAAACTTGCAGAGAGCAGTGAAGGGCGTTGGGAGACACACCTAGACCCCTCCTGACAAGGGTGACAAGATTAAGACATCTCCATTAGCATACACAATGAAGAACAGAGACAACTCCCCTAGCCTCATCTGCATGAAAGATGGGGCAGGGAGACATCTCAATTTGCATACAGAACGGAGAACAGAGAACCGCACTGAACTCTGGGACCAGAAAAAGCAGGGAAGCACTACATCATGGGAATCTCTGCTCCAGATGCTAATGAACTTATGCCTGCACACATCCAGCTCAGCAATTATCAGACCAATTCTAATAATGAATCCTTGATTGATATAGAAAATACTGAGGCAGCCTAGTTGCATTGTGAGCTCCCTGGAAGAAAACACCACCCATAGCCAAGAGTGACCAGCTCCTATTATCTAGCCTAAAGAAAATCCTTGAGTCATCAGCTTACCTATAAACAAATCTAGTGTTCTCCCTTGAACCATTGTATTTTCCCTACAAAAATTCCTACTCACCCTCCAGTCAGTGTTCTGATGCTTAGATCCAAAATATGCATCAGTTCCACTGACTCCCATATTCATATGGGACTCCATATTCTACTGACTGATCGTGCTGGGGACTCTGCCTGTCTCCTGCCCTCAGGATCCTGAGCTACCCCGACCAGTTCAAGCTTCAGGGAGTGGTGAGATCCCCTTCTCTTTCTCCCTGTCTCTGTTTTCCTTTCTACCTTAGGTATTAACCTTTAATAATGTATGTTATGGTGGTTTAGCCCTCCTTGTGTAGTTATTACTATTATTCAATAAAGAATTTTTATGGTTAAGTTGGTTGCTTCTTTCTCTCTTGCTGAACTTTACTCTTTTGTGTTTTTAGCTTCCCCCATTCACTCTACAGCAACACTTTTTTTACCTAAGCTAAAGATCCCTGCAGCGCCCAAAATACTGTGGGGTTTGCTCATGAAGTACGTTACTGCCAGTACAATTGTGATGTGAGAGTGGGGATAGGGACGTGCTGAATCTGGGACGTATAAGGGTAACAGCTTGAAAGTGCTGCTTGACCCAGTCCATGGAGCCCAGGGGCATATAAGAAGAGGCAGCTTGAAAGTGCTGCTTCCTCCAGCCCAGTGAGTCCAAAGACATATAAGGGGTCAGCTTAACAGTGCTGATTGACCCAGTCTGCTCAGACTTGCTCTGTTAATGTATGTATGGGTGTTGGGTGTTCATCCGGTTCTGGGGCTAGAGGAACCCAGCCCTAGGGAACCTAGGTCCTGCAGGATAGCTCCATTGGGAGGGGACTTGCAGAAGGGAGAAGTAGAGCTCCATATAAAAACACAAGTGACACAAGCAGTACATTGATAGAATTACAGAACACCCCCTCCCCCAGAAGAGTAACCTGAATAAATGAGCATACCCCAAAGTAACGGGCAAATCTGGTAACACAACCCTGATATTCTATGATTCTATACTCTGGATTTACACCAGTGTAACTGAAATCAGAATTTGGCGCAGTGTATTTTCTGATTTGGATCAGCTTGGTTAGCTAATTAAAACAAGTTGTTTAAAACTACAGTGTTCTCACTGAAGACCTCAGAAAATGGTGGAGGACAGAAGTGTACATTATTGAGCAGCATTTTGCCCTACATTTGAAACACTATAGTGTTTCTGCAGACTAATTTATCTCACCATGTCCACACTTGAACTGATAGTGACATAATTTAGAACCAGCAAAGAGTCCTGTGGCACCTTATAGACTAACAGACATATAGGAGCATGAGCTTTCGTGGGTGAATACCCACTTCTTCGGATGCATGTAGTGGAAAATCAGTATAGTTTCA
>NW_020664476.1:659940-760449 GCF_002925995.2 Terrapene triunguis | reverse complement strand
GTTATTGAAACGGAACCCCTAGATACAGAACCCGGCCCTTGTTGCTGCCAACTTAGATGGGCAGAAGGGTTACATAATATTTGAAATATACCATAATAAATCATAATTTGTATCATTTCCTTATCAATAATAATTATTTCTAGTTGACGGATGGCAAAATGGAGGCTAATGCCAAACGTTTCAAACTTGAGCACAGGAAGCTAGCAATGGGAGGTGGCAAGCAAATGGAAGCCAGACTTTCTTAGGAGTGATGAATGCTCAGTGCCTCTGAAAATCAGGCTGCTTCTTTAAGTGCCTAACTTTGGGCCCCCAGGCTTGAAAATGTTGGCCCAAGTGAACCCAACATTGCACAAGAAGTCTGGCTAGATAGTAATAGTACCCAGATCCTGTGCCTGTTCTTTAGCTAGAAGACCCATCTCCCCTTTCATTCAGTAATTTTGTCTCTCTTTATTTTCTTTTGAAATAAGTAGTTGTAATATATTTTGTAGATGAACCGCCTCTTTCTCCATTACAACATATTTCTTTCATTTTTATTCCTGCAATCACACAATTAGCAGCCACTAAGGACCTCAAGGAGCAGGCATAACAAAAGTTTGGGATTTCCTACAGTAAATATAAAGGTTGGAAAGATCAGTTTAAAAAAAGCTCACAGAGATGTCTATTGCAAAGATACACTGGCATCAAGCCACCATACATAATAAACATTCTTTTTACAACATGAACATTAAAACAGAGTTGATATAACAAGTGCAACATAACTATACTTGGCAACTATACTTTTATAAAAGGCACTATCTTCTAACTCAGGCCTGCACAACATACGGCCCGCGGGCCGCATGCGGCCCATGGGGGCTCACTGTGCGGCCCGCGGGGGGATTCTAAACCCCATGCACACATCTGTCTCATGTCCCAACCTCACATCGGTCAGGACGCCCTTTAACCGGTCACTCACCATCACCGCCAAAGTCCCGAGGCTGGCATGGTGGCACTTCCTGGGGCAGCTCCCGGTGGCGTGCCCGCCCGCTGACAGGAGCCAGCAATGCGGGTGGCTGAGTCCAGCCCAATCAGAGCTGCGGGGGCGGGGCTTTCAGGAGCCCCCCCACCCGACACTGGCGCAAGGATATTTTTGCCCCAAGCGGGACACGGGCACGGAGCCCTCGCATGCTGCTGGCCCCCCCCACCCCAAGCGGGACACAGGGATGGAGCCCTTGTGCGCCGCCGCGCCTCCACCCCCCCGGCCCCAAGCGGGACACGGAGCCCGCGCGCGCCGCCGCACCCCCCAGGCCCCAAGCAGGACACGGAGCCCTCACGCGCTGCTGCCCCTCCCCCCTGCCCCAAGCGGGACATGGGCACAGAGCCCTCGCGCGCCACCACCGCCCCCTCACCCCCAGCGGGACACGGGCACAGAGCCCTCGCCCCCCCCAGCGGGACACGGGGCTCAGCCACCGCCCCCGTCCTGAGCGCTTTTTGGCCCACCCCCCCGGGACTCCTGCCCCATCCAACCCCCCGCGTTCCTTGACGCCCCCCCCGGGACCCCAGCCCCATCCACCCCCTTTCCTGTCCCCTGACTGCCCCCCGCCGCCCCATCCAATCCCTCCTCTCATTCCTGATGGCCCCCCGGGACCCCTGCCCCCATCCAACCACCCCTTCTCCCTGTCCCCTGACCACCCTTGGAACCCCTGCCTCTGACTGCCTCCCACTGCCCCATCCAACCCCTGCTCCTTCCTGACTGCCCGCCGGGACCCTTGCCCCCATTCAATCCCCCTGTTCCCTGCCCTCTGACCGCCCCGACCCCTATCCACCACCCCCACCCCCCTGAACTCCCCTGCCCTCTATCCAACACCCCCTCCCTGCTCCCTTACCACGCTGCCTGGAGGTGGCTGGCGGCGGTACAGCCGCGCTGCTAGGCTGGAGCCGGGCCACACTGCCACCGTGCAGTGCCTGGAGCACCGGGTCAGGCTGAGCTTGCAGCCCCCCCACTTCCCGTGAATCAGCTGTTCACGCTGGAAGCCTGGGAGGGCTGAGAAGCAAGCAGCAGCTTCGCGCTCAGGCCCAGGGAGGCGGAGTGGAGGTGAGCTGGGGCGGGGAGCGGTTCCCCTGCGCGCCCCTCCCCCTGGGTTACCTGCTGTGGCGCGGGCGGCTCCCCCCACCCCATCTCACCTCCGCTCCGTCTCCGCCTCCCTGGGCTTGAGTGCGAAGCCGCCGCTTGCTTCTCTGCCCTCCCAGGCTTCCCATCCGAACAGCTGATTCGCGGGAAGCGGGGGGGAGGGGGAGAAGCGGGGCGGAGTGTTCAGAGGTGGAATGGAGGTGAGCTGGGGCCGGGGAGCGGGGCGGAGAGCTGGAGCACCCATGGGGTCGGCTCCTAAGGCGCCACTTTTGGATAATGTGCTCAGGGGGAGCAGCCGCTCCCTCTGCTCCCTCCCAGCTACGCTCCTGGTCATTTCAACTTACTGGTTGTTAAATTTAGAAGCCCTTTTAGAACTGGTTGTCCCACACAGGACAACTGGTTCTAAAAGGGCTTCTAAATTTAACAACCGGTTCCCGCGAACCAGTGCGAACTGGCTCCAGCTCACCACTGGAGACTCCCCTTGCTGCTCTCACCCTAGGAGCCAGAGACCTCCCAGCAGGGCTGGTGAGTGTGGCCAGGGAAGGGGGAAGGGTGTGGTGGAGTGAGTGTCTGGGAGGTGTGCGGGGGGTGCTGGGCTGTGAGGGTGTAGAGGGCGCTGGGCAGTGGGGGAGGTTTGTGTGTTTTGGGGTGCTAGGCAGTGGGGGCCTGTTGGGGGATGCTGGGCAGTGGGGGAGATCTGTGTGTGTCAGGGCACTGGGGGTCTGTGTGGGGCATTGTTTAGTTGTGGTGGTGGGGCTGTGGGGAAGGGCATTGGGAGGGAGGGAGGAGAAATCTGTGTGTATTGGGAAACTAGCGAGTGGGGGTTCTGTGTGGGGTGCTGATGTGTATTAAGAGTTACCAGCTGGATTGAGGACTGATAGATCTGGACAGAGTTTATACTGAATGGGCAAATGAAAAAGATCGCAGGGAAAAACAGTAAGGTTAGTTTAGCAGTCTTTGACATTTCAACCAATAAGGAAATTAAAATGCATTTGTAATTACATATCTTATTCTTGGCTGATAATCATTTATTGATATTTTTTAGGAAAATTTTCAATTTAAAACACAAACTTTTGTTTTTCTTTTTTTACTTATGATGTCTCTATCTGAAAACCCATATAAATTGACACAAATTGCAAATTAAAACTTTTTAAATGTATAAGCATTTTACTGACTTGGGCGCATTTGCCTCATGGCACACAAATTTGAACTCTGCTTCAAAAATTTGCACAGAAGAAATTTTTCTTTTACCTTAATTATACTATCTTAGGAGCCCGCTATAACATAGTACCAAGAATCATAGAATCATAGAATATCAGGGTTGGAAGGGACCTCAGGAGGTCATCTAGTCCAACCCCCTGCTCAAAGCAGGACCAATTCCCAACTAAATCATCCCAGCCAGGGCTTTGTCAAGCCGGGCCTTAAAAACCTCCAAGGAAGGAGATTCCACCACCTCCCTAGGTAAAGCATTCCAGTGCTTCACCACCCTCCTAGTGAAATAAAAGTTCAATACAAAGTCATATAAAAGTTATACAAAAATGCATAATGCAGAGATTTATCTACAACTGCATTGATTGACTGCTGTGTGCAGTAATATAGTGACCCCTGGACCTACAGGCTTCCACACACCATCAGTGCCTTGCTAGTGTGCCATGTGCCGTGAGATATCTCTTCTCTTTGTGTGTGACTGTGAGTGTTTCCCTTGTGTGTGAATTAATTCAACAAAATCTTGAGCTTCATAATGGATACCATGAGTGAAAAGAAAAAGAGAAAAATAGAATCAGAGCACAGAGTTTTCAACACTGAATGGACAAATAAATACTTATGTACTATTTCCAAAGACAAAATACTGTGCCTCGTGTGTCGCGAAACGTTAGCCGTTCCGAAAGAATGCAACCTTCGGCGGCACTTTGAAACTAAGCATCCCAATCTCGCCAAATTGAGCCCAAATGAAAAAATAATTAAAGCAGCCAGTTTAGCGAAAAACCTTAGTAGAGAACAGCAAATTTTCAAGAAAGTGAGCACTGAGAACGATACAGTTACTAAAGTAAGCTTTAAAATTTCTAAGGAAATTGCTGCTGCTGGGAAATACTTCACAGAAGGTGAGTTATTAAAAAAGTGTATGTTGATTGCTGTATCTGAGTTATGTCCAGAAAAGAGGGGAATATTTGAGAATGTCAGTCTATCACGCATGACTGTACGGAGAAGAATAGCTGACATTTCTACCAATCTAAGTGATCAGTTAAAGCAGAGAGTCAGTGAATTCTGCTTTTACTCCCTAGCTATGGATGAAAGCACCAATTTAAAAGACACCGCCCAACTTCTTATTTTTATTAGAGGTATTGATAAAAACTTTGAAATTACTGAAGAATTTGCTGGCATGTGCTCCATGACAGGTCGCACAACCGGAAAAGAAATCTCCAGTGAAGTGATAAAGTGCATGAATGATAAGTCGGGATTAGATTTCACAAACTTGGTGGCCATTTGTACTGATGGTGCTCCAGCTATGTGCCAAAAAAATGTTGGAGCAGTTACTCTTCTTGAAGAATTTATCGGGAGAGAAATAACCAAACATCACTGCATTATACATCAGCAGGTTTTGTGTAGCAAAGTCTTAAAATTTGAGCATGTAATGTCAGTGGTAGTTTCTATTGTAAACTACATCCGTTCTAGAGGACTAAAACATAGGACATTTCGAGCCTTTCTTGAAGGGGTAGACACCGAGTGCAATGACTTAATCTACCATACAGAAGTGAGGTGGTTGAGTCGAGGAAGAGTGCTCCAGCTTTTCGTTGCTTTGAAAGAGGAGGTAGCAAAATTTCTAGAAAATGGGCCAATAAAATTCCCAGAGCTTGAAAATGAGTCCTGGAATCAAGATCTCTTTTTCTTTTGTGATATTACAGCACACCTGAATGATCTCAACATTCAGCTTCAGGGAAAAAATCAACTTATATTTCAAATGTGTGCAGCAGTGAAAGCTTTCAAAATGAAATTGAAAATTTTCAGAAGTCAGCTGTCAAAAGGTGAAATGTGTCACTTTCCCACTTGTGCACAGCGTATCCCTCAGCACAAACACGCCGAGTTAGGAGAAAAATACGCAAAGCACATCATTCTTTTGATTGAAGAATTTGACAGAAGACTTACTTTGTCTAAAGAAGAAGACGTCCAGTTGAAGCTGATTGAAGATCCCTTTTCTGTGGATCCAGAGGAAGTGCCACTAGATTTGCAGTTGGAGGTTATTGAACTTCAGTGTTCGACAGTTTACCGAAATAAGCACAGAGAAAGCAGCTTGCGGGACTTCTACAAAAGTCTGGACAATGAAGTTGCACTGAAAACGTTCAGCATTTTTGGACGCACTTACATATGTGAACAAACATTTTCCATCATGAACATGAATAAAAACAAGCAACATTCTTCTCTGACTGACGACCATTTGGAAGACATTATGAAAATATCCCCTTCAAATATGACCCCCGAATGCGACAAGCTTGTTGCCGAAAAGAGATGTAATATTTCTCATTAAATTTGCAAGGTAATTATGAAAAGTACAAATGTTTTCTTTCAACGGAACAGATATTTTTCATTTTTCCATGATTAATAAAAAAAATTAAAATAATTTAAAAAATTGTTTGATTTAATTGAAAAATTCTTAATAAAATATCACACCCCTCCCCCCCAAACCTTAGCTGTTTCGGCGGGGCGGTGCTGGGGAAGGAGGGTTTGTTTCCGCGGGGCCGGGCGGCGCTGGGGGGGGGGTGTTTCCACGGGGCTGGGGGGTTTCGGCCCTCAGCTGTTTTCTTTGGAGTAATATGGCCCTCGCCGCTTTACGAGTTGTGCAGGCCTGTTCTAACTGTTAAAAGAAATCTGTGAGCCTGACCCTTCCTTTCTTACCCAAAACTCCCACAGAAGCCAAGAGAGAGTTGCGCAAGGAATACAGGATCAACTGCAAAATTATTGATTAAGAATCAAAGCCTGATTCAAAGCTATTCATTATAAAGACTGAATTTTTGAAAATAGATGGGATTAGTTCATATAATAAAAAGAACAAAAAAAAAATCAAATGATCAAAGCATATTACTTTCCTGTTTGTTTAATCAGACTTGTGACATTTACTATGATCATGTTGGTTCTAGTTGAAATGCTGTTGATTGAAAACAAACATTGTTTATTAATTTGTTTGCTCTTCATAATTGTTTGAACAATTTATCTGAAACATGTTCAGTTTGAGCTGTTTACAGCTATACACTATATTCATGGTATATGACTGACCACTTCCATCACATAGCACCCTTTGCTCTTGGACTGAATGACTTGTTTAAATGGGAGAAAAACTAATAGCAAATAACAAATAAAGAATGCTCTTTTTCACACACAAATATGGGCACTTGTCTGAAAGAGTCATTCACCAAAGATTTGGACCGTAGGCAGCTGAGTCACATAAGCCCTATTGAAAATTATATACTTAGTCACTATAAATGCAGGGCTAGATCCTCAGCTGATGTAAACTGGTGTAAATCCATTGAAGTTAATGGAACTATGCTGACTTACACCAGGTGAATATCTCACCCATTATTTGATGGTCCATACTGCACATTTCTATTGGCATGACCAACCAGGACTATATTTTAAACATAAAACACTCAGTCATTCATCTGTGTAAAAAGCCCCAAAGACAATTGAACTGCTAGCATCCTGGCAGACAGACTTCTCTATCTAGAAATAGTGTCTTCTTTTCAGCATACAAATAATGGAATGTTCTAGCCATGAAAAGTCAAAGGGCCAGATGTTCAGGTGGTATAACTTGGTATAGCGCTACTGAAGTCAATTGAGTTACACCCTATAGGTAAGGATCTGGCACAAAAAAAATCTAACTTGTTAACCTCAAAATAACAACCTAGTCCATCAAAAGGATACTGAATACCCTTGCCCAGCTATCAAGGCCGCTTCCCCACTCTGAACTTTAGGGTACAAATGTGGGGGCCTGCATTAAACTTCTAAGCTTAACTACCAGCTTAGATCTGGTCCGCTGCCACCACTCCCAAAGTGCTAATTCCCTTCCCTGGGTAGCCTTGGGAGACTCTTCACCAGTTCCCTGGTGAATACAGATCCAAACCCCTTTGATCTTAGAACAAGGAGAAATTAACCATCCCCCCTCCTTTCTCCCACCAACTCCTGGTGGATCCAGATCCAACCCCCTTGGATCTAAAAACAAGGAAAAATCAATCAGGTATTAAGAAAAAGGCTTTTAATTAAAAAAAAAGAAAGGTAAAAGAAAACCCTCTGGGAGAGATTAGCATACCAGCTACTCTCACAGACAACAGATTCCAAACACAGAGGATGTTCCCCTGGGCAAACCCTTAGTTACACAAAAAAAAAAAAAATACCCAAAATACCCAATTTGACTATTCCTCTAATTGCACAAGACAGGTTACAAAGAAATAAATATAAACTTATTTATTTCCTTCACTAATACTCACTACTTAATAAGAGGCTGAATTCTGGAGCTTTCCCCCTCCGGTCCAAAGTGAAACTTAACAGACAAAGGGAACTTTCCTCCTTCCCTTTGAACCATCTGGTCTTCCCATTGGTTCCTCTGGTCAGGTGTCAGCTAGGCTAGGTGAACTTCTTAACCCTTTACAGGTAAAAGTGGCATTAACCCTTAACTATCTGTTTATGACACCAGCCATTTTACAAGGTGGTAGGCCCATCATTTAATGCCTTCCAGGAATAATCTTTCAGTCCTGACAAGAGACCAAATATCCACAGTTGTACATGATGGAAATACTGTCATTCCTTGCTGACAAGATTGGAATATCTTCTTCTTTAGTATAAGGAGTTCTAGCAAGAGAACATTCTACCATTTGAGTGTCTTTTGCAAAAGTGTGTGTGTGTGTGTGTGTGTAATAACTGATATTTTAACCTGTTTTTTGTAGATACAACACCTAAAAGGAAAATTACAGTAATTAGGATTCAGGGTAATTTTCCTCGAAGGATGTTTTAGATACTATTTCTATGCAAAGAATATCAATCCTGGGCTTTAATTTCAGTGAATTTTGCTGTTGTCAGAGAGACAAAGATTTTTATATAACTCTGGGCAACGTTTTACTTTTTTTTCTGGATGTCTGGAATAGATGAAAGATAGAAAAAAATATAAAATCACACATTTGATTATTTGCCAGCTGATTTTCATTTTACAGTGGATGTAGATGCAATAGATTAATTTATTAGGAAAAAACCCCTTAAACCCCCACAACATTGTCTTTCTGTGATAATATTTTACTTTACTACATAAACAAGAGGTCTGAGAGGGAAGACAAAGTGGACAAGATCAAAATGTATACACAAGCAGCAATACCCATGAGTTAGGACAAGTAATAATTACAAAACAAATATACGTTAGGTCAAATCCTGGTTACTGGGCCAAATCTAAATAATCAGGCTTGATACAAGAGGGATCAGCGTTTTCTGGAGAGGAAAAAATCTTCCATTTCCCAGGCCACAGAATTCCACTCATATTCCTTTATACCCAGCTCATGCCCATCCATCTTTAGAGCTGCAGTAGCCTCTGCAGCTGCTGTGCCCATCCTACACAAGGTGTTGATTGATGGATCTGCCTTGCTGGGGTCAACCAGTACAACTGGTGTCTTATGGTGAAGGTCGGAGATATGAAATTACATATGGTACATTTTGAAGTATCCAATCAATAAGATGTACATAAATGCCCAGTGTGCTTTAGGAAGCAAGAGCCTACAACATGATTACCTTCAGCATCTGGGAAGTGCACAGGAATCTCATTTCATAGAATCATAGAATCATAGAATATCAGGGTTGGAAGGGACCTCAGGAGGTCATCTAGTCCAACCCCCTGCTCAAAGCAGGACCAATTCCCAACTAAATCATCCCAGCCAGGGCTTTGCCAAGCCGGGCCTTAAAAACCTCCAAGGAAGGAGATTCCACCACCTCCCTAGGTAAAGCATTCCAGTGCTTCACCACCCTCCTAGTGAAATAGTGTTTCCTAATATCCAACCTAGACCTCCCGCACTGCAACTTGAGACCATTGCTCCTTGTTCTGTCATCTGCCACCACTGAGAACAGCCGAGCCCCATCCTCTCTGGAACCCCCCCTCAGGTAGTTGAAAGCTGCTATCAAATCCCCCCTCATTCTTCTCTTCTGGAGACTAAACAATCCCAGTTCCCTCAGCCTCTCCTCATAAGTCATGTGCTTCAGACTCCTAATCATTTTTGTTGCCCTCCGCTGGACTCTTTCCAATATTTCCACATCCTTCTTGTAGCGTGGGGCCCCAAACTGGACACAGTACTCCAGATGAGGCCTCACCAATGTCGCATAAAGGGGAACAAAGCCGGGCCTTAAAAACCTAGACCTCCCCCACTGCAACTTGAGACCATTGCTCCTTGTTCTGTCATCTGCCACCACTGAGAACAGCTGAGCTCCATCCTCTTTGGAACCCCCCCTCAGGTACTTGAAAGCTGCTATCAAATCCCCCCTCATTCTTCTCTTCTGCAGACTAAACAATCCCAGTTCCCTCAGCCTCTCCTCATAAGTCATGTGCTCCAGACCCCTAATCATTTTTGTTGCCCTCCTCTGGACTCTTTCCAATATTTCCACATTCTTCTTGTAGTGTGGGGCCCAAAACTAGACACAGTAATGCAGATGAAGCCTCACCAATGTCGAATAAAGGGGAATGATCACGTTCCTCGATTTGCTGGCAATGCCCCTACTTATACAGCCCAAAATGCCGTTAGCCTTCTTGGCAACAAGAGCACACTGTTGACTCATATCCAGCTTCTCATCCACTGTGACCCCTAGGTCCTTTTCTGCAGAACTGCTACCTAGCCATTCGGTCCCTAGTCTGTAGCAGTGCATAGGATTCTTCCGTCCTAAGTGCAGGACTCTGCACTTGTCCTTGTTGAACCTCATCAGGTTTTTTTTGGCCCAATCCTCTAATTTGTCTAGGTCCCTCTGTATCCGATCCCTACTCTCCAGTGTATCTACCACGCCTCCCAGTTTAGTGTCATCTGCAAACTTGCTGAGAGTGCAGTCCACACCATCTTCCAGATCATTAATAAAGATATTAAACAAAACCGGCCCCAGGACCGACCTTGGGGCACTCTGCTTGAAACCGGCTGCCAACTAGACATGGAGCCATTGATCACTACCCGTTGAGCCCAACGATCTAGCCAGCTTTCTAGCCACCTTACAGTCCATTCATCCAGCCCATACTTCTTTAACTTGGCGGCAAGAATACTGTGGGAGACCGTATCAAAAGATTTGCTAAAGTCAAGGTATATCACGTCCACTACTTTCCCCATATCCACAGAGCCAGTTATCTCATCATAGAAGGCAATTAGGTTAGTCAGGCATGACTTCCCCTTGGTGAATCCATGCTGACTGTTCCTGATCACTTTCCTCTCCTCTAAGTGTTTCATAATTTATTTCAAACCCTTCTGGGAGTGCATTTGTTCTCTTTAGAAAATTATGTTTAATTTTCAACTTTTTTTGGTAAAGGAATTGGGTAGAATCCCTTTAAAGATTTTGTTAGCCCTCTAGTGGCTCTGACTATGTTCTATGTTTCAGAAGCTGCCAGAACCCAGCTAGACCAGCAGTGTAGAATATATATCTATGTCTTGCGTCTTGTGTATACTCCATGACCCTGGTTATTTGGTCTACAATATGCCAATGTGGTTTCTTCATATTCTTTGTTGTGTCTTTTGCTCTTAACACAACAAAAACATTACAACTTGCAGTGGTGAAAGGGAAATACTTTAGATAGCAATAAAAATGCTTATTGGTATATAGTTCTTTTAATCTAGGCTCATTAGCCTCCAACACTTGTTCAAAGTCCTTTTTTTGGTTGAGGTTCTATAGATTTTACCAAAACCATGTGAAACTCATCTGTTTTAGTTCACAGTGGACTAGATTACTGTTTTTCAAGGCTGGTTCCCATGGGTTTTTAGCCCTTCAGATTCACTTTGAGTTTTGGGCTCCAAGAATACCAAAACTCAAAACAAAGTTCAGCCAAAACCAGTGAGTTTCACATGTCCCATTCCCCCTCCCCTTATACCCAATTGAAAGTCATCCAGACCCGCTGCTTGCATCCATCCATGTCCAATGACTGGATGTAACCAGGAGGTCTATCTTGCTAGGGTTGGAGAGTGGAGGAAGAATGGATGTAACTAGATGTAGAGGTGTGTAGTGTGGGAGGTCTTCCTATGTGAGTTTTGTTGGTGTTCTGCAATCATTTATTTCTGTAGACCAGCACTGGTCTACAGAAATAGATTAAGAAATTAGGAGAGTTATTAACAGGCATTCTGATCAGAACTGGAGTTGTATTTTCCAGCAGTCACCAGTGCTAGTCTCTCCATTCACTTCTGCTACTACAATGTTCCTTACATGTGCTAAAGGCACAATGAGAAAGTGAGGGCTAGTCACAATGAATACTGCAGCATCCATCCCGTGTTGTTGGGCTCATTGCCTCTTCATTGCCCCCACAGAATGTGGGGGTGGGATGTAGGGAGGAAATCAATGAATGCTTATGGTTCAATGTCCTAATAGAAAGAGCACAAGATGGTGTACTAGTTGGTGTCTGCTACAGACCACCAAATCACACTAGAGAGCAGGATGATAGCCTCCTTACACAACTATTTACAATGTGTAGGGGAAAAAAGCTGTGTGATTATGGGGGACTTGAATTTGATTGACATATGCTAAAGGTCTCATGCTGGCAGAACTAAAACATCCCTGGAATTTCTAAATATTAGAGATGACAATTTCCTAACTCCAAAAAATATTGCAGCCAACATGGGGGAATTCATTATTAGACTTTGTCCTAACATAAAGAGGAACTAATCACAGAACTAAAAATTAATGGTAGCATAGGTAGAAGTAAGAATGATGAAAGGATTAGGAAACATGCCGTATAGTGATAGAGTCAAGGAACTCAATCTATTTAGTTTAAGAAAGAGAAGATGAAGGGGTCACTTGATTAGTCTGTAAGTATCTATGTGGAGAATAAATATTTAATAATGGGCACTTCAAACTAGCAGAGAAAGGTATAACATGATCCAGTGGCTGGAAGTTGAAGCTAGATAAAATCAGACTGGAAATAAGGTGTACATTTTTAATGGTGAGAGTAATTAACTATTTACCAAAGGTCATGGTGGATTCTCCATCTCTAACAATTTTTAAATCCAAACTGGCTTTTTTTTCCCTAAAAGACATGATGTAGGAATTATTTTGGGGGAAGTTCTATGGGCTGTGTTATACAGGAGGTCAGACTAGATGATCACAATGGTCCCTTCTGGCCTTAGAATCTATAAAGACAAGCACAAGATGTCTGTAAAAAACTGACTTCAGAGGAACTACTCATGGTTTGTAGAGCCAGGCTGTGAAGCCATATTCTGGCTTAGCCATTAGGTTAGAAAGGAAGGAAAAGGTCAGAGTCAGAAGAATGTGGTGAGGTAAAGGGTCACAAAAATATCTAACATCCACTGGGTTCAGAAACTCTATTGGTGGTTCTTGCTAGATTTGTCATTGTGTCTTAGGATTTTGTACTGATGCCCATCACTGGAGTATCTGAGCACAAAAATACAGAGTATCTTATCAGTTTTCTGTGCAGACAGGAATTGAACTGAATGGTCTGTAATAATGTCCATAAAGGAAAAGTTAAACATTTGCCCTCAGTCTATCCAAGAGGGATTGCCCTCCTCAGAGAATTCCAAGAACCTGTTCCATTTATTAACAAATTGCATGTAACTGGAAACACTAGGCATTGCTGTGCAAGGGGGACATAGAAAGGAAATCTATTCAATTCATGCAAAATTACTGATGGAGTATGGAGCCTACAGCTATGAACACTATTCCTTCAAACCCATGTGTGAACACAATTCTTCTTTATAACATTAATACTTCAGATTGTAAGCATCAAAACAACATTTAAATATATATTATTTCTAACAAGTGTCTTATCGGTTTTACTAGTGTATACATACCAGTTTATGAGAACCTGAAAGGATCACTAGGCTGGGGCAGGGTCAAATGTGTGGAGCTTCTGTGAATCAGATTTGGTCTAAATTAATTCTAATCCCCTGCAAAGCACTCATAGGAAGAAAGCCATTGGACTGCTCTACTAAGAGCTCTGTCCAAAATCCAATGAAATCAATCCGAGAGTTTCAGCTACTTCAATGGGAGATGGGTTGGGCCCTAACTCGCCAAGGTGTTGGATCTACAGAACAGGCAAAGTTTTGCTCCCAGGGGAATTCTGCACCACTGTGCATGTGCAGAATTCATGTCCCCCACAGATATTTTTCTCTGCAGAAAATACATTCTGCCAAAGATGTGCTGCAATTAAGCCTGCTGTGCTGTGGCACCAGAACAAAGGATAGCCAGGTCAGCTAACCCCAGAGAGGGATGGGGAAAGGCTGAATTCGTCACAGTGCCCTGCCCGTGGGGCCATGTGAGGAGGCATGGGATATGGGAGGATAGACAGAGCAGGGCACCCGGAGCTGCTGGTGGGGGTCACAGACTGGGGTTCAGAAGGGCTAGTGGGGGGATAGACTGGGACAGAGGCTGAATGGAGTGCGGGTGCAGGGCCACATGGGGATGGAGAGGAGAGGGGTGCAGGAAAAAAAGGGGATGGGGAAGGAGGGATGGTTGAGTGGGGGGTGCAGGGACACATGGGAACATGGACAGACGTGCCTGACTGAATGAGATTAGCCAGGGTCTGCATGGGGGAGGCTCCCCAACTCCCTAACAATCCCTCCCCCTCAACCCCACCCCAAAACTGTTCCATACTTCTCCCACCCACACCCAAAACCCCTCCAGGTTCACTCCCAGTCTCTGGCCCAGCAATTACTTCCCTCTCCCTCAACTCCTTTGTTACTCCTGACTCCCCCAAGCCTTTGCACTGCTTCTGAGAGGTGCAGGAAATATGTTACTGCATTGTAGTCTAAATGCATTATTACTCAAAGTTCTGAATTAATATGGCTAGTAAGGAATCTGTTTGTCAAAAAACATTTCCTGAATCTTTTTTGTTGTCTGTATTGTTACAGACATATTTGCTGACAATATTTTGAAATAAATTACCAACATAACAGAAACTGGCATGATTATATTGTGTTATTTTGACAAATAAAATATGCAGAATTTTAAAATATTGTGTGCAGAATTTTTATTTTTTTTGGCATAGAATTCCCCCAGAAATAGCAAAGTAAGACTTAAGAGAGCTGGCAGGAGGACTCTCAAATATTAACGTATTTTAGTTGGCTTTAGATTGCATGGCTCTTTTGTGAGGAGGGCTTGTGGGTAGACAAAGACAGAGATTTCACACAGAATAAGGAACTGACAAAGACTGAGCACAAAGCTTTGAACAGTTTTAGGAACATAAAGCCTAAACTGCCTTTTTTGCTATATCAGAAAAATCACAACGTTTTTCATTGTCAGTGCATGGGACAGAATATACATTCCTTTGTATGATTTCAAGAATGATTCAAAATTTTTCATACAGCTTTACTTTAATCATCTCTCTTTTCCTAAAGAAAAGACTATTGGTTTTAGATCTCAAACCTCTAATATGCGTGTAGTATACCTGAATACCTGAGACATACCTGAATCAAAACAGTGGAGCTCAGCATCATTGTAAAGAGTGGAAAGTTTGAACCCAGTGTCAAACTCTGTGGCTTGGGCTCATTGCTGTTTAAAATGAATTGATAAATCCATTCCTTGATATGCTACATAACAATGTTATTTCCGAATTACATGCTTCAAGAGGCTTTAGTCTCAAAAATATCATTTTACTGTATGCTGTTGTATTATATATGGGGGAGGGATAGCTCAGTGGTTTGAGCATTGGCCTGCTAAACCCAGGATTTTGAGTTCAATCCTTGAGGGGGCCACTTAGGGATCTGGGGCAAAATCAGTACTTGGTCCTGCTAGTGAAGGCAGGGGGCTGGACTCAATGACTTTTCAAGGTCCCTTCCAGTTCTAGGAGATAGGATATCTCCATTAATTAAAATATATTGCCAATAAAGTTTACTATATGCCTGTAAAGCACTATATTATGTGCTTTATTTATACTGCTAATAAGGCTTAATCTTTAATTGCTCTCCTGATAATGCATCAGAGATGCATTCTGTATGCACTAATATTTATCTGTATGAGTGTGGATGCCATACCTTGGAGGACACCTCGTTATTCATTTATCCACAAAGATCATAGTAGTCCTGTAATTCATTTTATGTAATCCTGTGTGATGCCTGTGGGAGTCTTTCCACTCATGCCAATAGACTTTGGATCAGGCCCAATGTGAAAATTGGCCAGATTTTAATAGATAGCTCTGTAATAATTAGATAATTTTCTTTATCCACTATTTATTAGCCAACTCTTCCTTCCAGGGGCTTTTTAAAAAAGACAGAAAAGAACACACTTGCTACTTGCTGTGTGAAATATAATATTGCTAGGCTGTTTTGCTGTGAAATAAAACTGCACATTAAAAAGACATTACATGACAAACATTTAACTTGATTAGTTAAAGGGCTAATTTGGTGCCTAGCTATCTTTTTAAGAAGCGGTTTGCTGATCTGATAAACCCATAAACAAAGCACTGCTACAGACTAGGGACTGACTGGCTAAGCAGCAGTTCTGCAGAAAAGGACCTAGGGATTACAGTGGATGAGAAGAAGCTGGATATGAGTCAGCAGTGTGCTCTCGTTGCCAAGAAAGCCAACAGCATATTGGACTGTATCAGTAGGAGCATTGCGAGCAGCTCGAGGGAAGTGATTATTCCCCTCTATTCGGCACTGGTGAGGCCACACCTGGAGTATTGCGTCCAGTTTTGGTCCCCCCACTACAGAAGGGATGTGGACAAATTGGAGAGAGTCCAGCGGAGGGCAATGAAAATGATTAGGGGGCTGGGGCACATGACTTATGAGGAGAGGCTGAGGGAACTGGGGTTATTTAATCTGCAGAAGAGAAGAGTGAGGTGGGATTTGATAGCAGCCTTCAACTACCTGAAGGGGAGTTCCAAAGAGGATGGATCTAGGCTGTTCTCAGTGGTGACAGATGAAAGAACAAGAAGCAATGGTCTCAAGTTGCAGTGGGGGAGGTCTAGGTTGGATATTAGGAAACACTATTTCAGTAGGAGGGTGGTGAAGCACTGGAATGGGTTACCTAGGGAGCTGATGGAATCTCCATCCTTAGAGGTTTTTAAGGGCCGGCTTGACAAAGCCTTGGCTGGGATGATTTAGTTGGTGCTGGTCCTGCTTTGAGCAGGGGATTGGATTAGATGACCTCCCGAGGTCTCTTCCAGCCCTAATATTCTATGATTCTATGAAAGTTTGTATAGAAAACTATGAAAAAAATCTATACAATTTGGAACTCCTTAGAATGTATTGTATAAACAATAACACATACGCTATGTGGTTACCTACACTCTTGGCTTGCAGTATAGGATACTCAGCCACAAGACACACATACTTAAGAAGAGTGGAGGCTACCTCACATCACTAATCTAAGTATGATCACTTTTAATTTCGGTTACATTTTTAAAGCTGCTGCCCCTAAAGCATTTTTAATCTCTGCTGAGGCTGGATTACTCTCAATTAAAAGTCTTCCTTTTCCTTCCCCATACCTCTTTTCATAATTACCAATCTTTTGCACCCAGGGCGGCTCTAACTTTTTTGCCGCTCCAAGCAGCAAAAAAAAGTGCCGCCCCGCCGTAACACCCCCACCCCCCAGCGCCGCCCCGACCTACCGACCCCCCGCACCGAGTGCTGCGCCGCTGAAACCCCCCCGCCGAGTGCCGCGCTGCCGAACATCCCCCGCCGAGCTGCTGAACCCCCGCCGAGCGCCGCCGAACACCCCCGCCGAGCGCCGTGCCGCCGAACACCCCCCCCCGCGGAGTGCCGCACTGCTGAAGCCCCCCGCGCGGAGCGCTGCCGAAACCCCCATGGAGCGCCGTGCTGCCAAACACCCCCCCCCCCCGCGGAGCGCCACGCCGCCGAACACCCCCCGCCGAGCACCACGCCGCGCTGCCCGCCCCGCCACCCCAAGATTGGCCGCCCCTTACCAGGAGCCGCCCCAAGCACGAGCTTGGTTGGCTGGTGCCTGGAGCCGGCCCTGTTTGCACCTCTCTATTTCAATTAGCTAAATGTTCACTTGCATTACAGGAGAAACCTTACACTAAATAGGTTTCAGAGTGCATCATCTAACTCAACCACACTGAAATTCCAAGAGATCATGTCAGTACAAGACCACATGTTAAGGTGAATGCTAAACCAATACACCCAAACTCACCACTGCCAAAAGTCTTTTTTCTTTTCAATGATCTTGTGATCTAGAGTTCAAACTGTAATGAGACATCCACACTGTACCCATAAGCTCAGAACCTTGCATAATAAAACCAGTGTCTAACCAATTAGCTATGAGTAAGAAATAATGTGTGTAGTAGTGGCACTGACTGAGATATTTACAGCAGGCACTTTGACTTATCTTTAAGATACTGAGGGAAAAATATATACCCGTCACACTGGAACTGATTGGGGAGGACAGGGTATTTACTGGAACTTTAGCTGCCAAAAAGAAAGAACTGCAGTTTTTCTGAAGCTTCTTGGAGCATATTACTATGGCTAGGTCTACACTACAGCGGACTTCCGACCTAAGATACGCAACTTCAGCTACGTGAATACCGTAGCTGAAGTTGCGTATTTTAGGTCGGCTTACCTGGCGGTGAGGACGCGGGAAAGTCGACCGCTGCCGCGCTGCCGCCGACTCCGCTACCGCCTCTTGTCGAGGTGGAGTTCCGGAGTCGACGGTAGAGCCATCAGGGATCGATTTTACCGCGTCCTCACGAGACGCGGTAAGTCGATCCCCGATAAACCGATTGCTACCCGCCGGATCGGCGGGTAGTGAAGACGTAGCCTATTTAAACCATATTGTAGAGCGGTATTAAGCCATCTGCCGGGCGGCTGCTGTGAAGCAGTACAAGGTTTACCATGGCACCACTGGCACCATGGCACCGGGCCCAGAGTCAGAAGGGGTCCTGGCCAACCCGATCCCACATCTGGCTGAGCCGGCCAGGAAAGCTGCCGCTGCCCCTGTGATGGTGCACCCCATAAGGGTTTATGGAAATATGCTTATGAATGTATATATGACATAACTGGAATATGTTTTATGCTACATATTCCATGTAACATATCTCTGTAAAGATTATGATCTACTGAATCTATTCATCCTATTTGTATGTATGTATCATTTTTGTATTCGAAGTTATGAATATTGTCTGTGTTCTTGCTTGATTTTTAAGTAGCCTTAGTAAAGCATTTGTTCAGCTTCTTGAGAAAGGAATGTGCAAATTAAGTGCCCAATCAAGAAACACTTAACGAACAATGGATCTTGGAAGGTTCCAATCCACATAAAAAGTTTTCCTGGAGACATTCAAGATAGCATGTGGGCAATGGCTGCTGCCTGTAAAAACTGAGTCATGAGTCATGCATGGACATGTGATTCATGGCGATCGGGGGAGGTCCCGGATGACTGGAAAAAGGCTAATGTAGTGACCAGGAGGGAAGAAGGAGGATCCAGGGAACTACAGGCCAGTCAGCCTCACCTCAGTACCTGGAAAAATCATGGAGCAGGTCCTCAAGGAATTAATTCTGAAGCACTTAGAGGAGAGGAAAGTGATCAGGAAGAGTCAGCAAGGATTCACCAAGGGCAAGTCATGCCTGACTAACCTAATTGCCTTCTATGAGGAGATAACTGGGTATGTGGATGAGGGGAAAGCAGTGGACGTGTTATTCCTGGACTTTAGCAAAGCTTTTGATACGGTCTCCCACAGTATTCTTGCCGCCAAGTTAAAGAAGTATGGGCTGGATGAATGGACTATAAGGTGGATAGAAAGCTGGCTAGATCGTTGGGCTCAACGGGTAGTGATCAATGGCTTCATGTCTAGTTGGCAGCTGGTATCAAGTGGAGTGCCCCAAGGGTCGGTCCTGGGGCCAGTTTTGTTCAATATCTTCATTAATGATCTGGAGGATGGCGTGGACTGCACTCTCAGCAAGTTTGCAGATGACCCTAAACTGGGAGGAATAGTAGATACGCTGGAGGGTAGGGATAGGATACAGAGGGACCTAGACAAATTAGAGGATTGGGCCAAAAGAAACCTGATGAGGTTCAACAAGGACAAGTGCAGAGTCCTGCATTTAGGACAGAATAATCCCATGCACTGTTACAGACTAGGGACTGTTACAGGCTAGGCAGCAGTGCTGCAGAAAAGGACCTAGGGGTTACAGTGGATGAGAAGCTGGATATGAGTCAACAGTGTGCCCTTGTTGCCAAGAAGGCTAACGGCATTTTGGGCTGTATAAGTAGAGGCATTGCCAGCAGATGGAGGGACGTGATCATTCCCCTCTATTCGACATTGGTGAGGCCTCATCTGGAGTACTGTGTCCAGTTTTGGGCCCCACACTACAAGAAGGATGTGGAAAAATTGGAAAGAGTCCAGCGGAGGGCAACAAAACTGATTAGGGGGCTGGAGCACATGACTTATGAGGAGAGGCTGAGGGAACTGGGATTGTTTAGTCTGCAGAAGAGAAGAATGAGGGGGGATTTTATAGCTGCTTTCAACTACCTGAAAGGGGGTTCCAAAGAGGATGGATCTAGACTGTTCTCAGTGGTACCAGATGATGGAACAAGGAGTAATGGTCTCAAGTTGCAGTGTGGGAGGTTTAGGTTGGATATTAGGAAAAACTTTTTCACTAGGAGGGTGGTAAAGCACTGGAATGGGTTACCTAGGGAGGTGGTGGAATCTCCTTCCTTGGAGGTTTTTAAGATCAGGCATGACAAAGCCCTGGCTGGGATGATTTAGTTGGGAATTGGTCCTGCTTTGAGCAGGGGGTTGGACTAGATGACCTCCCAAGGTCCCTTCCAACCCTGATATTCTATGATTCTATTCTATGATTCTATGACTTGCCCATGTGACTCCCAAATTCCATCTTGGAGCTGGGCTTTGCATAGGTGAGAGGAGGGAGTCTCCACCCACAAGAGAAAATCTATTTAAGCCCGTGGGAGACCTCTCCATTTTGTCTTCAGCTGGCTCAAAGGATACCTGAAAGAAAGTGTAACAAAGGACAGTAACCACAGGGGGTGTGAGTGATTGCTGGACCCAGACTAGAAGGAGACTAGTTGTAAAAGAAAGCTTACTGGAACACCTCTGAGGGTGAGGTTTTATCTGTATTCAGTTTTCTTACTGTATTAGGCATAGACTTGCATGTTTTATTTTATTTTGTTTGGTAATTCACTTTGTTCTGTCTGCTATTACTTGGAACCACTTAAATCCTACTTTCTGTATTTAATAAAATCACTTTTTACTTATTAATTAACCCAGAGTATGTATTAATACCTGGGGAGGGGGGGAAAAGCTGTGCATATCTCTCTATCAGTGTTATAGTGGGCGAACAATTTATGAGGTAAAACGGATTTATTTGAGGTTTGGACCCCATTGGGAGTTGGGCATCTGAGTGTTAAAGACAGGAACACTTCTTAAGCTGCTTTCAATTAAGCTTGCAGTTTATGGGATGTGGTTCAGACCTGGATCTGTGTTTGTGGCCGGCAAGCGTGTCTGGCACAGCCAGACAGGGCTCTGGAGTCCCAAGTTGGCAGGGAAAGCAGGGGCAGAAGTAGTCTTGGCACATCAGTTGGCAGCCCCAAGGGAGTTTCTGTGATCCAACCCGTCACAGCCCCCACTCTGCCCCTTCTTCTCCCAAGCCTCCTCCCCTGAGCTATGCATCCTGGGGGATTGCAGCAGGGGTCGGGCCCAGCCTGTGCTTACCAGGTGGCGGGAAGTGGAGCAACCTGGCCCCAGCCAGTTCTGCTTCTCTGGCTCCCAGCCGCGCAGCCGGTGAGTAGTGGGGGGCAGTTTCCCCCTCCCCCAAAGTCCAGAAGCCAGGGAGCAGAGCGGAGTGGGCTGGGGCCGGTTCACTTCACTTCCCGCCACCCCGTGAGTGTGGGGTCAGGCCCGCCCTACAATCACTGGGTGGCAGGAAGTGGAGCGACCCGGCCCCAACCCACTCCGCTCCACCGGCTCGTGCTAGGGGGTGGGTTACCCCCTGCCCCCTCAAGCCTGGAGAGGAGATGGAGTGGTGGGGAAGGGTCATGAGATGGGGAAGAGAAGGGGATGGGGAAGGCGGGGGCAGGGGGGAAGCTGGAGCCCAGCATGTGGCATCCCCTTGGCAGAAACTGGGGCTCCCCTGTTAAGCAGGCCCATTGAACCCTCACCCTGACAAGCCCCATCTCCCCTGCATCTGTGCCACCCAGATGAGCCCCCCCAAGACACCCTCCCCACTGAGCCCCAATTACATGCACCTGGACCGCCACCCAAATGAACCCCACCTCCCCTGCACCTAGACCCCCCCGCTGAGCCCCAAACACCTTCACCTGGATCCCCTGCAGAGTCCCATTGCCCTTGCACCTGGAACCCCCCAATGAGCTTCTGTGCATCCAGATCTCCCACTGAGCCACCCGCACCCAGATTGCCCCACAGAGAACTCTCTTACCCCGACTTGGATCCCCCCACACTAAGTCCCTCTGCACTTGGATCCTACTGCCAGGCTGAGCCTGCTCATCCACACCTGGTCGCCTGGCACAGAGAGGCAGGGCCCCAGGGTGTTTCTGGGGCAGGCCTCGCCATTGCACTGTGTCAGGGTCGGGTGCAGCCTCACTGCCGCATTCCTGTCCCAGGGTGGGGTGTGGGGAGGCTGCAGGGTAATCTCCCACCTCCATGCAACCAGTGGTCTGTGCTCCCCATTGCCATGTTGGAGCCTCCACATTTATTTATTGACAAATAAAATTTGCAGAATTTTAAAATATTGTGCACAGAATTTTTAATTTTTTGGTGCAGAATCCCCTCAGGAATATGGGGTGCTGTGATGGTGGGACTGTGAGGAAGGTGGTGGGAAGTGGGGAGGTCTATGGGTGGGGGGTGCTGGGTGAGTGGTGTGGTGTGCAGGGTGCTGTGCAGTTGTGGTGGGAGGCCAGCGGGGGAGGTCTCTGGGAGGGGTGGGAGCTGGGCATAGAGATCTGTGGTGGAGTTCTCTGGGCGAGGGGACGCTGAGTATCAGGGTGGGGCACTGGGCAGGGGGGCGGTGTGGTGCGGGCCCACCCTCAAGGGGAAGGGGCATGCTGGCAGCACAGGGCTGGGCAGACCGTGTGTCTGGCAGCTGCAGGTGTGTAAACAGTGCCCTCCTGCTTGGCTGTGCAGAGCAGGCACCGCATTGTGCCTCATTGCCCCCAGCCCACCCTTTACTCTGGAGACTGACCATCCCACCCCCCCTGCACCTTGCCCCATGGGGTCCTGTAGCGGGGTGGTCACCCCGCTCCTGCCTGAAGGGGATAAAGCAGCCCTGGAGAGGGCTGCAGCGGGGGAAAGCTAGGCTGATTGGGAAAGCAGCAACAGCTGTGGTCGGCTTAATCAGGGCCCAGCTGGCCCTTATAAGAGGACTGTGGGCCAAAAGAAAGACAGAGTTTCTCTCTTCTAGTTTTAGAGAGAGAAGGACCTGGCTGCCTGGGAGCTGAGAAGGGTACCTGAGGTGGAGCAGTGCTGGGGAAGGGCAGAGGGAGCTGGGGAGCTCCAGCCTAGCAAAACCCCAGGCTGCAGGCCTTGTCAAAGGCCTACAAGAGGTACTGGGGCTGCCAAGGGACAGCCCATAGATAGGCAGAGGCAGCTGGTCCAACCCCCTTTGCCGATGATGAGTGGTTTATAGACTGCAGTCTGCCCCAGAGAGCAGGGGCTAGATGATGACTGGCAGTAGCCACTGAGGCGAGGTGGAGATAGAGGGTCGGGGGTTCCCATGGGTGGAGAGACCCAGAGACTGCGGGGGTACTGCAGAGGGCAGAACCCCGAGGGAGAGAGCACCGGGGTCCGGGAGGGACATGGGAGACCAGCGGCAGGTGAGACGCTGGCCTACAGAGGGCGCTCTGGAGCTGGAAAAGAGCTAATTCCCTGGACAACCAGCAGGAGGTGCCATGCCAGTGAGTCATCGCCCGCCACAGGGCCCATAAATATGTTTGGCGCAGGGCACACAAAAAGTTAATCCAGCCCTGCTGTGAAGTAAAGATGCTGGATGCTGCCAGGGAGGAGAGGCTGGGTGGGGGCTGCAGGCTTAGGGCACCAAGCCCACCAAGGGTGAAGTGCTGACCCTGCTCCGTTCCCTGGTTCGGGCAGCCCAATATGGCAGGCTGAGGATGTGTGCAGCTGGCTCAGGTGTAGCAGCCATTGGCCGCTCAGTACTTACAGCCTGCTGGGGACAGGAAGTGGCTCGCTCCAGGGCAGTGCAGGGAGCCCTTGGTGCATCTGCAGATCTCTGGGCAGTGGGCATGGCCTGGCCCGGGGCACCATGGGAAGCAGGGGCACCATGGGGAGTGGCTGTGGGGAGTGGTTCCTAGCCCAGGAGGGACCCCGCAGGGAGCTGGCGGACGGGCTGTGCTCCTGGCCACTGGGGGACCTCCCCACGCAGGCACCGGATACGATCCCTGCACCGCCTCCTGCCACGCAGCACGCTGAGGGCTCCCTTCACCCCGCCTGCCATCAACGCCTGCTTCCTCTCAGAGCAGTGTTTTTTCCCCGGGAATTGAAATTACGGGGATGAGTGTTCAAATATACAGAGGGTGAGGGCCAGGGCCGACTAGGGTTGAGACCGTGAGGGTGACGATGGGCTGTATGCAGGGCCGTCCTTAGGATTTATGGGGCCCTATGCAGTATTATTAAACTGGTGCCCCTATGCCCGATGGCAGCCCAGGCTCGCGGCCCAGGGGGTGGCAGCAAAGGATAGTGAGACACCCAGCCTGCCTCACAGTGGTGGAGAGTCAGTTCCCCACAGAGACCCCCTATACCCTTTCCCTCACGTAGAATGGACATGCAGAAGGTACCTAATTAAAAGCACTCAACTTGGGAATAAAAAATGTCAGTCACAGGTTTTTTTATATGCCCTGAAGTCTGTCAGACATTTATTTGCAAAAACTTTGTAGTAAGGGCAAGTCAGCTGTCTTGCTGTGTACAACATTAAATATTATGGAATACATGATGCAGCTCTTCTCTGTTTCATATTTTCTTAATCAGTATTTCTAAGCTGATTTTATATTTTAAATGCACTCTTAAGCCTTCATAAAGTAATCATTCCAGATTACTACATATTTAACTCACTGAAACAAAGACATTATTTTAAAATAATCAGTCACAGAGGTTTAGTATGTTCATAACAATGTTCATTGCTTTTAGAAAAAGAGAACACTAATTTACTTTGTGTGATCTCTATAACAATAGACATGTTTATGAAATTTCACCAACTTTAAAAGATATGTTTCCAAAGATTTTAGGCATAACAAAGGATTTTATATCTTGCTAAGGTACTGATTTTGCTAGAGAGTTCTCTTAAAACTAGTTCATCAGATAGTCAGAAGTAAAGAAAGGGAAACTCTTTGTCCAGCTATCTGGAAGGAAAGGGGTGTTATCCCTATAAAGGCTCTCTTCAACGGGGGTGAAGGGAGAAAGGGATGGACAGAAAGGACAGCAAGACTTTGGAAGCAAGTTTTTTTACTATAGTAATTAAAATTAAAAAGTGTATTTTAGATAAGCATGGTCTTTTGAAGGATTTATTTAAAAAGCTATATGTCTGAAGATCCAAGCATTTAAGGCTAAAGATGATTGTGCATCTAAAAATCTATGCAAGGATTTTTTAGAGATGCGATTTTATAATCTTCACCAACTCACTAATGAAATATTTTTAAAGCAAATTTTAAACTAAGGTCCTGTAGACTAACATGTTCTGAGTAAATATTACAGTAATGAACATCTGTTTTTGTCAGTAAATTCAGAAACTGACAGTATATAGCTGGGGTTTGGCAAATGCCAGTTAAGTGGCTTCATTACCACGTGAATGGCTCTCTAACAGTTTCAATGTTGTGCTAATAGGTCTGGCAGGCTGGAAGGCTTTTCCACTTTTAAGTTACTAGATCCCCTCCTGAGTAAGAGTCACCAGGCTGCAGCAGCCAGCTGTGGGAGCCGGCAGGAAGGGTCAGAAAAGGGATAGGAGAGCCGGAAGGGTGGACACTAAGACCCAGTGGTGCCCCAAATTTTCAGGTGCCCTACGCAGCTGTGTATTCTGTGTATGCCTAAGGACTGCCCTGGCTGTATGGCACCATAGTAAAAACTGAAAAATGTTTCATGACCATTTTATTAGATTTAACTCATGTTTTAAAATCATCACAGAAATTAAAGTTGGCTACTCAAGTCTACTATGAAGCACTACATCTACATCCTTCTTGGTTTCTTGTTATAGTTTTTCACAACTCTTTGGTGTCTTCTTGTGCGTCCATTACTTCCAGTCTTTCACAATCTGCTCATGATCAGGCAGAAGGCGACTTCTTTCAGAACACAAAATTCTATTCAATGAGGAAAAAGAAAGCTCAACTGTAGCTGTTGTGACTGGGAGTAGCAAGAAATGAATTCCTACTTCTTTCATCCCAGGAAACATAGCACAAAGATTGGCTTGAATCACTACTGATGATAAAGAAGAAGTTGAAGTTAAATTTTCATTCGTTCATCATATGATATTCCATTCTGTGTTCAAAATTCTCTATTCTGTCCTGATCACATAGCAACCCCATTGCTGGTAGTACCTCACTCAACTGTCGGTGTTTTATAAGATAGGCATCTGTAAAAGCTTCATGGAGGTTGAGTAAAATCCAGAAATCTCTATTGCAGATTTGTAAGAATCAAGTCTATGTACTTTTTCAGCTGGATTAATAAACACTTCTTGTCCTCTTCTCTGAAGGAGTCACTATAACTACCTTCATTAGTCAACTTCTGGACTGAAGTCTTTGCTTCTTCCAGTACATTTTCAATGAATGTCTTGGATTGATCCAAGGGTAGCTTCTATTGTTGGACAAAGATCTACTACTGTTGTAGCAGATGCCTGGATGACATTGTTTAATGATCCAAGTGGTTTCAACAATAGACTTACAAGAGAGAGAATGGTGATATCTTCTCTGAACTTAATAACAAAAGTAGTCCACCAGACTCACTATGTAGATCAGTCCTATCTTGGTAGATACTTTACAAAGCTAGTAATAATGGTTGCAGTAATTTTAAGACAATAGCCAAGAATTGCTCATGAGAAAGCCAGCAGCTTTTCCCAGGTTGGACTAATTTGAACTTCAGTCTAAGTGTATCTATTTGTTTCCAAGACGTTCAGTACTTTTGGACTCTTGCTGAAAAAAAAGAGTATAACAAAGCCATTAAATGTATGGCTTTTTAATGCCTTTTGAAGATTCTGCAGCTCGTACTAGCACTAGCTGGAGTAGATGGCTTCTGCAGTGTGTATAGGAGAGATTAGGGTTACACTTTTCTCTGAGCAAAACTTGTACTCCACTATGTCTTCCAGAGAAGTTTGTAGCTCCATCAAATGCACAAGCAGACATCTCTTTGGGGTTCAATTTACAAGCATTTAACTCTTCTAAGATGTCACAAATGCAGCTGATGTGTCTTCTATAACCTGAACATCTAGAATGCATCTACTGGCCTACCATGGACATCAAGTTAACATTCGCAATGACTTAATATTTGATGCCTATTTGCATGGGTGCATTCATCAGCCATGTATTGCACATTTTTTGAATATGGTGAGAGAGTTCTTCACTTTTTCAACTGCTGAGTCTTTCACTGTTGCACTGCATGCTTCTAGAGAATCAGCTGAGTTTTTTCAGAAAGATAGCAAGCATTTGCCAGTCTTGTTCGAAACCAGTGTCCAACTTCAGGATTAACAAGTGACAATGTACTTAACATTGGCCTCCAGTTTGTAGTGTGTGGTATCTCTTGCTTAAATAGAAAGTATGATGCAACAGCCATGTTGGTTCACATAAACTGAGTTGTGTCTCCAGCATTCTTAAAAGCTTCATTAAGTTCTTCTAAAATTGGTTTTGACAGTGACTGGCTTATAAAGCTTTCTGCATGTTGATGCAGTCCAGAGGCATGGTGTTTTGCACCCTTTTCATATAGGTTGTCAGTATTGGCTTAGCTGATCAGTCTGACAAACCAAGCGCCTCCACTTTTACTATATAAATCATGATATGCCCACCTCTTGAATACTGCATGCAGTTTTGGTCACCCCATCTCAAAAAAGATATATTGGAATTGGAAAAGTTACAGAGAAGGGCAACAAAAATGATTAGGGGTATGAACAGATTCCATATGAGAAGAGATTAAAAAGACTGGGAAACATATATTTATATAAGTTTCCCAGTCACAACTCTAGCATTCTGGAGCGAAGTCACTAAAACATAGTCCAACAAACAAATGCTCTGGCCGCTGTTGTTTGTCATGCCACTGTTCACTCTACCGCTCCATCCTCAATGGCCCTGCACCATCACCTTCTGCTGCCACCTGCCACTGTGGGTCTCTCGAGGTTCTCTTGAGGTTCCACTCAGCTCTCAGCAATTTCAGCACTCAGTGGAGGAACTTCGTCGCTAGTGCAGGCTGGGCTCTCTTCCACAGAAACACTGTCCCTCAGCAGGTCTAAGCACTTAGACCTGATTATCAGTGATTTCAGCTCTAGTGGTCACTTAACAAACCAAAAGACTCTCTATGGAGCCTAATCATCTCTCTCTCTAAACAGGAGAAAGGAGAAGGTCAAATAGTGCCTGTGACTCTTAGACAGCCCACATCACCTGTGCCCCCCACCCCTGAATAGGATATGGCATCCAAACGTTTTGCTTAGAGAGTGCAATTCAGTTGAGGGTGACCAGTGCATAATTTGTAATGAAAGAGGTGCTGGGGCTCAAGCAAGTTTGTTACTTTCATAAATGATGTGGCAAGCCCAGAGGTCCCAGAGCTATGAACTGCCAAGCTAGAGATGCTGGGGCTCAGCCCTGGCAAGCTCTAGCACAAATTAAGCACTGAGGTAGATCCCCTCATTCAGACAGGCTAAATACAGTTCTGCTGTGCTTTACTCATACAATACGGATAACAACATTTCATGACCCCAACATTTAATACTAAAGTAATTTGTAACCCAACACCAGCCAAAATTGAGGCCTTGGGCAGCACAGCTCTGCCTGCTGGATACCTAGGCAGAGTAGGTGTGTTCATGTAAATACAATCTGGTCCTGAAGCCTTTCCACCCACCACTGGCTCATCACTAGCTGTCAGGGGAGAACTCATTCAGACCTTGCTTACAAATAATAATTATTTGAATTTATTAGGTAGGCCAATATAGGTGAAACGAACGTGTCGACATTGTCATAAACAACAGCTGTATGAGGAAGCTAGTCTTTGTTCATCCTTTTCAAACCCAAGATGCTTTCTCAGGTACAAGTATTTTCTCAGATACTGTATATGCTTTTAAAGTGTATATTGTTTCAATTTCAATTCAGATGTCCAACCAATGACTAAACTGGGAACACTGCATGTAACGGGGGTGAGGGGTGTTGGGTAAATTTGGGGGGGGGGTGTACACCCTCCCTGGGGGGGGGGGTCTAGGGAAATCCCTGTTCCTCTCTGTTCCCCCATGATAGGGATCCGCAGCACCCACCTCTCTCTGCTGGCAGGGATCTGCCCTGGGCTGGTCTCCACAGAGTCCCTTTCTGCCAGCGTCTGTCCTGGGCTGGGATCCACTGAGCTCCCACCCAGCCAGGATCTGATCTACATTATGATCTTCCATCCCTGGACCTTCCTGTAGAATCTGGTCTACACCTGTGAACCTCATCTCCAGTGTTTAATCTGTGTTAGGGCTGAGCCTCGGCACCTCTAAGTTTGGCAGTTCATAGCCCCAGCACCTCTGGGCTTGCTGCGTCAGTTATGAAAGTAAAAAAGTTGCTTGAGCCTCAGCACCTCTTCATTACAAATTAAGCACTGCCCATCTCTATTGCTACTTCCCTGCCAGGATCTGGTCTGTGCCAGGATCCAGCAGCTGGGATCCCACCAATATGCCTGGCTCTCTAATTCCTCTCTCCTCTGTGCCTGCTACTTCTTCTGCTGGGATCTGATGTATGGGTAGGTTCTCCCCTACGCTTGCCTTCTCTAGTGCATCTCAACTAGGCACTCTCTGGTATCAGTGATTTCCAATGTTTCCCCCAGGAGAGTGCAAGTCTGTGCTTGGGATCTCCAGCAACCATTCTCCTAGCTCAGATGGGCATTCCATAGTTGTGTAGGACTGGAAGTGGGCTATGGAGCCTTCATGTCAGGGACTCAGGGAGTTCTATCATCCCTAGATTATATTAATGGCCCCAAAACTTCATTAATGCAAAGTTAAAGTTGCCCAGTGCTTCCTCCTGCCCGTCCAGAATGTAGATAATGGTTAAACTTAAACCTCTGAAAACCTGGAAATACAAAGTTAAGGTACACACCAGCTGTTCTTTTTGAGCGATACTCTGACATACCCCTAACACATATAGTAGTAGTCTAGCATTGCAGAATGCTCAGGGAATGGGGCACATGAGAACTGTAGGACAGAGTCTAACATACGTTTTCTTTGCTAAAGAAACACTAAATGTCTACATAAGGATTTAGGATTCTAACTTTAGGCACCCATTCTTGAAAATTTTGGCCATATATAATAAAATCAATATCAGTAGGAAAGAGGTCATGATAAGAGTAAAAGCCTCCTTCAACTTGCCATCACTGACAAAGCAAGAATAGTCACTTATAAGACATGATTCAAAGCCCATTGAAGTCAATGGGAGTCTTTCCATTGACTTGAATGGGCTTTGTGTCAGGCACTATACATACTATACAATATAGTGCTATTTTCAAAGCAGTCTGCAAATACAAATGAATGGATCTATTTCTGGAGAGGATGTGACCGAGGTCCCAAGGGGAGCATACTGAGATTGTTCAATCAGAGCAAACTGCAAAGAATGGGGCAGACAATTCCCCAAACTGGTGGTTATTCTAATAATTAGATTCACCAAGGCAGCAACAAAACAGCTTCTACAATACCTTACTGGTTACCCAGAAGCCAAAAACACAGTTCCCTTAAAACAACCCAGCCTTGGACTCCTACCCAGAGAGCCAAGTCAAATATGATGAGGATTACTGAAAATCTTGTTAATCATCATATAAAAAGTTCTACCAATCTCAAAGGATTGGACACATTACCCACCAGGTCAATGAATATTTCAGATCTTACCCAAATACACACTTACAGCCAATTCTAAACTAAGATGTATTAAAAAAGAAAAGAGAGAGAGTATAGGTTAAAAGATAACATAATACATACATATATGAATAGAGTTCTTAGGTCGGTTTCATACTAGAGATGGTGAGCTTTAGAGTTGCAAAATGTTTTTTCAGAATAAGTTCTATAGGTTATAGTCCAATGTCTAATATAAAGGTGACCCAGACTGGAGCTGGGAACTTCAGTCTTGTGACTCAAACTTCCCCTAATGAAGCTTAAGCAGATCTGAGATACAGGATCAGGGCTCAAGAGTTCTTTATATAGTTCTCTGGCAGCTTCTTGACAGCTTGCAGTCCTTGGGTGAAGCATTGTGCCTTTGAAGTAGAATCACCTATTTCCTATGTATAAACAGGTAACTAGTTGTGTTCATCAGCATAATGTAATTATCCATTAAACAATTCATAGACAGTTTACTACAGACTTTAAAGATAAATATAGATAATGATATTCTTACACCCAAGTTCCATCTAAATGTTAATATTCCCTTTTGATCTCTGAATCAATAGATATAGTAACAAACAGGAACCGTCTGTTTACATGGTTAACAACTAACAAGATATAAGAAAACACATACAATTAGGATTACCTCTAATTCTTTAACAATACAGGTTTGCATTTCAAAGCTCTAGCCTATCTAACATGGCTATGTTAGCTATTTATAAGGAGTAGCCCTAATTACCATTTATATAATTTTCTAATATGTCTTTAAAGGTTGAATTTGAGTTATTTAGCTTGCTAGTCGCTTAACCCTTTCTGGCTCAATATCACAGAGGGGACACCTGATTTTCTACTTCCTTGTACCTTTGTTAAGGTCTATACCAGGCTTGGTCAAACCACAGCTTGTGAGCCGCATGCCGCATGCAGGTCTTTTACAGTTAAAGTGTGGCTCACAGAGCCCTCTATACACCCCACCTCCAATTCTCCACCTACCATTTTGGGGGGAGCTCAGGGATTCTGCCCTGCAGCGGGGTGTGGGGGGAGGCTAGCGGCTTTTGCCCTGTGGGGAGGAGGGTCTCAGGCTTTAGCCCCACAGTGGGGCATCAGGGCAGAAGCACTGTGCCCCAGCAGGCACCACCCTGCTGGGCAGGTTGTACATGTCTTGTGGCTCTCGAACTTTTGAAGGTTATCATATGCGGCTCGGAAGGCCAGTAAGTTTGGCCACCCCGGTCTATACTGTAGCAGTGAGTCTCACTGGGTTTCAGAGCTGTCAGTGTTCCCTCCCCACTCTGAACTCTAGGGTACAGATGTGGGGATCCGCATGAAAGACCCCTTAAGCTTATCTTTACCAGCTTAGGTTAAAAACTCTCCCAAGGCACAATTTCTTCCTTGTCCTTGGAATGGTATCGCTGCCACCACCAAGTGAGTTAGACAAAGATTCAAGGAAAAGAACCACTTGGAGTTCCTGTTCTCCCCAAATCCCCCCAAGCCTCGTCACCCCCTGTCTTGAGGAGGCTTGAGAATAATATACCAACGAAATAGGTTAACAAAGTGGGCACAGACCAGCCCTTTGTTTTTTAGGACACTAAAAAACAATCAAGTTCTTAAAAGCAGAACTTTATTATAAAGAAAAAGTAAAAGAAGCACCTCTGTAAAATCAGGATGGAAGGTAATTTTACAGGGTAATCAGATTAAACACACAGAGGATTCCCCTCTAGGCAAAACTTTAAAGTTACAAAACAAACAAACAAACAAACAAAAAACCAACCCAGGAATAAACCTCCCTCTTAGCCTAGGGAAAATTCACAAGCTAAAACAAAAGATAATCGAACGCATTTCCTTCCTATTACTTACAATTTGTAATCTTAGAGGCTTAATTCAGATATGGCTTTAGGAGATGTATTTTCCCTATCCTGGTTCCTCGCTGACCCAGAAAGAACACAGAAACACCAAAACAAAAACCTTCCCCCACAGATTTGAAAGTATCTTCTCCCCTTATTGGTCCTTTTGGTCAGGTGCCAACCAGGTTATCTGAGCTTCTTAACCCTTTACAGGTAAAGGAGGGATTTTATGCTACCCGTAGCTGTATGTTTATGACACGCCCCCCAAATCATAGACAGTGCTGGACAGCCTGCTCCACACTGGCTGTGATTTCTTCCTGGAGCTCTAGGAGAAAACAGAATTAATAAGCCACATGCACCTCTAGATATACTACTGATTATATAAAAACTAACAATATTTTCCACATTTCAAGGACGATTTTAACCAGTTGATTCTGGGAAACTTTCACAGGAGAGTGCATCAGCCACTTTGTTAGAAGCTCCTGAAATGTGTTGTATTTCAAAATCAAAATCTTGGAGAGCTAAACTCCACCAAAGAAGTTTTTTGTTATTGTCCCAGCCCCAATGTCATTGCCATCTGTACATTAACCCATTTGCTACGATGCAGTGTGCATGTTTAATTGCAAGCATCGACCACAATTGCAGTTTTGCTTTTGCTCTTATTACAATGGACTGTCGGCTCTGTTTGAATCAATGCCTTACTGTTTTCAATATTTAGTGAGAGTTGCATGTTGATTTTTTAAAATCAGTATATGTACTTGTGTGGCAGTGGGGGGCATAAACTATTACAGACACAAAGAAGGGGGGCACGATCAAAGAAGTTTGAGAACCACTAGGTAGTCCTTGCCTGCAGAACTCCTATGGAACCCATGGCAAGTATTAAAGCTGCAGCCCTGAGGAAGACAGAGGATGATGCAGGCAGGAAGGTGCAGTTTGCAAACCTTTTCTTGCTGTGCCTGTGGAGGGAACTGCCCATTAGTTCACCTCTCTTTCCTCAGAATCATCCACCATTTTAATTGGTAGTGATATTAATTTTTGTTCTGACCTTGAAATAGTTATGAAGTGCTTGCTATCACTTTGCCCTACTATGCTTGGCATATTTTTTTTCTCCACCATTACAACACCGTTATTCTGATGGATGGTCTGCATAATTCTTTCAGTTAGAATACGCCTTGGATCCTTATTTTTTTCTTTGAAATCCAGGAAATGTTAGTGGATTTGGAAGCAAGAGACCACAGCAAAATGTAGGGCAAAATTGTGCCTTTCAAGGATCTTCTCATGCTAAGTGTTATATTTCCCCTGAAGTCTTCACCATGTGGCAAGTCCCTGCAGCCCCTGGGGAGGGGGTCTCCACACACTGCCCCCAGCCCAAGCACCAATTCCGCAGCTCCCATTGGCTGGGAACTGCGGCTAATGGGAGCTGCGGGGGTGGTGTCTGCGGGCAGTGGTGCATGGAGATCCCTGCCCCCAGGGACGGCTTTAGCAAGAGCGGGGCCCGATTCCTGGGGGCGGTGCTTCCTGGCAAGCCCCACCCCCGGGAATCGGGCTGCACTCCGGCCGGAGCTCCGGCCGCGGTCGTGGGGCTTGGGGCCGGGCCCGCTGGGGCCAGGGCGGGTGCGCTCGGCCAGAACCTGGGCCCGTGCCTGGCCTGAGCTGCCGGGGCCGGGGGTGCTCGGCTGGCGCTGCTCGGCCAGGGCTGGGGCCCTGGGGCCCGAGCCGAGCCGGTCTGGAGCCACTGGGGCCGGGACCAGCGCGCTCGGCCAGAACCAGGGCCGGGGCCCGAGCCGGGCTGGAGCCGCTGGGGCCGGGGCTGGTGCACTCGGCCGGAACCGGGGCCGGCGCCCCGGGGCCCGAGCCGGGCTGGAGCTGCTGAGGCCGAGGCCGTAGCTGCCTGGGGTGCTCGGCTGGCGCTGCTTGGCCAGGGCCGGGGCCCCAGGGCCCGAGCCGAGCTGGGCCGGAGCCGCTGGGGCCAGCGCTCAGCTGGAACTGGGGCCGGGGCCCCGGGGCCCAAGCCGGGTCAGAGCCGCTGGGGCTGGGGCCGGAGCCACCGGGGCCGGGGGTGCTCATCCGGCGCGCTCGGCTGGAATCAGTGCTGGTGCCCCGGGGCCCGGGCCGGGGCCGGAGCTGCTTGGCCGGGCTGGGGCCAGAGGGAGCTGCTCGGCCAGGGCCAGACTGGGCCGCGCCGCACCGCGCCTCCCTGGAGCCCTCCTCCACGCGTTCCCCTCTGCCCCAGCTTACCTGCTGCTGCCCGCCTGCCCCTGCTTGTTTTCATACTTCCCGCGAACATCTGATTCGCGGGAAACAGGGGAGGGGGAGGAGCAGGGGGGCGGAGCGTTCAGGGGAGGGGAGAAGGGGGAAGTGAGCTGGGGAGGGGTGGACAGCTGCGGGGCCCTTTTAGGCATGGGGCCCGATTCAGCCGAATCGGCTGAATCAGCCTAAAGCTGGCCCTGCCTGCCCCCCACGTCTAGCAGCCACTGCCAGAGGAGTGTGCTGGTTGCTTTCAGGAGCTGCCCGAGGTAAGCGCTGACTCCCTGGGTCCCTCCTGCACCCCAACCACCTGCCCCAGCCTAGAGCCCGCACCCCGCACCCAAACTCCGTCCCAGAGCCTGCACCCTGCACCCATTCCTGCACCCAAACTCCCTCCCAGAGTCTGACACCCCACCCCTTTCCGCATCCAAACTCCCTCCCAGAGTCTGCAACCCACACCCCAACCCATTGTCCCAGCCTGGTGAAAGTGAGTGAGGGAGAGCGAGCTATGGAGAGAGGGGGGATGGAGTGAGCAGGGGGCGAGGCCTCAGAGAAGGGGTGGGACAAGGGCATGGTCTCAGGGAAGGGGCAGGGGGCGGGGCAAGGTCTTTGGGTTTGCGCGATTAGACAGTTGGCAACCCTACTGGGCTTGCATGTGGAAGCCGTGGCCGTGCCGGAAGAGCGCACCCAGCAGCGCAGCCGGCAGCTCACTGGGCACCAGCCAGTGCAGGCGCAGAATCTCCCAAATGTCAGGCGAACCACATCCGTGCAGGTGCAGCTTGTGTGTGCGTGGGGGCCCACTGACTGTTCTGCCGTGGGGCCCGGAATTGCTGTCGGTGGGCCTGGAGCAAATACTCCTGCTGCCCTTTCTTCCCAAAGTTGTCTACACACAAAAACATTATGTAACCTAAAACTAAATAACAACATAGCATTTCTTCCTGACAGTCAAAACTTGCTTGAATGCTAAGAAAAATACTTGGAACACTATGTATAACAGCACCATTCAGCGACACTTGCCATAACAATATGGATGGCAGATATTTAGTATGTTGGGGGGCATAGATCAGCATTCACAGTGCACTCCCCATCATACCTGGCCCAAGCTGGGGAAGCTAATGATCCAATCAGTGATCCAAATTCAGTGATGAATCCTGGTCATGTGAGGTATATTGCCCATATGCTAAGTAGGAGAGTATGTTGTCCATATTATCTGGAAGATCTGGCAGTGAGCAGAATGTCTTTTTTCTCAACCACATCCATACATACTTCAGCCTGCCTGTTGGGAAATTAATAAGAGGGATTTCAGAACAATGTGTGATCTTTAAGTACACACACTTAAGTGCTTTCCTATGCACTTGGCTAATTTACAAAAGTGTTTGTGCAGACATGTGCACATGTAATTTGCACATATGAACTGTGCAGACTGGTGCACAGTTGTAGCAATTGCATATTTGCATTGTGTGGACCAACATATATATCTGGTAAGAAATACAAACTAATGGTCAAATCCTGCAGCCTTTAATCCATTAAATCTCCCATTGATCTAAAAGGGAGACTCGACAGAGACTGAAAGATTTGGTTCACGGGAAATATTACACAGCCTCCTCACTGTGGGAGCTTACAGGACCTTCAAGTATGTGTACACCTGTGGCTGGCCTGTGTCAGCTGATGGGGGCTGTGAGGTTATAAAATTGCTGTGTAGATGTTTAGGCTTCAGCTGGAGCCCAGGCTTTGGGACCTCCCCCCTTCCTGGGGCTGCAGTGAAAACCTGAACTTCTAAATGACAATTCTATAGCCCTGCACTCTGAACCCTATGAGCCTGAGGCAGTTGACACAGGCCAGCCACAGGTGTTTTATTGCAGTGTAGACATACCCTTGGAGTCTTACTCTGACTGCACTGGAAGTACTCACAATTTTCAGTGATCTGAGAGCCAAATTTAGCCCAGTGGTTTTGACTCAATACCTTTTTCTGTCTCTCTTCATCCATTAACCTTTAAAAGCCCATTTATACTTCTTTTGAGAGTAGTGTTAGTGGAGCACTCATGTAAAGAGGTTTGCTTCAAGATACAGACGTTGCTAATTACAATGTTAGAATGACATGGATGCCCTTAACAGAGACAACAGGGGGAAATCATACTGCAGCACGTGCTATACCATATGCTTTTCCAGCTACCAGAAGATAGCAATGGGCACCTCACACTGTAATGCATCATGCTCTGGGCATTAAGAGTGGAGCAGCCCACAGACTGTCCAGTATTTCTTTAACCCAAGCTTAGTAAGAGAACTTACATCTGTCAAGCTCAGTTATGCTTCTCTGATGTCAGATTCTACCATGCAAACAAACAGACTGATGATAATGGAGTGGCAACTTATATCACATTGTTCATGGGTAACTACTTACCTCATCCTGAGGCTAAAGCTCTTTCAAAGTATAGTTTAGAAGTGACAGGTGACACTACACCCTTGTGTATGTGTGTGCTCAGCTCCAAGTTGGTGGCTGAATCACCATATACAAAGCAGTAAAACTACTTCTCCTCCAAGATTTCCAGTTAGATTAGTATTAGAAACTGTAAGTGCACTTCTGTGAACTATCTACTGACCCAAATCTAAACCAAACTCATTATTACCTATTCTACAAAAAACCTTGCCCTGCCCACTCAGAAGCTATTTTCGTAACCCCTTTATCTCTCAAACTATTCAAGATCCCTGACAGTAATAATTACAGTTAGATTAGTGCTGTCAGTGGTTCAACCATTTCAATCGAAAAGTCAAATATTTTAATACTATTTCAGGCTTAACCCAGACTACTTCCTTCCTGATCTCAGCTTAGTTTTTATCAGCTGTGACGAACTGGGACTGTTCTTACTGTGGGCTTTGAATGCTGACTGGGGAGTGTGGCTAGGATAGTCTGCATTGGGGGATGGGAGACTGACCGACGGAGAATACCTAAGCATGTAACATGAGAACCCAGGAAGGGGTTAGAGGCGAGGTGACACCTTTGCCCAGGAAACTGAACAAAGGCTGTGGGAGGGGTCGCTGAAGGCAGAGTTTCAGGAGCTGGCTGGGAAGCGGGCTGGGGAGCTGGCTGGGAGGGAGACCGGGCTCTGACCTCGAAAGGGGGCTGGGGTGCCCTGGGATCCCAAGATGGACCTAACTGAGGGGGGTCCTGTTGTCTGTGCCTGCAAGACCTGTCTTGGACTGTATTCCTGTCGTCTAAATAAACCTTCTGCTTTACTGGCTGGCTGAGAGTCATGGTGAATCGCAGGACACCGGGGGTGCAGGGCCCTGAGTCCCCCATAGTCCGTGACAACTGGTTGCAGTGTTGGGATCTACTGCACCCCGTGGATGACGCTTCCTGCAGTAAGTGACTGGGGAGCAGTAAAATGAAGGGGGATTGACGGGGACCAGGCATGCTGAAGAATCAGAGAGAGACGGTTATCACCCCTGGGAGTGTGTGACCAGCGAGAAGGACTTTTGCAGTAACAGGGTCCCCCGGGGGGATCACAGTGAGCAGTCCCAGGGGCGGAGGAGTCTGCAGCTCGACCCTGGCAGAGAGGTGGTGACCTCGAGAAGGGCTGGCACACTAGGGGTCTCCCTGGAAACTGTGGGGAGCGGTGAGCACACAGGCCTGTGAGTGGCCAGCAGGAAGATGTATGCCAAGCAGCTTAAGAGCGACCTGGTGGAGCTGTGCAAGCAGAGGGGGCTGCGCAGTGGGAGGCTCACCAAAGAACAGCTCATTGCCCAGCTGGAGGAGGGAGATCGCTCGAATGAACTGATCCCTGTCTCTGAGGGAAGCAGCCTGGCAAATGCAGCGCAGGCACCAGTGTCTGTCCCATCTGGGAGTGGTCAGCCGGCTGCTGAGGGCTTCCCGAGACCCCTCCTTCCTATGCCTAGGGGAAGGGTGGGGAGGAGCCCAGCAAATACCGAGGGCGCCGTGACCCCCCCAGCCAGCAGGGGATCCTCCCTGCGAAGCTCGCCGGCCAGCAGGGGATCCTCCCAGCGACGCGCGGCATCTGTGGAGTGGAAGTGGCTGGAATGGGAGAAAGAGCTAAAACTGAGAGAGCTGGAGGATCGTGAGAAACAGAGGCATCATGAACTGGAGCTGGCGAGGCTGAGGGGCCGCGAGCCCCCAGCTGCGGTGAGTGAGGGGGGACCCAGGACTGCACGGAGCTTTGATAAGTGCATCCTGGCCCCACGTAAGGAGGGGGAGGACATGGATGACTTCCTGGAGGCCTTTGAGACGGCCTGCGAGCTGCACCAGGTTGATCCTGCGGACAGACTCCGGGTTCTCGCCCCCTTACTGGACCCCAAAGCCGTGGCATTGTACCGCCAACTGGAAGAGGCAGAGAAAGGGGACTACAAACTATTCAAAAAGGCCCTGCTACGTGAGTTTGGGCTGACTCCTGAGATGTACCGGGAGAGGTTCCGGAGTCAGGATAAAACCCCTGAGATCTCATATCTGCAACTAGCCGTCCGCATGGAGGGATACGCCAGCAAGTGGGCAGATGGGGCCCAGACGAAGGAGGACCTGGTTAAACTGCTGGTACTGAAGCAACTGTATGAGTGGTGCCCATCCGACCTGAGGCTGTGGTTGAGGGACAAAAAACCAGAGAACCCGCGACATGCAGGCCGGCTGGCCGATGAGTTTGTAAAGAGCCAGTCAGGGGATAACAGGGAGGAGTCCCAAAGGAACAGTCCCACCACAATGCAGAGAGAGAGTCACCATGGGACCTCCCAGCGGGGAAATACGGAAAACCCCCATCAAAGGGGAACATCTGGCATCAGGGCCATCCGACCCACTCGAGGGGACCCATGGGACATGGGCTGCTATCACTGTGGCCAGAGAGGCCACATACGGGCCCAGTGCCCCAGGCTCAGGGACAGACTGAGCAGACCGAACCCACAGAGGGTTGACTGGGTAGAGACCCAGCCGGGCGAGAGGAGGCATTCCCAGGGAAGGGGGGCTGGCACAGTACCACCTGCTAAGGAGGGAGGAGAGCTCCAGGCCAGCTCCTCTGCGGGGCTGGATGCTCCAGACTCAGGGTTTTTGGTTTATACGGTGGGCGCGGGGCTGTCCCTCCGGACAGAGTACCTTGTTCCCCTGGAGGTGGATGGGAGGAAGGTCAATGGATACTGAGATACGGGCGCAGAGGTGACGCTGGCCCGGCCCGAGGTGGTGGCCCCAGATCAGGTGGTGCCCAACACCTACCTGACCCTGATGGGAGTGGGAGGGACCCCAGTCAAAGTGCCCGTGGCGAGGGTACACCTGAAGTGGGGGGCCAAGGAGGGCCCCAAGGACGTGGGGGTACATCCGTATTTGCCCACTGAGGTGTTGATGGGGGGGGACCTGGAGGACTGGCCAAGCAACCCCCAGGGTGCCCTGGTTGTGACCCGGAGTCAGAGCCAGCGAGGGGCACTGTGCCCTGGCCTTGGGGAGGGTGCCTTGCCTGAGGCGCAGGACCCTAACCTGGTGGGGAGGGAACACCCAGGGACACGGCTCAGGGAGGCTGTGGCTTCAGACCCAGCCGGCGAGAAAGAGCAGGTGGCCATCCCTGTCCCAGCTGCTGAGTTCCAGGCCGAGGTGCAGAAAGATCCCTCCTTGCGGAAGATAAGGGACCTGGCCGACCTCAATGCGGTATAGACCATGGGGAGAGGTGGCCGGAAAAGGTTCCTGTGGGAGAAGGGGTTCCTGTACCGAGAATGGGCTCCCCCAGGGAAAATGGAGTCAGGGGGGATCAGGAGGCAGCTGGTGGTACCCCAGAAGTATCACCGCCAGCTGCTGTACCAGGCCCATGACATTCCCCTCTCAGGGCACCAGGGAACCTGGCATAGCTCCGTAGCAGCCTCTGCTGGGTTTTACTGGCCTGGGGTCTTTGTTACTGTCCGACAGTACTGCCGATCCTGTGACCCCTGTCAGAGGGGAAGGCAGGCCCAGGACAAGGGGAAAACGGCTTTAGGACCCTTGCCCAGCATAGAGGAGCCTTTCCGGAGGGTGGCCAAGGTTAAAAGGGGGGCTCTAAACCAAGAGAGCCCAAATCACAGACCTCCAGACTGGAACGCTGGGAGAAGACCCCAGCCCAGTTGGAACCCCAGGGGTATTGGGGTGGGAAAAGGGCACAGGCTGCATAAACCTTCCCACATGCGAACTACAAGTGCCATCGAGCACCCCCGACCTAAGGGGGGGCGTGAAACTGGAGGGGCCTGGTGTAATTCTCACCAAGGAATGGGAGGAATGCTGGGGCATCCATGGGAACGGGGGTAGATTCGAACTTCCCCGGGTCACTGGTTAAAGTAGTGCCCCTCGCCGGCTCTGACTCCGGGTAGATTCGAACTTCCCCGCACTTTGAGGCCACCAAAAAAATTGTCCTAAGAACCCCTACCTAGACAGCATGGAACCCAGTCCTAGTAATTGCCTCAGCCACCTGGCAGTAGCATTACACTTAGAAGAATTAAGTATAGCACTTTTCCATAAGTGAATGCCTTTTCTGAAGACTTATCTTAACCTCCTCATCCACGTACCTTTTGATTATTTTGGCTCAGATTTTCAAAATTAGGCAGTTACAACTATGTGCATACATTTACACATATGCCCAAGGACATACGCTTACCTTGGGCAGGCCTGATTCTTCTCTCACTTTAAAACTTGTGTAAATTGGGAGTAACTCCATTACTCATGTTGTAAAACAGTTGTGAGGTAAGAACAAGGCCCACTGTGTTTAATTACCTAATCTATGCATGCTCATCAGGTGTTTGCTCAGGTGAAATGCATGCAAATGTGATTTGCGCAATTGTGAACTTCTGTCTTTGAAAAGCTGGTCCTTTATTTATCTGTTGCTTAAAAACATGCAAGAGAAACTGCATCTGTTTCATTTAGCTGCAACATCCTGAGGGCCAAAATCTGTTTTCTGTTTTCAGTTATGTAACACAAATTGTCATTGCTAAATGTTTTCCATATTTTATCATACTTAGCTCTTATATCAGAGGTAGTCAATTATTTTTTTGTCAAGGTCCAAATTTCTTGGTCAAGGTATAGTCAAGGTCCAGACTCCAGAGATAATAATAAAACCCCCAATAATGATAATTAAATAAGATTTTGGGGTCAGTTCAAAAGCATTTGGTGGTCTGGATTTGGCCCACTGTCTGTCTATGACTACCCCTGTCTTGTATAGTACTTATAGATCTCAAAACTCTTTACAAAGGCAGGTAAGAATCATTATCCCCATTTTATAGATGGGGAAACAGAGGCCCAGAGACTTGAAGTGATGGCCCAAGGTCACCCAGCAGGACAGAGGTAGAAGGAGGCATAGAACCCAGGTTTCCAGAGTCCTAATCCATTACACTAGCTACTATGCCAAACGGTCTCCTCAGTTTCATAGAATTATAGAATATTGGGGTTGGAAGGGTGGACCTGCTCCATGATTTTTCCAGGGATGAGATGAGGCTGACCTGTAGTTCCCTGGGATCTCCTTCTTTCTTTTTAAAAAGATGGGCACTATATTTGCCTTTTTTCAATCGTCCGGGACCTCCACCGATCACCACAAGTTTTCAAAGATAATGGCCAATGGCTCTGCAATCACATCAGACAATTTCCTCAGCACCCTCAGATGCATTAGATCTTGACCCATGGACTTGTGCATGTCCAGCTTTTAGAAATAGTCTTTAACCTGTTCTTTCACCACTGAGGGCTACTCACCTCCTCCCCATACTGTGTTGCCCAGGACAGCAGTGTGGGAGCTGACCTTGTCTGTGAAGACAGAGGCAAAAAAAGCATTGAGTACATTAGCTTTTTCTACATCATCTGTCACTAGTTTGCCTCCCCCATTCAGTAAGGGTTCCACACTTTCCCAGACCTTCTTCTTGTTGCTAACATACCTGTAGAAGCCCTTCTTGTTACTCTTAACATCCCTTGCTAGCTGCAACTCCAGTTGTGTTTTGTCCAATCAATAGTCTATTTTGCCTTCAAGGCCCAGTCCAATATCCATTGAATTTTATCTGAGTTTTGCCATTGGGGTTATTTAAGCAGGATCAGGCCCCAAGCATATGTCTGACTTCCATTAACATCGATAAAAAACATTCATCCATGAGCAAAAGGATTTCACAATCTCTATGGACCACTTAAGTTCCACTTAAGCCTTCAAAATAGTGGTGAACATCACCTAATGGAAATTATGCAAACATAAATACTGTAGAATATAACTCTGTATAAACTGTAACACCTAATGGGCTCCTAGCAGCCTTAATTCGGAGTTTTCTTGCTTGAGTGAGCAAATATCTGACCTTTAACTTTTTTTTTATTCTATATTTCATATAACAGCATATGTGGGCCAATAATAACAGTTTACTTTTTTACTAGAAAAAGTATATCCATTTTATTGCAAATTAAAGTTAGTTTAAATGGAAAGCAACCTGGAAATTTTTTTACTGTAATTCCCTTGAAATAAACATAAAAACTAATGGCATTGAGTGTAATGAAACAACATTGAGTCTAATGAAGTAGAATTGCTATGTAAACAGGTGCTTTTATCTCATTGGAATGTTTGTGTCTTTGCATGTCTCTCAACCAGGGATGCTGGAACAAAGGGGCCATGGCCCTCCCACTTTTTGAAAGTGGACAGGCCTGGCCCATCCACTTTTTGCCATGGGCCCCGCCCCTGCCCCTCCTCTTTCCCCCAAAGCCCCACCCCTCAGCCAGGCCAGCAGATGGAGCTCAGCTGGGGATCCTGGGCAGCTGTGGGGAGCTTGGACCCTCCACCTTCCTGGGGTGGGGGGAGCCCAAGAGCAGCCTCTGGCCCGTGTCCCCACACCCTGGGGTCCGGTAGGTGGAGGGTCCACAGCTCCCCACAACTGCCTGGGCGGCTCTTACCATGGGTGAACTGTGGCTCCCAGGACCTGCCCCTCGGCCAGAGCTGGGTCACGATAAGAGCTGCAGACTCTCCACCTGCCCTGGTCAGGGGCCCAGGGTGTGGGGACACTGGTTGGGGCTGCTCTCCAGCCCTCCCACCATGCTCTGGCTTCGGGTGGGGACTTGGGGGGCAGACACATTTTTTGTAACCTCTTTCTTAGAAAGTGTCTAATATCTCCTTAGGATGGCCAATGGGGATCAAAAACAACATTGTCCTATAAGTTTGGGGGAATGATGTGAAAGTAATGTAAAATTTGTTGTTCAAGACAAAATCATAATTTTAAAATGTACAGTGAGGGCCGTTACTCCATCCTTAGCTCACCCTGTTGCATATCATTATCTGTAACAATGAGTCTTTTGGGGGACCTCTGACATTTCTAGGCATAATAGATGCCAGATAAGTCAAGGATCAAGGGAAAGTCTCTCTCTGGAATTTCCTTGAGTTTTATGTTGGCTGCTTCTTCGTATGCATGTTCATAAGTGTGTATATAGAATAATTTTATTTTTTGTAACATCTCTGACTAGACACCAACAGTGGGACTGCATTAGACCACTTCTGCTCAGAACCATTCCAAAAGATTTATTCTAGTTCCTTCACTGAGACCAAAACTGCATAGAAAAATAATGGAGATCCTTTCCCTGGTGTACTGAAGAACACACACCTTTGGAACACATTACTTACCTCATAGAGTAAAAGAGTTCAGAATTCCTCCAGAATTTTCCACTGTGCCTGGAAAAACAACTATGTGAGCATAGGAGATGTCAGGCCATCTCCTACTTTTGCATGCATCTTCTTCTGGCTTCTTGGGGCATAAATCAAACAAGCTTAAATTCCCTTAGACTCACCTTCTGACCAGTATGTTGCTTTTGCCCTCCTATGCAGCACCTTGAAATTGAGGCCTTGGTGTTCATGTGACATAGCTCCTTGTATATTATTCTTAATGGAAGTGTCACTGCTAGTCAGCTAGTTCTGAATCTGAAAACGTTTTCTGTTACTCCACTAAAATCACATTGGATTCTTTGGAACTCACTTGAAGTAGAAAAATGCCAAAAGAATGCCAAGGCTTCCTGACTTAAGATATCTTTGTCAAGTAAGCGGTAGAAATGGAAAATTATTGTTAAAAATAAATCACTCAATAATTTCTTAGTCTGTGGTTCATCACCAGTGTCACCAGTTCCTGAGATTGTATCATGAATCTCATGATATTTGATGTTTTCCTTAAAGCCTTAGCTCCTGGAGTCATGTAATTACATGACACTATCAACTTTCATTTAAAAAAAAAAATAAAAGTTTCTAGCTTTCATACTTGAAGAGAAAAGCCAGAAACCCTAACCCAAGTGTAACACGTAGCCTGAACCTAACCTAAAGGCTCAAAAACAGGAAGGGACAACCCCCCCATATTTATTATTTTAAAAAAAATCTCATGATTTTAAAGCTGATCTCATGCTTTTTTGAGGCCTGACATGTTTTTGAATGCTTGAGGTTGTCAGTACAGTGTCATCATCACTCGCTACATTGAACCCACGTAGTCTGTTGTAAGTGCTCGCTTTGTATGCATATTACTGACCCTACAGATTGACATTTCTTGTCTGCACATACTTGTACCAATATTTAAGAAGTCTGTAACCTGTAGATTTGTTCACTAGTACAACAGAGATTGACTTAAAAAGGGAAAGTTTGGTTCTGGATGCAAATTTTGTTTCTTGAGACCATTTATTATGCATTTGTTACTTGAGAGCAGCAACACTTTTAACTCAATTTTATATTCTGCAAAATAATGCTATCTACAGGTGTCATAATGGCGGGGGGAGAATAAATGTTGGTACTTTCCTGAACCCACACACTTGTGACACCAAAATGAGATTTCTTACAGTAGATTACGTAGATCTCTATGATGTGATTTCTCTCTTTTTTCTTGGTTGCTGTGATCAGCAGTGAAATAATTAAGAAAACTGACATTCAAATTGGAGTCTGGTGGCACCTTAAAGACTAACAGATTTATTTGGGCATAAGCTTTCGTGGGTAAAAAACCACTTCTTCAGATGCATGGGGTGAAAATTACAGATGCAGGCATTATATTAAGACACATGAAGAGAAGGGAGTTACCTCACAAGTGGAGAATCAGTGTTGACAGGGCCAATTCGATCAGGGTGGATGTAGTCCACTCCCAATAATTGATGAGGAGGTGTCAATTTCAGGAGAGGCAAAGCTGCTTTTGTAATGAGCCAGCCACTCCCAGTCCCTATTCAAGCCCAAATTAATGGTGTTAAATTTGCAAATGAATTTTAGTTCTGCTGTTTCTCTTTGAAGTCTGTTTCTGAAGTTTTTTTGTTCAAGTGTAGCTATTTTTAAATCTGGTATAGAATGTCCAGGAAGATTGAAGTGTTCTCCTACTGGCTTTTGTATGTTACCATTTCTGATGTCTGATTTGTGTCCATTTATTCTTTGCTACAGGGATTGGTTCCTGGGTTAGTGTTTCTGTGGTGTGGTGTCTAGTGTATCTACAACCTATCCTGGAAAACGATCCCTCACTCTCACAGAACTTGGGAGGCAGTCCAGTCCTCGCTTACAGACAGCCCCCAACCTGAAGCGAATACTCACCAGCAACTATACACCACACCACAGAAACACTAACCCAGGAAGTAACCTCGTTGCCTACTCTGTCCCCATATCTACTCTAGCGACACCATCAGCGGACCCAGCCACATCAGCCACACCATCAGGGGCTCATTCACCTGAACATCTACTAACGTTATATATGCCATCATGTGCCAGCAATGCCCCTCTGCCATGTACATTGGCCAAACCGGACAATCCCTACATAAAAGAATAAATGGACACAAATCGGACATCAGGAATGGTCAGGTGAGGAGAATATGAAAAACTATAGGTGGGGTGATTGTCAACAAAAGCCATCTCCTGCTGGAAGAAACAAAGTACTTTATATAAGCATAAAATCAGCCGAATTGACTTTTAGCCCAAATTAAAACAGAAAAGAGTTAATGTCTAACTTCCACTGATTCTGGAACTGTGAGTTTAAAATTTTCTCAAAGAAAATCTGGGGAGGGAGGCAAAATCCAAGACTTTCCATAGATCCCTTGCATCAGGGATCATCATATGCTTTTTTTTTTTTAAAAAGGATTAAGGGCACGGATGTCAGATGATACATAATAATATAAGGTTATGGACCTTAGCAGATCAAGACACTGATTCAGCAAAGCACTTAGGCCCAGGCTGTAAATTAAGGATATGCTTAAATCCAGTTGAAGTCAATGAGACTTAAACGTGTGCTGGAGTGGCTCTATGGTCCTATAAGCCCCAAGCACAGCAGGCAGGCGGCTTTCGGCGGTGCGCCTGTGCGCGGTCCGCTGGTAACGCGGATTCAGCAGCATGCCTGCAGGAGGTCCTCCGGTGCCGCGCCATCGGCGTCCCCACCGCCGAGTTGCCTCCGAAGCCGCCGGACCGGTGAACCTCCCGCAGGCATGCCCCTGAAAGCTGCCTGCCTGCCACCCTCATAGTGACCGGCAGGCCGCCCCCCGCGGCTTGCCACCCCAGGCACGCGCTTGCTGCGCTGGTGCCTGGAGCCGTCCCTGAGCGTGTGCTTAAGTGCTCTGCGGTGTCACATCCTAAACAAGTCCATTGTTCACATTCAAATTGGAATTTTACTAACTAAATGTCAACCTTTTATTAAATGTCTTAGTAAAAAATTGCCTATCTAGTAATGTACCAGAAACCTGTAAACCACTGAATTCTGTTAGAAACAACTTTCTTACAGCAAGCCTCCCAACAAGTAATGACACCAATGTAGGTGGGCATTGGTATGTTATTCTTCAGTCTGGTTTTCTAATGGTAGATTGTAGGAAGTTGAAGGGAGACATTTTGATCAGTCTGATAAAAGGATACTAGAGTAGGAAAGAGAGTCTAGAGGACTGGGATTCAGGATGCCTGAGTTCAATTCCTGGGTCACCCACTGACTCCCTCTGTGCAATCTTGAGGAAATCACTTAAACTTCTCTGTGCCTCAGTTCCCCCTCTGTAAAATGGGGGTAATAATCCCCCTCCTACACTACAGGGGTGTTGTGAGGATATAATTTATTAATGATTTTGAGGTGCTCAGATACTAAGGTGATGACAGTCATATAAGTACCTAGAGATATAAGCTGTTACAATAGAGAACAAATATCATACTTATTGGGAACCTTGCTGGCACAAGACTTAAATCTGCACCTCATGTGCCTGTGGGGTCAGTGGCACACCACGGGGTGATGTTTACACTGCCACCTTCCCGTGAATTCTATCAGCCAACTTTCATGTATAGCCAAGGCTCCATGTGAACCCTCCTTTTCTCTTCTGGTCTCAGCACATAGTCCACAATAGCTGTTTTTAAAACATCTTGTTTAATACAAGTTCTATTGAATATTGGATAAAAATGGATTACATTACACAGTGAGGGTGATCCACTGTGGGAATAAATTATGAAGGGGAGTGGTGGATTCTCCATCTCCTGTTATCGAATCAGGACTGGATGCCTTTCTAGAAGATATGCTTTTGTCAAATAACACAAGTTATAACAGGGATGACTGGATGAAATTCTATGGCCTGGGTTATGCAGGAGATCAGGTTTGATGATCTAATAGTCCCTTCTGGCTTTAAACTCTATGGATCTACTACCATACTATGGATAGCTGCACTAGCTGCGCTTTCCATGGCACAGAATAGAATTAATGACCAAATGTGGGGAGACGCAACTTTAAAACTGATGAACTTGGAATCAAAAGCAAACTGTACTGTGATGAAAGTGTTCTAGGAAAAGTGTTTGCATTCCTGCCTTACTTCACTAAGGGGAAAATGCCAATTTAGGGCTAATCAAGTGGGCCCATGAACAGCTGAAGGTTAGTGATTAGCAAGTGTGGTTATTTGGTGCTAAATATCTTATTATTATCATCAAGTATGATTTTTTTAAAGTATTCAGGATGGAAGTGTAGTGCACTTCTAATTATTGCAGCCTTTCTTAAGGAAATAAATGTAATAGTACTAGGTCATTATGACCATCTGCAGTGGAAAAATAAAAGGTATTTAGTATTTTTATAGCTCCTTAATAAAGTCTTCTCCCCCTCCTGGGATTATATGAGCATTTAACAAGCCCTCCTATAGTGTACGGTCAGGCTCTCCTTATTTTGTTACCACAAGAAAGATTTACAATATACTATAGCAAATCATACAATCAATCTTCAAGCTAATCATTCTCTGTTGGAAACTATTGACTACAAAAAGCTCTGAAATTCCCTCACTTGTTGGAGAGCACAAAAGCACAGCCAAAAAATAAAATAAAATAAAATAAAATGGGAGGAGGAAGGGGATTTCTTTCTTTTTTTAAAGATCTGAGTATTTCAGTTTAAATTGTAAAGACTGGCAGAAAGTCAATAAGAGTTTTTCCTTTTCACCTCTGTGGCCCTGTTTCTCCTCTCAATAGGTCAGATCTCATGCTACTGAAGTCAATGGGCCAGATTCTCAGTTGGTGTAAAGTGGTGAAGTTCCATTTAAATTAATGAAATTGTGGCAATTTACACAAGCCAAGGATCGGGATCAATGACTTCAGTTCTGATTTATACCAGGGCAAGAGGATAACCTATGGATGTAGAGTGAAATTCTTGTGCAGAGGGCCAAAACAAGGCCTTGTCACCCAAAATAGGACTTAAATGGCACACAAATCTTGTGCTTGCCATCTGCACAGGGGTGAATTTTTCCATATTGTGTTATATAAATACTATGGCAAAGACACAGATATATTGAAATTTCTTAAAGTCTTTTAGGTCCTAGAAGCAAAAATGATAAAAATACTTTAATGTTGTATGTGCTTTATATTAAATAATTAGTATATTTTGATTTCTTATATAAAGATAAATTCAAAAAATAAATGCTTGATCTACTGGACATACAATTTACCACTGTGTTTTACCATACAATAATCCTCCTGCAAATGATGCCTGTGTGAAAGACAGACAACTTCCATTTAAATATAAATATGCTAGATTATTTTCAGTTCTCATTGTTGGCTATCTGATTCTTGAGAATTCTGCAACACATATAGTATAAGTAAAAGTTCAAGAATCTTTTTTGATATCCATTGGTAGCTCAAATGTGCTGTAGATGTGCATAGCCAATCAATATGAAACATCAGGCTTATAGCATAAGACCATTTGTGATTTGCTCATGTATTTACATGTTCTCAAGTGTTATCATGAAGCAACTGATGGAGCAGAGTATATTACTGATTGACTCTTTCCCCGATTTGTGGAAAGCACACATTGGTTGCTAAAGTTCTAAGGACTCCATCCAGGCGAAATTGTCTCCATGGAGATTCTGTGTGCTCCCTTGAAACCTTAATTTTGTATACTCTTGAATTTGGAAAAATTTTGGATCTGTAACTGAGCTTTGTAGTGTTCCACATCATCTTGAACATGCCTACCTAGTAGTTTACAAAGGCTTTTGTATTCATAAAATCATAGAATATCAGGGTTGGAAGGGACCTCAGGAGGTCATCTAGTCCAACCCCCTGCTCAAAGCAGGACCAATTCCCAACTAAATCATCCCAGCCAGGGCTTTGTCAAGCCGGGCCTTAAAAACCTCCAAAGAAGGAGACTCCACCACCTCCCTAGGTAACACATTCCAGTGCTTCACCACCCTCCTAGTGAAAAAGTTTTTCCTAATATCCAACCTAGACCTCCCCCACTGCAACTTGAGACCATTGCTCCTTGTTCTGTCATCTGCCACCACTGAGAACAGCCGAGCTCCATCCTCTTTGGAACCCCCCCTTAGGTAGTTGAAAGCAGCTATCAAATCCCCCCTTATTCTTCTCTTCTGGAGACTAAACAATCCCAGTTCCCTCAGCCTCTCCTCATAAATCATGTGCTCCAGACCCCTAATCATTTTTGTTGCCCTCCGCTGGACTCTTTCCAATTTTTCCACATCCTTCTTGTAGTGTGGGGCCCAAAACTGGACATCATGTTTGTTCTGGCTATTTGGCATGTCAGTACTTTTGTATTGTACATTGGAATTTGCAGTAGGCCATTTCAACAGAGAGTGGGAGGAAGACAAAACAAGTAAAAAGGATTGGGTTGCATGGCCTGGAAAGAAGTAAAGAAATTTCTTTTACACTATGATTGGTGGGATCCCCTGGCTTTCCCCATCCTCTCCTGCCCTATAACATTTCATTTGCTTTCAAAAATGTAGCAGCTTACGGTTCTATTTAACTCCCATTAAAGTAAATTGAATGAAGATTCCAATGACTTCAATTGGAGCTGGATTGGGCCCTTAATTGGGAGAAAAATATTGCTCCCAATTGAGATTGGTGACTCAAAGTGAAAGTGTGGAACTGATCAGTGAGTGAAAAGAGTTCTGAGGAATGGGAAAGTGTTGCAGCCCTATCTAGGCTGGGGAAGAAATGCTGAACTGGGAAAGGAGATGGGAGAAATGGAAAACCAGTGTCCTTAAAAAGTGTTTTATTTAGAGACCCATTTGGTAATGTTAAAATGTTGCTATTTCTTTTAAGTGTATTTTGTAGTTTGTCTTTTACAATACTCAAAGAACATTGCAAAGCCACGTAACATCTTCACAGGAGGAGGTGTAATAGCCTATTTCAGCATTACCCTCAAAATGAGAATTACAACCAGAACTACCAAAGGAGAATGCAGTGTTTAGATCAGCATTGGTTTCAGAAATATCTATCAGCAAAGCACAGTCTCTGTCCACTGTTATCTGGAATGGAGGTGGGGAAGGATTCTCAATAGTATTTTACATAATACAGTCAGAAATTCTTGACTCAGTCCTGCTTCTCATAATTAATAGGTTTCAGAGTAGCAGCCGTGTTAGTCTGTATCCGCAAAAAGAACAGGAGTACTTGTGGCACCTTAGAGACTAACAAATTTATTAGAGCATAAGCTTTCGTGGGCTACAACCCACTTCTTCGGATGCATATAGAGTGAAACATTGAGGAGATATATATACACACACATACAGAGAGCATGAACAGGTGGGAGTTGTCTTACCAACTCTGAGAGGCCAATTAAGTAAGAGAAAAAAAACTTTTGAAGTGATAATCAAGATAGCCCAGTACAGACAGTTTGATAAGAAGTAAGTGTGAGAGTATTTACAAGGGGAGATAGATTCAATGTTTGTAATGGCTCAGCCATTCCCAATCCCTATTTAACCCTGAGTTGATTGTGTCTAGTTTGCATATCAATTCCAGCTCAGCAGTCTCTCGTTGGAGTCTGTTTTTGAAGTTTTTCTGTTTTAAGATAGCCACCCGCAGGTCTGTCATAGAATGGCCAGACAGGTTAAAGTGTTCTCCCACTGTTTTTTGAGTATTATGATTCCTGATGTCAGATTTGTGTCCATTAATTCTTTTGCGTAGAGACTGTCCGGTTTGGCCAATGTACATGGCAGAGGGGCATTGCTGGCACATGATGGCATATATCACATTGGTAGATGTGCAGGTGAACGAGCCCCTGATGGTATGGCTGATGTGATTAGGCCCAATGATGGTGTCACTTGAATAGATATGTGGACAGAGTTGGCATCGGGCTTTGTTACAAGGATAGGTTCCAGGGTCAGTGTTTTTGCTCTAATAAATTTGTTAGTCTCTAAGATGCCACAAGTACTCCTGTTCTTTTTTCATAATTAATAGCTACTTTTCCCATCCACCCCACATTGCTGGAGGAAAAGGATTTAGCCAATCAGTTCAACATCCAGCCAGTAGAGGGCTCCACATTGCCAAGAGAACAGGACAAGAAGGGAACATCCTGAAGGCAGGGCCGGCTCCAGGCACCAACCGACCAAGCATGTGCTTGGGGTGGCACCTTCTAAGGGGCGGGCCAGTCTTGGGGTGGTGGGGCAGCGCTCCGTTTTTTTTGTTTTGTTTTGGCGGGGCAGTGCTCGGGGTGGTTTTTTTTTTTGATTCAGCGGGACGGCGCTCAGGGGTTTTTGTTTTGGCAAGGCAGCACTCGGGGGAGGGGGTTGTTATGGCGGGGCGGCACTCTTTTTTTTTTTGCTTGGGGCAGCAAAAAAGTTAGAGCCAGCCCTACCTGAAGGCAGGGATCAGACTGAGGAAAGCTCTTTAGGCTGTGTGCGAGCAGACAGCTAGACTGCGAAGCAGCATTTTGCCAGCTGGGAGCTCATAGTAGCAGCAGCAGCATACAGTCCAGGAGCTTGCAAACAGGACATGGGACAACTGCTCAGGAAGAAGATAGCACAGACAAGCTATAACAAGGCAACAAGCTTTAGAACTGAACTCTGGCCAAGTTCCTGTACCAGACTGGTGCTCCATTGCCTTTGAGAGAGGCATGGTCTAGATGGCATTAGGTCTACAAGTCCCACAAGGCAATTACCTACCTCCAGGGGCTGGATTAGGATCTGTTGGGTTTATCTTTAGTTGAGGTCATTGTGTATGTACTGTGGCAAGGCACCTTCTCAGTCTCACCAGCCTCCTCTGCTTTTAGCCTCAGGGAGACAGAGTTGGGTAAAACAGTCCCTCTTGTGTGCAGAGAAGGAAGTCCATTCCTTCTCTCCACCAGTCTTTTTGGCTTGTTTTTCTCCTTTATGGGAGGGAATACAGCCTCCCCTCCTGGTGAGGCTTGCTGTCACACTGCTCCTAACCTACTGGCAGCATGACTCCTTCTCCCAACAGGGGAGGGTTTAAAAAGGTCTCAGGCAGCCCTAATTGACCTCAGGAAACTCCCTCTCAGCTGATCCTAATTGATTCTCTGGTAACCCCTTCTCAGCTGAACCTGATTGACCTGTAGTTACCCCTCCTCAGTTGATAGGGAGGAGGGCCTTTTAACCCTCTGGGACTGTTTTCTCCCCTCCCCCTTGCAGCTGTCTGTCCTGAATTTATCACAGTACCCTCTATTCACACTCTTTAAAAAATCCTCTGTTAGTCATGTGAAATGTGTAAGTATTAATGCAGACCTGGGGAGGACTAGATCCTGTAGATTCTTGGGCTTATAGCACCTACAGCACTTGCCTGTGAGCTTGTAGTAAACATAGTGTACTACCAAACATCTAGATGGACCTGGTATACCTCAGCACTTTCAGCATCACCCCACAGTGGGGTGGATTACACTGGTGTGGAAATAGGATCCCATTATATTTCTAGTGATGTGAGGAAGACACCAGTTGGCTGGTGGTAGTAAAGGCACAGGTGACCCACATGTGAGAGTTATGGTAGTGATAAAGTGCCGGAAGGCTATTAGGTGGGTGGAAGCAAGTTACCCTGATTATCCCAGTGTTTCTTTGAGCCCTGAAGAGGGGGAAGTTAATGGGAAGTTGTAAGGGCATGGGGAACATCTGTTGGCGGGAGCTGTGTGGAAGTTGCTGCTTTGGAGTACTTATTGGGATCCACTGGGGGTAGAACCTATGGAATCTAGCAGTGGCGGCACCTTTAAAAGCGTATCCCTGATTTGTGTTACACTTTATCATTTCCAAGCAGTGTATTAGAAAAAAAGTTTGGTGATCACAGCATTCCAGTGACTGCACGGGGGTGGCAAAGACAGCTAGATAAATAGACATACTTGCTAAACAAACACAAAAATCCCCAAATCCTTTTTGTTTCTGGCATGAAATATTTTTAAGATAAAAAGGTAAAGTCACTGCACCCCTATAGAACCATAGACATGAGAGAGGAGATCCATTCATATTAATAAGAGAAAAAAGATCATATTTTAATACTTTAAATACCCATTTTCTAGTCTCAAAACACTTTAGACTGCACAGTGGTGCTGATTAATGTACACCTCAGCTGTGCTGGAGACATGAGGTTATTACATACACAATGTGCACATTAATCAGCAATGCTGCATGTCATGTCTTGTCTTATTGCTTAATTATTGTGTGGCCTTCTTGTGGAATTAAGCTAAAGTTTATTAAATTAAGCTAAACCTTACAGTATTCAGGTTAATACCTTTGGGGTACATTGTATTAAAAATGAAGTTTTGTACATGTTGTGACATTGTATGTAACTTTTCTAACAGGGACGGGGGATGCTAATGAACTTCCTCCATTATCAATCTTTGAAGCTGCCCTCCAAGGGTGATGCCCATATACTAGTTGAAACTGGATTCTCCAGAGATGAACAGAGAAAGAAAACACTTTTGGATAAAAGCTTGAGTTTTAAACTGACTCAGGGCTTCTTCCTGATCCAGCAAGGGACAGGACTTATATCCACATAGGACGTCAGTCCTTAGGTGAGGCTTGGAAAGATTTGGCCTACTGAGGCCCCAGAAGACTGTGTGCTTGTTTTGAACTGAAGCTCTGATGAACTTGTAACCATAAAGAAACCCGTAGAGTGGAGTGATGCCTGGTGAGCTCATTAGTATGTGTGTAGTTTCTTTTATTGTTTTCAATATGCCTTTTACCATAAGAATAAAGTAGGCTTGCTTAGACAGGACTGTGTGGTCCCTTATATCTGTAGCAATCACTTTGTTATCAGTCTTTGAAGAGAAAGAAAGCAGGTGAGTTTAGGTGGACTGTCTTTGTAGGGAAATACACTTGAAGGCAAGAAACTGTGTAGCCTGGGAATATTCTGGTCAGAAGGAGAGAGACACGGCTAGGGTTGCCAATTTTGGTTGGATGTATTACTGGAGCTTTTATCACATGACAATCTTTAATTCAAAATTAATTTTTAATTCCTGGAGGCTCCAGGACAATTCTGGATGGTAGGCAACCCTAGACCTGGCTCTTTTCCCAGAACAGCAATAGCTGGGGCAGCTGAAGAGGAGAGTGGATATCCTTGCTGAACCACTGAGGGGAAATACAAGTAAAATTGCCCTGAATTGTGACAGTGACTATAAACAGGTTTCAAGTAGACAGAGGGTCAGTGAAGGACATATGCAAATTATGAAAGATCAAATTCAGAGGAGAGCTAGAAAGATTACAAAATAGAGTGAAGAATGTAAAAGAAGACACAGAAGCAGCAAAGATAGAGGGCAAAATGAAAATTGGACAAGAAGTGGAAAACAAATAAAATGTTTCAAGTAGCTAAAGAGCAAGAAGTGAGTGAATGAGGCAACAGGGATTCTGTGAAATGGAAATTTTGTAATAGAAGAAGCAGACATTGCTGAATAAACAAATGAATTATGTCAGTTATCACAAAGGAGAACAGGAGAAACTCAGTATACTAGAAATAAGCATATTTCCTAAAGGAGAACAAGTACTGAAGAAAATCCGTATAGTGCAAGAAGAGACTGCACAGAAATAACTCAACTGAGAAATTCTGCAAGAAGTGGAAAAAGTACATATTTAACAGATTTAGAATATTGAAAAGCTCTTCGGAAACAAAACAAAGTTAGTAATAAGACAAGATTAAGGGAAGCAAAGAGGCTCACTGGATAACAATGTTAACAGTATGGGCCAGGGGAGGGAGGTTAGGCTAATTCTCTCAAACTGACTGTGTTCACTGGAGTCCAACAGCATATATAAGGTCCAAAAGAAGAAGCATTGATAGGAGGTGGACAAGTGGTGATAGGAGTGGACGGGGGGGGGGGGGGGGATGTGAGAGCACAGCACTGTCAATCTGTCTCCAGAACATCCCCTCCCCTGAACATTGTCTTGACTGGTGAATACAGGCCATGGTCAGGAAGATCTGATATTGCCAGACTTTCATTTTCATAAGGCAGCTTGACACCTGTGAACAGAGGTCAGAAGATGTTTTTCTTGCATCATCAATGGCTGTGACCTCTCAGCTGCTCTCCCAGTTTAGATAGTAGTACTTCCGATCTTCAGCTAGCTCAGGGAGTGTATATCCCATGATGGATTCTGTAATTTAGGGATTAGTGAAGATCTGACTGGCACTTTGCTGAGCCCTCTCCAGGAGTTGTGGATGATTTGATTGGTTTGTCTTTGGTATCTCTCTGGAGGCCACATCACAAGTCAATTTGCTAACCTCTTTTGTTCTGTGGGATTACAGGGTTTGCGATCAAGAGTTTACCAGACAACTAGTTCTTCTGAATTTTGCCAGCCATCCTATGTGTGGAGTGAATTAGTGCCAATCTAGAGATGGAAAAAACATATTAAAGTAAGCAATTTACATTTGCCCATTCCTTGCTATTACACTGTAGAATAGTTTTCTACAGTATGTATTTGTAGTGAGGCGGCCTGGCGCCCGACGGCCCCTGAGAGGGCACGACCCCCGCACCGGACTATTACAGTATTTGATAGTGTTTTATTCAGTCTAGGTCTGCTTGCCTAAAGTGGAAGGTTCAAGTACAGTAGAATAAAGAAGGATGTAGTAGATGCTAAATGGTAACTTATATAATTAAAACAGGATGGAACCCTGAACTCAAACCATAAATTATTTTGTATTAGACAAAGCATAATAAAGCAATGCTGTTTTTTATGATCTCTAGTGAATATTGAGAAACAATGAGCACGTCTGAGGGGTCTGTAAAGAATCTTGGTTTATTGTCATGTGGACATAATAACCACAAAACTTAAAAATCTCTATATGATGATTAAAGAGGGAACAAATTGTCCCAAAGTTTATAGCATAATGTAGAAAGTGTCAAACATTAAATTGACAAATATATAAAGCAGAGCTAGTTTTAATTTGATTTAAACTGACAAACATCCCGTTCCACATAAATCAAAGGTAAACAATTGGGCCGGCAACAATAAGTGTTTAAAGACAATAAGCTAACAGTTGCTGGGAAAAGAATGTGAAAAAAGGGAAAAAAAAGGAAAAATCCAAACCAGGCAGAATCAATTACATAGTTAGAGGAAAAAACGTAATGTGTACCGTAAACAGGAGTCAGTCCCAGATTCTTATCTGCTTTAGAGTCTTTGCAGCAAAATATCTTAAAACAATATAATAATAGCACTTCTCATTTTTACATGTGTTAAAGTAATGTTAAAAGTTTGTTACAATCTAGCTCTATTTCAGACAAGTCATAACCCAAATATTATGGCCCAGTCCTGTAACGTGCCGTGTGCCTAATTTAAAAGACGTGAGAACCTTCAGCTCCCATTCAACTCAGTGGGACTGAAGTCTTGCTTCGAATGCTAATAAGCATCTTTCAAGACTGGGTCTTTAGTGTACTAAGATATGAGAGGATCTGCTGTATAGTAAGCTACAGAAAAGGCTTTATAAAAAGACAATATACTGGGGTAATATCAGCATTCATTTTTAATGTCATTGGGTAGGGGCAATGATAAGGGTGAAAAGATGTTTTCAGCTCACATTTGAAAGAAGTTAGAGAAATTCTAAGTTAGTGAGCTGCCGGAAGGGTATTTCAGTTAGCTTTGATTGCAGATGAGACGAGAGATGGCTCTTATACCAACAGTGATGAGACTGTGGGAAGAGACAGAAAAGAATTAGGTGCTACATAAGGAATTGGAAACCAAAGGGAAGCCTCTTTTTATGTGCTGACTATTGTGCTCCTGAAAATTGAATTCGAGTGCAAATGTAGTGGCTGGCTTGATAGCACTTTACAAATTGGACTATAAAATTTGACTTTCACCTTCTAGAGGCAGGAGATTCAGAGAGCTGGTTCCAATTTTGTTCTAATTTTTAACCTGATGATGGCTGCTGCAGTTATTGTCTGCAATCCAGATTTGATGGACAATCAAATGCACTTCAGAGTGGACAGAGCTGCAGCCTTCTTTCACAATTTGGTTGCTGCTCTGTATTTGAAGCAGCATCCTCCACCTCCACCCCCCTAAAACAATTACTGTAAGGGTTTAGCAGTGCAGTTACCTTTACATCTGTTTTTAACTGAAATATTTTACAATTTAAACAGTTTAAAACATTTTTACAATTAAAATTTAGTGAAATATGAAGACAAGCTGTTATCATGTACACTTGTAAAAAGTCCTTTGTTAAAGTCCTGTGAATCTCCTTTAATTAGCATTGGCCTGCTAAACTGGGGGTTGTGAGTTCAATCCTTGAGGGGGCCATCTGGGGCAAAAATCTGTCTGGGGATTGGTCCTGCTTTGAGCAGGAGGTTGGACTAGATGATCTCCTGAAGTCCCTTCCAAACCTGATATTCTAGGTTAAAGCCAGTCCACCAACCCATTTTAAATGCCATTCTAAGCTAAGTTGGGCCCAAACCAGGGCTTGCCAAGCAGGTGCTTGGGGCGGCCACTCCGGAGAGGGGCGGCACGTCCAGGTATTCGGCGGCAATTCAGCGGACGGACCCTTACTCCCGCTCGGAGAGAAGGACCTCCCGCCGAATTTTTTTTTTTGCACCGCTTGGGGCGGCAAAAACCCTGGAGCCAGCCCTGGCCCAAAGTCCAAAATTCAGATGTGGATCCATAAGCCAATTTGGATTTTGAGCACCCCAGATTTCAGGGATGTTATGATAGTGGATTTTGGTTATTGACCATCTCTAGCTGAAGGTGATATAGAGCCAAGATAGGCATTGTCCTATCAGATGCTGATCCCCAAAACTCTAGTACTCAATGGCTATGTAACCTCCTTTATGTTTCTGCTAGTCTCCTGATGGTCTCTCAGGTACAAAATGAAAGTTAAAGAGGCACTAGCTTGACCTTTAAGTTAAAACTCACCCTTCTGTCTGAAAATTTGTTACTGACTGTAGTAGAAAGAGGCCCTGAGACATAAGGCCTTGTATAAAGGCCTGGTATGAGGCCTGAGGCCTGGGCTAAAGTAGTGGTCAAATCTTTGCTGATATAAAGAAAAGTTAAGTTGTGAGCAAGAGGCAGGCCCTGCTCACAGAATCTGGTGAGAACAGGGATGATATATTACACAAATATACATTTCTACGTAATGTTAGGTACAGAGCACTCACGCAAACACTTTTCAAAAGGGTAGTACCAGAACACCCCGATATTAGCACATTCCCCAAAGATAACAGGAACACACTGACACATCTTAAAGATAAGGTCAGGATGACAGCACGATGGATAGAGATGTTTTGATTAAACCAACAGATATGTCAGAGGATGGTACCTAGATATGTCAGAGGGGCAATACCTAACTTGTTTGTTTTGGTATATAAAGAGGTATCTCAGAGGGAGTGTCTTTGGCCAGCCAAGGGGGATAGTGAAAAGTCCCACCACTAATTCATCTGCATCCATTGTCACGGGCATACATGCATTGAATGTACTTGTAGCAAGTATAAGGCACCAATACCGTGCTTCGTCGACAGTAAACCTGACCGAGTTCCTTTGGTGAAAACTGAGTCGGTGGATTTATTGGGCAGTTCAATCGGAGCCTGCTGTATGGGCTATCTGGCCAGAGTCAGTACAGCATGCAGAAAGAACACACACACGCACCAAAACAGCTAACAACACTTACTATGGTTACAAGGAACACCTAAGATTACTTTAACTGAAAGAGATTGGAGAAAAAAGAGGCTGTCTTTTTTGTTTTTCAATTAGTCTACTTTGTGTGTTTGAGATCTACTTTGTGCAGTAAATTTCACCCTCCTGTATAATAGTTAGTCTCCCTTTTTACAATTATTATTATGATTTTATTATTATAATTCATGTGTATTATGGAAGCATCTCATAGGGTCCAACATTAGGTTAGACACTGTACAAAAACATAGTGAGAGAACTGTCCATGCCCAGAAGCACTTACAATCTAAGAAGACAAGACAGACATAGGAAGGATTACTATCCTTGTTTTACACATGGGGAACTGAGGCACGGAGTGATTAAGTGAGTTGTCCAAGGTCACATAAGATGTCTGTGGCTGAGCTGGGAATTGAAAGCAAGTCTTCTGACTCTCAGTCCAGTGCCTTAACCACAAGACTAATTTCTATTTGTATGGGTCTTTCACATGGCAACAGGAGAGAGAGAGGGTTTTCAAAATGATTGTAAAACTACAAAAATTGGCAAGGGGCCGAGGAGCAAGTGTAGTATCTGAAATTACTTTTAAAGCAGTTTGAAATTGATGATCTTTCTAGCTGACTGTTGCCTTTTAATAAATTGGATTGACTGCAGATTCTCTGATGGCGCCTGTAGTGGGGCGGCTCCCACACTCCAGCGGAAAAAGGGTTAAAGTCAGCCCTGGGAGAAAGTTGTGGCTGAGAGCTGCTATGTAGGGCTGATTGGGGAAGCAGTCGCAGCTCGCCCATACCCCAATCAGGCCACAGCTGGCCTGTATAAAAAGGCTGTGAGGCAGCAGCCCAGGTAGCTCTCTCTCTCCAGGCTGGGAGAGAACAGGGCCTGGCTGCCTGTAGGAAGGGTACTGGAAGTGAAGCAGGGCTGGGGAAAGGCCAGGGGAGCTCTAGGCTGGCAACTCCCTAGGCTGCAGGGCCTGGTCTAAGGCCCATAGAGGTACTGGGAGGCAGAGGAAGGCAGCAGGTCTGAACCCCCTTGCCTATGATGGGTGGCTTTTACACTGCAGCCTGTCCTAGGGGGTGGGGGTTGGTGAGGACTGGCAGTAGCCCAGAATGAGGCAAGGTGGGGATTAGAGGGTTGGGGGTTTCCCAGAGAGGGGAGACCCATAGAGACTAGTGGGGGTATTGCCAGGGGGCAGCCCCAGGGTAAAGGGGCACTGGGGTCCGGGAGGGACACAGGGCCAGAAACAAGTGGGACACTGGCCTGCAGAGGGTGCCCGGGCTGGAAAAGAGCTAATTCCCTAAGATGACCAGCAGGAGGCACCGTGGGGTGAGTCATGCATGTTTACAGAGCTATTTACAGTGTTGTAACAAATACAGGAATTGCTAGTGATGTTTATTGGTAAAAATTAAGATCAGAAAATAATGAATGCAAATTTGAATAGTACCAAATAAAGATGCAAGTGGGAAAAATGGTTAATACTCTACTTGCATTAGGAAGACAGCTTAACTTGAAATTTGTATCTGTAAGTAGATGTGCCCACAGATATTATTCGCTCACTTATCAGACTGTAACCCTTTTTTCTTTTTCATTTTGGTTGCAGCCCAATAGGCCACATTTTTACTCTGCAGCACATTTCTTATTACCTAGTTCTAAACTCCTCAAAATAGTGCCTTTTAGTATAAAAACGGATAGATCTTTCCTTAACTACTATTGCTTTAATACCAATGTATTTGTAGGAAAGCTACAGAATTCATATTGGTTCAAGTTCTAACTTATTCTGTTGTGAAAGGCCACCGCGTATAAAGATACAAGTGGGAGAAATGGTTAATATTCTACTTGCATTAAGCAGACAGCTTAACTGAGGTTGTTTAGGCCAGTATGTCAATCATACTAGTGGGTTCCATCTAGTGCAGTGGTTCTCAAACTAGGGTCACGGCTTGTTCAAGGAAAGCCCCTGACGGGCCAGGCCAGTTTGTTTACCTGCCGCATCCTCAGGTTCAGCCGATCGTTCCAGGTCAATGGGGGGCTGCAGGAAGCGGCACGGGCTGAGGGATGTGCTGGCCGCTCTTCCTGCAGCCCCCATTGGCCTGGAGCCTCGAACCGTGGCCAGTGTGAGCTGCGATCAGCTGAACCTGCTGATGCGGCAGGTAAACAAACTGGCCCAGCCCACCAGGGGCTTTCCCTGAAGAAGCAGCGGCCCTAGTTTGAGAACTACTGATGTAGTGGACACCTTGCATGCATCTGACGAAGTGGGTATTCACCCCACGAAAGCTTATGCTCCAATATGTCTGTTAGTCTATAAGGTGCCACAGGACTCTTTGTCGCTTTTTACAGATCCAGACTAACACGGCTACCCCTCTGATACTTGCATAGTGTCTAGTATTCATTAAATGTCAGTCTAATAATACAGCCTCCACAAACACTCCAGGAAACTAACTGCAAAGCACACATAGAAGAGTAAATGTTTGTGGATTTCATGACCTTTTGGGGGCTTGTAGTACATAGGAATTGGGTAATAGCCTTTAAAATAGTCTGGGAGGCCTTTAGTGGGCCTTCCTGTCTTCTACTGCAGAAGCCATCAGAACCATGCCAGAGGAGCAGTGTACATAGGTTGCTAGGCCTTGTATATCTGTACATAGTTAATAAACATGGTTATTTGCAATCCAACTATTCCAGTGTAGTTCCCCACATTTGTAATGTTTAGTGAGCAAGGCTACAAGAGAACTGATAAGGGCTAATTTAGGACTGGGAGTATATTTTTGAGGCTATGGAAGGCCTGGGCCTATCTAGAACTTAATCCTTCAACCCTCTTTAAAAAAAGAAACACAGGATGTACAATTGCACTGTTGTACATGGAAAGACTGAAGTTATCTATGACTATTTAAAATATATCAGAGAGGCTCTGGCGTTTGAGATAGTGATCCAAAGTTGTTACTAGCCAATGCTGTTCAGTGCAATGACTTTAGTGGTCTCATTCCAGTGGATAAGTGTCAGCATCAGAAAACCCATCACATTTGGTACTGATTGACACACTTGTTGGAAGTTTAAGCATAGGAGCCATAGGATGAATGCACATAGAATGTGAATTACCCTTTCACCACTAGAGGTGATCCCTCCAAGTTAGAATCAAGAGACACTAGCAGGATAATGTGTGTCTCTTGGGTGGGGTCTGTGTATAATTTCTATTGCTTTATCTGCATAGTACCTATTCTGTGAATAACTAGAGCACTTCAATCCCCAAGGTTCTCAGTCCAACACCTTTCCCCAGCACTAAAATTGACACACACACATGTGCAACGAATAAATTAAAGGGTCATTCCTGTGAAAATGTCACATTCCTGTATTTGTAAATAATATATCTATTAGTAATGAAACAGAATGATTTACAAGTAAGGTTGATCCTCAAGGACAATGTTGTATGACTGCACAGTGACATGACAACACAACTTGACCATGGCATGGCACAGTGTTGCTCACCATGCCTCAGAGCAATCTGTACATAACTATGTAGTGGTGGAGCCTCACAAGAAGATAATGATGTTGCATTGTCCCCCAAAATGTTGTCTACCCTGGGAAATGTACCAGCTGAGCGCTGTTTAGAACAAAGTTTAACCATGTTGGTTTACCTGCATGAGTAAGCAGGATCAGACTATTTTTGGAACCCATTTCTGGCATATGTTGTCACCAATAGATAAATTTCCTAGTGTAGACACAGCTATAGTGAATTTAATCCTTTTGACATCCTGCAAGCTGAACTTGCAGATCATAGAACAGATCCATCAAAATCAGGTATGCCCTATAGTAACTGATATAAGTGGCCATCCTGACCTTCAGAGACATTGTTCGGTGACTTCAACATGATTCATATGAAAAAGAAAGAGAAATAAATTTCAGTGAAGTCTTTCTAGTCCTCATACATTCAGGGCCAGATTGCGATATCTTGCTTGTGTTGCGTAGAACCTTACTCCCTCAGTAATCCTGTTGACTACAGTGGAACTACTTGTGGAACAAAGCACTATTCAGTGTTTCTGAATCTGGCCATCAGAGATGAACACAAGTGATACAGCCTTGCTTATGCAGCCCTGACATATGTGATTGAACTATTACATGCATTCTCCACTGATGTATCTCTTCATCATGGAAGATTGGACCAAAGCAGATCATTTATCTTTTTTAAAAAAAAAAAGCCATTCTGGCAAAGACCTGGTTACAGCTCCAAGAGTGTTTTTGTGTCACGGTAATAAATCTTTCATAAATGAAAGCACTGACATTACATCTGTTAGGGTAATTTACTCCCCACAGTAATTTTGACTTAGTTTGTTCTACATGGAGTGATATTTTAATCATCCTTTCAGTGTTTATTGATGAGGGCTCTCTGCAAAAGATGTGAAGATTGGTTTAAAATTATCCCCAGTGAATTTAAAACAATAACAGGAAAATGAATACATACTAAAACAAACCAAAAAATGTAACAGATTTAATAAAAGACCAACTATGATTTTTCTTGAAAAAGTGACAGGAAATCACATACTGACAGCAAATTACCATTCACTGGAAATTAAATGGGCACAGGTCTTTTTTTCCCTGGCAACATCCAAGGCAAATGGGTTAATTAATTTGCATTTTACCCCCTATTAAAGCATACTAAGCTGCCTGCAATATCTCAGACATAACATATAAATAGTACTTCACTCCTGGACCACCAGCTGAGAATAACTTTGCACTTCTCCCACACGTGGTGCGCATATGTTGATAACACAGTCTTCTAGCCTAGTCTTGGGTCAGAGGTTCTTTGCCAGGCAAGAGGAAGTAGTGTAACTTTCTTCCCAGACTGATTAACCTTCACATCATTGAGGATACCACCTTTCAGAGCTAATATCCCCCCTCTGGTGTGTTCTCTGATGGCAAGCTTTCAAGGGTGTCCTGTAGAATTCAGTTACTTCTGCAGACAACTTGACACCATCTCTTTGACAAATGTGGCATAACCTTCCCCACTAGCATTCACCTAAAGCTAAGTGGCAATCATCCAGACCCATAACTTCACAGTGGAAAAGTGCTCTGGTGGCTAAGCTGACTCACTGGCTGGTATACTGCATGCTTTCAGGCTGTCCCCACTCAATTAGAAGCCCATCAGTGATGTGCTAAAATAACACAGGCAAGTTTTGCTAGTCATTCACAGACATTGAAAAAAAGCCTTTCTGTAGAAAAAGGCTTAGGCTAAATGCCTTCCAGAGTATTCATTTAGCCAAGAATGTATTATCTAACAGATTTGTTTCCTTAACTTGAATAAAATTTTACTTTAACTCAGATCTGAGGTAAGCCCTGCAGCCATACCAGGACCGGTGCAACTACTAGGTGAACTAGGCAGCCGCCTAGGGTGCCAAGTGGTTGGGGGTGCCAAAAAGCACATTCAGGGGAGGCGGTGGAGTGGAGGTGAGCTGGGGTAGGGGAGCACAGGGAGGGCTACCCGGAGCAAGTAACGGGGGGGGCATGCAGGGGAACTGCTCCCCACCCCAGCTCACCTCCGCTCCACCTTCTCCCCTGAGCACACTGCCCCCTCTCTAATTCTCCTCCCCTCCCACGCTTGCCGTGCCAAACAGCTGATTGGCACCGCAAGCCTGGGGGGTGGGAGAAGTGGAGCGGCGCTGGCATGCTCAGGGGAGAAGGCGGAGTGGAGGTGAGCTGGGGCAGGGAGCTGCCACGGGGGGGGCTGCCTGGGCGGAGGGGGGGCAGGGAGCTGCTGCGGGGGGGTGCCGCAGGGCGGAGTGGGGAGCTGCCACAGGGGGGCTCCCCGGGCGGGGGGGGGGGGGAGCTGCTGCAGGGGGGCGCCCCCGCTCTTCCCCATGGCTCCGCCCCGGCTCTACGCCAGCCCCTCCCCGCCCCCACTCCCCTGAAGATCGCAGCCAGGCCGGACCCTGCACTCACCGCATGGTAAGTGGAGCGATCCGGCCCCAGCCTGCTCCACTCCCCTGGCTCCCAGCCATGCTGCCAGTTAGTGCTGGGGGGGCAGTTCCCCCTTCCCACCTCCCCCCAAGCCTGGGAGCCAGGGGAGCAGAGCAGAGCAGGCTGGGGCCCCAGGCCTCCGTGGGGGACTGGGGGCTGCCTACTTCCTGTGGGAAGTGGAGTGACCCGGCCCCAGCCTGCTCCATTCCGCTGGCTCCCAGGCTTGGCGGGAGGGGGGAACTGCCCCCGCCTGCACTCGCCGGCAGTGTGGCTGGGAGCCAGGGGAGTGGAGCAGGCTGGGGCCGGATCGCTCCACTTCCTGCAGGAAGTGGCCAGCTCCTATCCCCCCCGTCCCCCATGGAGGCCTGGGACCAGCCCCCCCTCCTATGGGGCCCTGCCCCAGGCCTCCACACAGCTCCCTCGTGGAGACCTGGGGTCCCACACAGCCCCCCCTGCGTAGGGCACCAAAATAGGGTGGCCCTGGCTCCCTGGGCCGGAGGGGGGGGGGGGGCGCAAGGTGGAAGTTTCACCTAGGACACAAAATATTCTTGCACCGGCCCTGAGCCCTACCATGATAGGTTGTGCTCTTGTAAGGTCTCATAAGCAAAGGATGGGAGGGCCTGCTCAGTACTTGGATGGAACACCTCCAAGGTAAACCTGGGATGCTGCAGTAGGGGATGTTAGTAGTATAAGGGCCCTACCATAAATCAAACCCTAACCCCACCCCTTAAGCCCCGCCCCTTGACCCCTCCCCCCTATCCCCGGAAGTCCCACCCCATGGGGGTATTGCTTCCGGGGTCAAGGTGCCACCTGACTGGAAGCAAGGTGTGTCACGTGACCCCTCTAAGAACTCCTCCCACCACCCTCTACCAATCAGAAGGGGTTTCATCCCGACAGGACCTCCCCAAGAGGAGATTTTGGCCAATCGGGGTGACTTCTGGGTTGGGGTGACCCCTCCGGAAGTGAGTTATGTGACCCCCACTAAGAACTCCTCTCAAGGCTCTCCGCCAATCAGAGTGCAGCACCATTACCCCATAAGTCCCAGCTGCAGACAGAGGAGGCGGCCATCACTTACCAAGAACACGTGTTTTTGAAATCGCGGAAAGGATGCTGAGAGGAAACATGGACTCCTTCATCACCCCTGTGAGAACTTCGGACTTTGTTTTAGCCCCGAGGGTCTTTGACCATCCGCGGAGAAAGCGCTACATCAGTGACAGTTCCGAGGAGGAGGAAGGAGCGATCGAGGGGAGCCCTTTGGCCCAGCCAATGCTGGATACGCCGGAATCCGACACCGAAACCCTTGTGAGACACCCCGATGAGGATGGCGGTCTCTTTGTCCACCCCCTCAGAGGTAGAAGGCAATTGCAGCTCAGGGGAGTCACCGGCGGACAAGGCGAATGGAAAAGACGGTGCTCAGGTAAATGAATGATTAAGAAGCGGCGGTCGAGGAGGGGTGGGTAATGGGTTAGGAACGGGGGGCTGTGTAAATTGAAAAAACAAGCAGTTGGGGTGCTTACACGTTTTCTTTTCTGAAAATTTCTCAACAGCTCGACAATGCCTTTCTAGAGGACCCAGAGGCCCTGGACAGCGTTGCATCAAGCAGCGAAGATGAACCGGGCCCACCATGTTTTTGCTCAATGCCGATATAAGTTGTTGAAGAGGACGCTGAGGATGATGGTTATGAGGAGTTTAGGAGGTGGCTTGGCATAGAACTAACTGAGCCAGTGCCACGTCTTGAGCGTAAAAAAGTCATGCGGACTATTGTACGCGTTGCTGTTTATGCTATCCTTAAACACTGCCTTAGGGAAAAGCTTTTTGAAGATTGTGAGGGCTGTGTCACAGATGCGCCAGGCCAAAGGCACCATTACTGTGTGACTTGGACTTCAGTGGATATAAACTGCAAGCTCTGGGGCCTGTGTGCTGAGCTGTTTGGAAAGCTTATTAAACACTGTTATTGCCATAGGTTATGGTATGCAATATCTGTGCCTAACCCAAGAACATTTAGCGCAAGGGGTGACCTTGATAAATGCTGTGCAATTCAGTGCAGACCCTGACCGTGTTCTAAAGAAAATGACCAAACTGGAAGATGCCTGCTTACAGTGTTATATTGACCGTCTAGTCCGCACAAAGAGTTATAGAACCCTGCTTAAGAATGACTATTTGTAAGAAATCTAAAAGGATTAAGTTAGAGAATGATGAGGGGACAAACATGCGATATAAAACTTGGTAGCTGTAAATTTTTTAAAAAGGGGGTTTGTGACTATCTGTGTTTTGTTAGAAGGCCTTTGGCCTTTAAGTGAGATGAAAAAGTTTTAATGAAGCATCTTGGTTTGTTTTCAAGGAGCTGTATGTGTTTTTTATTTTGTTTGTTTGTTTTTTTTTTAATAAAAAAATAAATTGTTTGAGAACTAGCTCTTGTGTTTTTGTGTGTGTGTATAGCAAAAAGCTGAAATGTATGGTGGGGGAGAAGAAAAAATCCTAAAAATGTGCTTACAATAAAACAAACAAGGCTAGTTCAGACAATAGAGTTAATATGGAGATATACCTATCTCCTAGAACTGCCTTTACTAGCAGGATCAAATATTGATTTTTGCCCCAGATCCCTAAGTGGCCCTCTCAAGGCTTGAGCTCACAACCCTGGGCTTAGTAGGCCAATGCTTAAACCACTGAGCTATACTTAGTCTGTTGAACTGAATGGGTTTAACCACACACACACACACACACCCCTCACTGAATAGCCAGGATGACTGCAATTACTTACCCTTGTTGCTATAGGGTTACATTTGATGGGAGTGCACCCATAGTAAGGGGTGGGTGGGGGTGGATGGTGAGTTCTGCTTAATATGAAATGAAATTAAGCCTCAGGAATTCACAGATGCTATTGGACAGTTTAAATATAACCCCTGGGGTTGGTAGAGCACTATTGGACAGTTTAAATATGGCCCAGGAGTTGGTTGAATGCTATGGGTCATTCTTTCTAGGAAACAACCCCACCCCCCAAACTTTAAGCATGAAAGAAACATGGTTTAAAAAACAACCAAGCCCCAAGACATCCATTGATATCTGCAAAGGGCCCCCCACTTGGAAATGGGTACTGTTTAATACTGTAAGAAAGCCACAAATGTATTTTAACTTAAAGGGGGGGGGGGAAAGCCCTGTTGTGCAGACAACATGGTTTCACTACCCCAGATCACAAAAGGGAATGCTATGGGAGGGGTGACTAAATTAACCTGTTAGCAACTGCATTGAAGTCTGTTTGAAACAATGGGCTAAGATGGTATAAAAACCTCAGGTATGCTAGAGCTTGTCCTTTTCAACAGAAAACTTTCTCGGATAGCTGCTGGACTGCAAAAAGAGGTAAGACTTGCTGTCTTTAACTCTGAAACTATATATTATATAATGCCACTTTTTGCCCATGCTGTCTTAGTAAATAATGGTGCCTATGTTTATTGCAGTGTGATCTGTTTAGCATGGAACCAGTAACTTTAAACTGCATTTCACCACCAGGCCAAGGTAAAAACCATTTTAACTATAGTTGTGCTTAATACTGTTGAATAATACTTTTTTTTTAATTATTACACAGGCTGTATAGGGATTTGGTGGTAATACTAACTAACATTTTTGCTTGTTCTTGAACCTGAAGGCCCAAACACACATGAGGGGGAACAGAACAAGCATGTGCCTGCAACACTTTATCCCATAGCGAAAGGTAACTTTTGCAACTGGCTTTTAAATCCATGTGGGTTTTTGAAAAGTATATGGCTGCAAACTTGGTTTGGTGTGTGTGTGTGTGTGTGTGTGTGTGTGTGTGTGTGTGTGTGATAGATAGATAAATTTTTAAGTTTACAAGACGGTTTCATGTGTTTTATAATAATGTTGTTGTTGGCTCCACAGTACAGTCAAAACATGAGAGAGCCTTAGACCAGAGGGAAAACAAGCTGAAAAGAAAATGGAAAGAGACAGCTGAAAAGTAAAATTCACCAGCATCAGGGATGGATGGATGGATGAAGCCCTGTAAATATATTTTGCTTATTGGTTTGGTTGTTCTATGAGGTTTTGTATTTTAAGTAAATACATAGGTGTGGGTGAGAGAGAGATGGTAAAGTTCAGTTTTGTAAAATGTTGTTGTTGTTGTTTTTTCTCCCTCATAGGCCTGGGCAACTTTTCTGACAATGCTGTAGTCAGAGCTACAAGGACACCTCCTCCAGAACTGCCAATGAACCAGGAATCTGCTTTGAGACCTTTAACAACACAAAACAGCACAAGAGTGCAGCTGAAGCATCCGGGCAGTCCAAACCTCATATACGTCAAACCCAAGGACAAAACAAAAGACTCTGGTTAAAAAAACAACCATACCACCACAACTCCAGTTCCTCAGCGGCCACCACCACACCAAGCCCTGAGGAAACTGAGCGAAAATGCCCACATTCACAAACCCGGAGCATGCGCTCTAGGGGTTGTGAATAAAAAAAAAAAACAAGAACTGACAAACCATTCTCCCAAAACCATAAGCTCGTCACAGCTCCCCCATATTCTAGTATTTGGGAAGAGTTTGTTGCTTCCCTCAGAAAAGTGATGGATGCTGTATCCTCGGGGAGTCTAAAAGAACGGGATTCTAGAAAGAAATGGGAAAAATATGATGCTTTGTTCAGAACCATGCTGAAAGACATGAGGGCTGGAAAGGGTGGCTCTGAGTAGGCATGACTAGTTGTGAAAAGGGGCCTGGGTAAAAGGGGCACCCTACAGGGTACACATCAGCTCATGTGTAAACAAAAGGGGGGACAGCACTTAGGGGATAAACAGATGGCTGCCAAAAAGTTCCAGGCCCGGGTTGTTGTAAAAATTTTAAAAACAGCTAAAGAGATGAGGGAAAAAAAACAGATGCCCCCTACTGGAGGCTCTCAAACTGGCTTGTCTGAAAATGGGGAGGCGGAATTAGACTCTGGTTTAGCCAATTCCCCAGAGGGCTCTCTAGACAGGTCCCGTTCTACTCCCAATGACCCTCATGGAGGCGCCTCAGAGTCTGACTCTCAAATAGCATCTGATGTAGAAGATGCCGCTAATGATCCCGTAGAGGAACCCCCAAGTAACCCCGAAAATGCAGAGGTGTATATGGAGAGAGAGAAGCTGGCAACGTGAATTATGTAGATTTGGGGGGTTGGTGTATTGTGAGGAATTTCGTTTTGTCAATCTTGAGCAAATAAATTCAGCTCAGCAGGTTGTTGAAGCCATACACCGGGGAATACAGTTAGTGCTCGATGACATTAATGGTAGGGTAGGCCCTGATGATTATGTTCAGTTACATTTAGAGAGCCGTAATTTAACTAACTCTTTTTATTTTCGGTCAAAAGAACTAGGGATGAGCAGTCTGCTGAGGATTTCTTAAATCAGACCTCAAAGCTGCTACAGAGCAATAGAGAGTTGCATGTTGATGGGACATTGTGCCTCGTTGTGACAGTTGTAAAAAAACAGGGGTGGGGGCGCTCGTAGAGTTTTAAATTCTATCCTTAGTAGTCAAATTATTCATAAAAAGAGACCGTGTTTAGTAGACCTGACTTACACCGGTACCAATTTGTGTTTTGCGGGTGGGCTCTTGGCCGTCATGTCCGATCGTAAATCTACGGATGCAGAATTGTTAGCGGAGGCGAGAAAGTTACATGAGAAACTGGGGTGGTCGGATCAAAAAAAGGTTATGCTCAGTGATGTAGCAAAGTTTGAACAGCATTTAGGAGTTAACATACAGGTGGTGCTGTATACGGCGAAAGGCGGCTGGGGCTTTTTTAAAATGGGGCACAGTGTACCCCAAGACTTATTTTATCCTGTTGCACGATGAGTATTACTATGGGGTTCTGGATGTAAAAAAGTTGTTCGGAGCAAAAAATTGAGTTTTGCCACACGGTGTACAGCCACGACCACTCTTGCTGGTATCGTTGCCGCCTCTGCTTGAGCGTAACGTGCGCAGACAGCGTGGGCGTGCAGCAGCGGTGTCCTAGCTGTAGACTGTATTGTCGATCCAAAGAGTGTTTAGACAGACGTATCGTCTGTGCATCAAAAAACCAAGTTGAATGCCTGTCTAAAACTTTGTGTGAAGTGTCAGTCTTACGTGGACAAGTGGCATAGGTGTAAAGGGAGGTGGTGTAAGCAGTGTCAGAGTTTGATCGTTGGTGATGTAGATGGTTACCTGTGTTTTATGGACAGCCTTAGAAAGCCCGAATCTTCAGAAAAGTATATATTTTTTTTATGATTTCAAATGCATGCAGGAGACCGGGTTGCACACTCCCAATTACATTTTTGCTATGTCCCTAAAGCCAGAAAAATCCTGGGAATTTAAGGGCGATGAGTGTCTTTCTGTGTTTAAGACCTTTATTGGCAAAGAGTTTTGGGACTACACATTCCTAGCACACAATTCTAAAGGTTATGATGCGTACTTCATTGTTAGACAGTTACTCAAGGAAAAGATGGGCCTAGAACTGATCACTCAGGGTAGTAAACTAATGTGCATGGAAGTTAAGGCCCTGGGCATTCGTTTTATAGACTCTTTAAACTTCTTGCCCATGAAGCTTAGCAAGCTACCGCAGGCGATGGGGTTTGAAGGGTGCAAAGGGTATTTTCCACACTTTTTTAACATGTTAGAAAATCAAAATTACGCGCGGCCTGTGCCCGGTATAGAGCACTATGGTGTAGAAAGCATGATGCCCAGAGAAAAAGCAGAGTTTCTCGACTGGTATCGGGACCACAGCTCTGAGGCGTTTGACAAAATTCATCACCATCCAGTCATTTTGTACTAAGTCGTTAGAATACAATTTTAAAATCCGGTCAAAAGATAAACCCTTGCTACAATGATGTAAGAAAAACACTCAGTGATAGCCGCAGGCGACGGAGCGGGGGTCTTGTAATTGTCTATTGTGAAACGCCATGTCTGTGGCATTTTTGTTTAAAAATTTCATAATGGTTTTAGGAAACAACACACTGTTCAGGGGGGTGCCTATATGAGTCAAACTCTCCACGGTTACGCTCCGCCAGATACAAGGCGAGCCAGTGTTCACCCGGTTGGTTGTGTGGATGCGTGTTCACCACCAAGCCTAAGGGTCTCTGAGACAGCTTGCCTCCTGGGAGCCAATCGCAAGGGAACACATCTAAGAAATTCTTTTTCGTGTAAGGGTCCGTTGATAAGACACGTGAGAGCTGCACGGTGTCCATGTTGACATGTAGTCAAACAGAATGTTTCTCCTGATTTATTTCTATGACATTGTCAAAAACCCCATACACAATCATATTGATGGTAACCGTTAAAGCCTTCCCAAAACGTATTTCTGCTCTCAGGTTCCCGGTTTTAATCAGGAAATAGTGATCAGCGCATTCCTGGTCAGGAGACAGGTCAAAGGCAAACAAGGTGTAACCCTGTGCAAACTCCTCACGGTTGATTAACAGAGAACGATCTTTCATGTGTTTACCAGCTGTCTGTACTAAATTCATGTATTCTCTCACGCAGCGTCCTGCCTCGAAGTCCGGTTGCAGAGGCTTGGTCGGTATCTGTTCACCATCCACATACAAGGCCACAAAATTAATATCGTAATGTTTAAAATAAAATGAAAGGGATTTTTAGCGTAACTTCCGCTAAAGACATTGTTATCCACAAACCCTAGGACAGGCATTTTGGGTAACTGTCCCAAGAACAGGTTCTCCTGGTTACTGACCCTGCTGCCCGCAGGGATGCTAAACACTTTCATTCCCACACGGTCCATGGAGTATTTAGCATGAGCAGTAAGCAGGGCCTCCGCGTGTCCCAGATGGACTCCTGGGGCCACCCGTACTTTCTTCACAAAAAGGGACGCTGATACAATGCGCAGTTTAAAGCCTTCAGCTGCACTGCCCATTAAACAGAAAGCGTCTTTACTGCACGTCAGTTTAATTTTCACATCAACTCCTTTTAACAAAAGTTTTTCTTGAAAAAACAGGTCGCTGTGTAAATGGCCCAGCAGCTCTACCGTTCTGCTCCCAACCGTCAGCTTTGCACGCCTCACAAACCCTACATTCCCTCCATCCAACTCTGTTTCTTCATGTTGCTGTCCAGCAGTGTCTTTGTAAAACAGGCCGGCGGAAAATTGCATGGCGAGGGTGTCGTCGCTGTAATTGAGCACCGATTCTATAAAGGCCCTGTAAGGGTAACAGTTGTTGCTTTGGCTTATGAGGCAGTCTCCCAGTGTGACATCCAACTGACTGAAAATAGAGGCCACGGGGTAATTCACCAGGCCCACTTCGGCGTCCATGGCGAGTTCAGTTCCGTCTCCTTTTACAATCTTGCAACACAGGTACAGCAGCATGTTGTTTAAATCCATATAATCTATGCCATTCCCTGCTATAAAAAAGTCCAATGGGGGCAGACTCCGTAATGGCCGATAGAGGCAGCACCTCGATGTAGATGCTTTTCTCGATGCTGGTCTATGTAGGGCCTATTTGAAACAAGTCTAGTTCGGATTTGTTGCACTCTTCAGACCTGCAGTGAACAAAAGCCATGTTGATTAAAATATGTCTTTTACCAGGCAGAGCGCATCTCCTCTTTCACCCAGGCTTCCTCTTGGACTTTCGCTTATGGCCGGCCCTTCTTTTAAAGGGTTTCGGGGGACCTGTGCATCGCAGGTATGACTTATATCTTTCTCTTCCTCCTTTTAATGTAAATCAGCCCCGATCCTTCCTGTGAAGCTGTATTCCCCACCTTCTCCAGAACAGCACGGGAGACATGACCTACCACATCTTTAGCTATGTTTTGAGTGGCGGTTTTTACGTGGGGTTTAATAATCTCTAGCCCCCTCCTCAAAAGCGGTATGGCTTTTCGAAAGAGGCTATGAAATATTCCACCCACACCCATCCCATGCATCACGGGGGCCCCGAGATATCCAGGAAGGGCGTATCCAGCCTGGGCTTTGTAATAGTTCCTGTAGATGGTGGGGTCACCATAATTTTTTGGGATTGCCATAATAGGGTTTTGCTTTTTTAGAAACCTCGCTCTCTCCGCGGACGCAGATGCAGCTTGACAATCGCCTTGCTGAAGCGAAATGAGACATGTCTGTTCTGATCTGTCTTTATTTCAATGGTGATGGTGTCGGTGGTGTTTACTGACAGGGACATAATGAGGTTTATCGTAGGTGATGGTAACAAACTCGTTGTTCCTTCCTCGGACAGGGATGCAGCATAACAGGGGAACAGAAAAGTCCCCCACAAACTGGTGTTCTACGATATCTGTGTATAGATACAAGGAGTTAAAACCTCCTGTGATGCCTGTTGAGAAAGGGAATTTTTGGACGTTGCGTTTGGGGCCCAAACCCAGAATGTTAGCTAGCTCCCCGCCAGTAGAAAACACATACATAAAATCGGTAGATTTAAGTCTCACTTTTCTACCCACGGGGTCGTAGTTCATGACCACCTCAGGTGGTCCGGGATGATGAGCCACGTTGCTGTTCATATGCTCCAGTAATTCATGTATGGTCGAGTAATAACCTCGTCGTAGGATGAAATTCCACGTTGTCGCTCCAAAGGTGATTTCGAAAGGGGTGTCTTCGTTGATAGTATTCCAGCTGTGCGGGTATTGTATTTCCACTAACCCCACCTCCCAGGCACCCGGGAGATCCAAGGGCTTAATTAGCCGTATTGTAAAGTTCGAGATGGTGTTTTGGGGAAAAACTGCAGAGCTGGCATTGCTGGGCAAAGTAATGCAAAACCCGCCGTCGCTCATTTTTCTCTCTCTGTCTTTGCAGAAGGAATCTTTTTTGTTCGTGTCTAGATGTCAGAGTTGAGAAGCTTCCACCCAGCTGTTAAACTTATCGGGCCTCCCCAACCATTTCACCAGTAGCTGCTTTTTTCTCCCTTTTCTTTTCTCTGCTAGAACTTTTTCAATCCTGTAAATCCTGTCTCGTTTGGGGTTTACTTTTTGTAATTCTTCAGGGTAAAAAGATCCAGTAACTGCCTCACCCTCGTAATCTTTTAATCGGTATACAGGTCTCTGGCCCCTGGTGAAGGCTTCATCCACTATGAATATCTCATCGGTAAATGTCTGTTCATAATGTTTTTCAAAAGCGCCTTTGGTTTTAGATAGTCTCACGTGGTCACCTTCTCTAAAAGGGGCAACAACCGGTTTTATTTTAAAACCATCTCCGTAAACCGTTTTCCATATCTTCAGAGAATTTGAAGGGTTAACATCAACGGATCTGGTATGTATAGTGCTGTGAAAGCTCTGGTTGTAACTCTTTATAAAGTCAGGTAAGATGTCAATGTAGTGAAAGGTGTTATGGGCTGTAAAATATCTCCACATCCTAGTTTTTAAAGTTCTATTAAATCGCTCCACAACCCCTGCTTTGACTTCATTATTGGTAACAAAATGGTGAACTCCATGCTGCTTTAACAATCCACTTAAAGGTTTGTTTAAAAATTCCTTCCCCCGATCGGTTTGTAATTTTTGAGGCACGCGACCTTCACTGAAAATAGCTTTAAAGGCCTTGGATACCTCACCACTCGTCTTGTCTTTTAGGCCTAAGGCCCAGGCATATTTGAATAGAATGTCTATCACTGTTAAGATGTACTTAAAACCGCTGTTGTGTTTGGAGAACCGGTGCATATCCACCAAATCTGCCTGCCGCTGCGCATCCACATCTGAAACAATGGTCTTGTTTCTTTTAAAACGTATTCGAGCCGGTTTGTGTAAAGTGTAAGCATCCTGGTCTGAAAGCCATGCTGTTACCTGTCTTCTGTTTAAAGTTTTACTATGCTTTCTGGCCACTTGAAAAAGAGGGTTGACCCCGCCAAAGCTCCCAACTTCCCCGGGGGCATAATATATTTTCTTTAACAGAGCCGTCTGTGTAGACATGACTGTTACTGGTACCGTCTTTTATTACCACGAGTATGAAAGGGGACACATTCATATTGACACATTTAAATAAGTTTTATTAATCGCCTGGTTTAACACGACCTTTTACAGCTGCCTGTAAAAATAGATGCCATGACCCCTACCATAAGGGAGTCTCAGATGGTTCATTCTTCCATTTTGTCCTTTTCGGCTTGAGATCTGTGTCTCAGATATGAGCAAAAACAGCTGACGCACAATATATTTACTCCCACAGGGCTTCCGATGTGTAAGTTCTTAAAGGCCTCTAAAAAGGCATCGTCGACCTGTTGAGAGATTTTTCAGAAAAGAAACCATGTAAGCACCCCCACTGCTTGTTTTTTAATTTACACAACCCCCGGTTCCTACCCCATTACCTACCCCTCCTTGACCACCGCTTCTTAATCATTCATTTTACCTGAGCACCATCTTTTCCGTTTGCCTTGTCCGCTGGTGCCTCCCCCAAGCCGCGATTGCCTTCCACCTCTGAGGGGGTGGACAAAGAGAGGCCGTCACGCTCATCGGGGTGCCTCACGAGGGTTTCGGGGTCGGGTTCCAGCGTATCCATCAACGGCTGGGTCAAAGGGTCCTCCTCGGAACTGTCGCTGATGTAGCGCTTTCTCCACACAAGTCCAAAGGCGCTCAGGGCTAAAACAAAGTCCGAAGGTCTCACGGGGGTGGTGAAGGAGTCCATGTTTCCTCTCAGCAGCCTTTCTGTCATTTCGAAAACATGTGTCCTTGGTAAGAGATGGCCGCCTCCTCTGTCTGGCGCTGGGACTTATGGGGTAATGGTGCTGCACTCTGATTGGCAGAGGGCCTTGGGAGGAGTTCTTAGTGGGGTCACACGACCCACTTCCGGACCGGTCACCGCCGCCCTGGAAGTCACCCTGATTGGTCAAAATCTCCTCTCGGGGCGGTCCTATCGGGACGAAACCCCTCCTGATTGGTAGAGGGTGGTGGGAGGAGTTCTTAGAGGGATCACATGACACACCTTGCTTCCGGTCAGGTGGCACCTTGACCCTGGAAGTAATACCCCCATGGGGTGGGACTTCTGGTGACAGATGGGAGGGGTCAAGGAGCGGGGCTTATGGGGTCAAGGGGCGGGGTTAGGGTTTAATTGACGGTAGGGCCCTTATACTACTGATGTTGGTGATTCTTTCCTTGGAGTCAGAACTGGACCAATGCCCTTACGTATTCCTCAGAGGGCTGTGATGTTTTTGCTGTCCTGTGGATGAGGCATAAAATTGAGGTTGTAAGTACCAACTTCACAAGGTCATTGTGAAACTTAATTAATTAATGCTTGTAAAGTGCTTTGAGACCCTTGAATGGAAAGTGCTATAGAAAAGCAAAGTATTAACCTTTTAGCTGATGCACAGTATCCTCTCCTAGAAGTGATAAGAATAATCATTGAAGAATCAAAATCCACTTCAGTTAATTGATGGTGAATAATGATGATGATTGTTGGATGACAGAACAGTGCTAAATACTAATGTGCCTGAGTATTTGTCTCTGTGGAGACCAATATTCTCTTTTCAAAGCTTCAAACCTTTCCCTACATCAGGTTTCTTATAATTAAAATATAAAAGGAAAATATTTCCCAGATATTCACAAAATGAATTCTGAGTGCTACTTGACTTTAATCATTTCTTCTCCAATGCTTTGAGCAGAAGGGGTGTAAAGTATGCTTATGTACTTCTATGGAAATCTTAAGCAGAAAGAATCACGCTTCCTTATTTGCATAGCTTACTGAGAATGGACTTCGGTGTACATCTGTTGACTGCAATAAGAAAATCATTAACCAGCCAATGCATAATGTACAGGTAGAAGAGGTACATCTGATTCCACTGAGTTAATACCAGATTGGCCCCAGGTTTAATTTTGGAACTTTCATTTCCTCACTCTATATTCAGCTGCTATTAACTTTAAAAGCTTTTTTGGAAGGATTATATATGGCACTGGCACCTCATTACTCAACTTAGTTTCATGATTGGATAAAACTCAGCAATCTTTACTAGTTTGTTAAAGCATTAAAAATGTCTTTTGATAAATGATCTGAAAGACAAATCAGAGGTTTTTTAGGTCAATCTCACTCTGAGGATTTTGTAGAGAGAGAATAGCTTCAGCAATGGATTAGAGTTTTATTTATAACACCATTATTTAGTAGGGATGGGTGAAACAAACAAAAGTTTGAAGCCTAGATTTTGCTGCCCTTGTATGTGAAAGCTGGGGAAGGGGAGTAGGGGGAACGGGGGAGGAGCGGGGAACAGAGGAGAGGATGCAGAGAGACCCTTTTCCCCATGCACCTATGATCAGGTGGAATGGGGCTGGAGGTCCCTGAACACAAGCATTTGGGTCTGGATAGCATGATCCCTTAACACCCCAAATAGGGTATGACCTGTGGGATGGGGGTGTGGCTAGCCTCTGCCCCAATCAGTGCTGAGAAGCCAGCAATGGAGAGAGCATTTGCTACACATTTTAAAAAAATGTTGTAGTAGTCACATCTGACATACTGAAGGCAGAACACATGCTGAAGCTATTGCATAGGTGCTATACTTAAGCTCCTCCCCCATTGCAAATCTCAACAGGTAGCCCTACACAGGTAGGTTTCAGTTCACCTCCAGACCGTTATAGGGGGGCAAGCTTAATCAATGACTGGCAATGAACTGGTGCATGGAAATGTCCAGGGTTTGATCTTCTACAGTTGGAGTCTCCAGGCACATGATTTTTAGAAAGTGTTAGATCACCTACTCTCTGAAAATCAAGCCACTTTAAAGTGTTTCCAGTTGAACATCCAAGAACAGAAACACCCCAAACTACTAGCCCTGGTTTACACTACGAGTTTAGGTCGAATTTAGCAGCCTTAGATCTATTTAACCCTACACCCGTCCACACGACAATGCCATTTTTGTCGACTTAAAGGGCGCTTAAAATCAATTTCTGTACTCCTCCCCAATGAGGGGATTAGCACTGAAATTGACATCGCCAGGTCGAATTTGGGGTAGTGTGGATGCAATTCGACGGTATTGGCCTCCAGGAGCTATCCCAGAGTGCTCCATTATGACTGCTCTGGACAGCACTTTCAACTCAGATGCACTGGCCAGCTACACAGGAAAAGCCCCAGGTGCTTTTGAATTTCATTTCCTGTTTGGCCAGCGTGGCAAGCTGATCAGCACATGTGACCGTGCAGATCTCATCAGCACAGGTGACCATGGAGTCGCAGAATTGCAAAAGAGCTCCTGCATGGACTGAACGGGAGGTACTGGATCTGATTGCTGCATGGGGAGATGAATCCGTGCTATCTGAACTCCATTCCAAAAGACGAAATGCCAAAATATTTGAAAAAATCTACAAGGGCATGAAGGACAGAGGCTATAACAGGGACCCGCAGCAGTGCCATGTGAAACTTAAGGAGCTGAGGCAAGCCTACCAAAAAACCAAGGAGGCAAATGGCCGCTCCGGGTCAGAGCCCCAGACATGCTGCTTCTATGATGAGCTGCATGCAATTCTAGGGGGTGCCCCCACCACTATCTCACCCCTGTTCGTGGACTCCTGCAAGGGGGGAGTCTTGCACAACAGAGATGAGGATTTTGGGGACGAGGATGATGATACCACACAGCAAGCAAGCGGAGAAACCGTTCTCCCCGACAGCCAGGAACAGTTTATCACCCTGGAGCCAATACCCTCCCAAGGCGGGCTCCTGGACCTTGAATGCAGAGAAGGGACCTCTGGTGAGTGTACCTTTGTAAATATAATAAATGGTTTAAAAGGAAGCGTGTTTCATGATTAATTTGCCCTGAAGACTTAAAGAAGCCAAAAGACTGTGGCTTACCATGGCTGCCTGCAAGCCGAATTCTGTTGCCTGGCCCTGCATGTCTGATTTCTCACACCAAACTGGCAGGCCCTCAATATGAGGCAAAATGTTACTTTGTACTCTAAAATGTGTCTTTGTAAATACTACTCTCCCGTTTTTTTTTCCTACCGCAGCTTGCAAATGTTTCAACGCTCCCCATATCATCTCTGTGCCGGAGGCTAGCGCAGATAAGAAAGCGAAAAAAATGCACTCATGATGAAATGTTCTCTGAGCTCATGCAGTCCTCCCGCACTGAAACAGCCCAGCAAAATGTGTGGAGGCAGACAATGTCAGAGTCCAGGAAAGCACAAAATGAACGTGAGGACAGGAGGGACATGCAAGAGGATAGATGGCTGGAGCAAAAGGAGAGGTGGCAGCAGCATGATGAGAGAAGGCAGGAGGCAATGCTGAGGCTACTGGAGGATCAAACTGATATGCTCTGGCGTATGGTTGAGCTTCAGAAAAGGCAGCAGGAGCACAGACTGCCGCTTCAGCCCCTGTGTAACTGACCGCCCTCCTCCCCAAGTTCCATAGCTTCCTCACCCAGATACCCAAGAACATGAGGAGGGGGGCTTCGGGCACCCACCAGTCCACCCCAGAGGCCTGACCAAGCAACAGAAGGCTGGCATTCAATAAGTGCAGTGTGGCCTTGTCCTCCCCTCCTCCCCAACCTCACCTTGTGCTTCCCTCCTCCCCCACCCCTCCCGGGCTACCTTGGCAGTTATCCCTCTATTTGTGTGACGAATTAATAAAGCATGCATGAATTTGAAACAACAATGATTTTGATCACCACTTGTAGAGGCAATAAAGGGGGGAGGGGAGGGCGGTTGTTTTAAAGGGAAGTAGAGTGAATGAAGGGGGGCGGGTTTTCATCAAGGAGAAACAAACAGAACTTTCATACCATAGCCTGGCCAGTCATGAAACTGGTTTTCAAAGCTTCTCTGAGGCACAGCATGCCCTGCTGTGCTCTTCTAATTGCCCTGGTGTCTGGCTGCGCATAATCAGTGGCCAGGCGATTTGCCTCAACCTCCCACCCCGCCATAAACGTCTCCCCCTTACTCTCACAGATATTGTGGAGCACACAGCAAGCAGTAATAACTATGGGAATATTGGTTTTGCTGAGGTCTAACCGAGTCAGTAAACTGCGCCAATGCACTTTTAAACATCCAAATGCACATTCTACCACCATTTTGCACTTGCTCAGCCTATAGTTGAACAGCTCCTGACTACTGTCCAGGGTGCCTGTGTATGGCTTCATGAGCCATGGCGTTAAGGGGTAGGCTGGGTCCCCAAGGATAACTATAGGCATTTCAACATCCCCAACGGTTATCTTCTGGTCTGGGAAGTAAGTCCATTGCTGCAGCCGTTCAGACAGACCAGAGTTCCTGAAGATGCGAGCATCATGTACCTTTCTCGGCCATCCCACGTTAATGTTGGTGAAATGTCCCTTGTGATCCACAAGTGCTTGCAGCACCATTGAAAAGTACTCCTTTCGGTTTATGTACTGGCTGCCTTGGTGCTCCGGTCCCAAGATAGGGATATGTGTTCCATCTATTGCCCCACCACAGTTAGGGAATCCCATTGCAGCAAACCCATCCACTATGACCTGCACATTTCCCAGAGTCACTACCCTTGATATCAGCAGCTCTTTGATTGCGTTGGCTACTTGGATCACAGCAGCCCCCACAGTAGATTTGCCTACTCCAAATTGATTCCTGACTGACCGGTAGCTGTCTGGCATTGCAAGCTTCCAGATGGCTATCGCCACTCGCTTGTGAACTGTGAGTGCTGCTCTCATCTTGGTATTCTTGCGCTTCAGGGCAGGGGAAAGCAAGTCACAAAGTTCCATGAAAGTGCCCTTATGCATGCAAAAGTTTCGCAGCCACTGGGATTCATCCCAGACCCGCAACACTATGCGGGCCCACCAATCTGTGTGTGCTTGTTTCCCAGGCCCAGAATCAGCGTTCCATGACATGAACCTGCCCCATTACCACCATGATGTCCACGTTGCCAGGGCCCATGATTTGAGAGAAGTCTGTGATCATGTCCTCCTCACTCTCGTCACCGTGCTGCCATCGCCTCCGTGCCTGCTTTTTCAAGTTCTGGTTCTGCATATACTGCAGGATAATGTGCAAGGTATTTACAATGGTGATAACTGCCGCGGTGATCTGAGCAGGCTCCATGCTTGCCGTGGTATGGTGTCTGCAGGAGAGCAGAGTTGCAGCGGAAGCAGTGGATGATGGAATAGATATTTATAGAGAGATGCCACAAGAATAGATATTTATAGAGAACAATGAGAGGACCTGCGCGGTGGATTCAGGAGAGTGGAGTTGCAGCGGAAGCAGGAGCCCATGACAGCCAACATGGAGAAATTCGCTATCAATCAAGACAGGAGAGCAGAGTGGCAGCAGGAAGCGGTGGTTGGAATGCCAGTTTTTCCAACTTATTGCTCCATCTGCGGCCAGAACAGGAGAGCAGAGTGGCAGCGGAAGCAGTCATTCGATGACGACGGTTAGCAGTCCTACTGCACCGTTTGCTGAAAGCAATATGGCGCCCACAAGGAAAAAAGGTGTGAAACGATTGTCTGCCGTTGCTTTCATGGAGGGAGGGGCGACTGACAACATCTACCCAAAACCACCTGCGACAATGTTTTTGCCCCATCAGGCATTGCAAGCTCAACCCAGAATTCCTATGGGCGGCAGAGACTGTGGGAACTGTGGGATAGCTACGCTCCGGAAGTGCAACGCTCCGGAAGTCAACGCTAGCCACGGTACTGTGGACGCACTCCGCTGACTTAATGAGCTTAGTGGGGGGACACACACGATCGACTGTATAAAATCGCTTCCTAAAAAATCAACTTCTACAAATTTGACCTAATTTCATAGTGTAGACATACCCCTAGTCTCCTCTGAAAAACATTGGCCAGGCACACTAACCTTGAGCAGGCATCACTGTTTTCTTTGTGAAGGTACATCAATCCTTGTAGCTTCCAAACAAGTAACCTGTTAATAGGTAACAGTAAAAGCCTCAGGAATGGATATTGAATATAAGTGACCAACTGATTACATCACTGTTCTATCAAAGTGGAAAACTCTGCATATATACACACTTAAATCTTTGGCACAAGGAGAAAATGAGAAGCAAAGGTGAGTTTTCTAGAATAGAATAGCAGGCATGGTCTTGAAGGAGTTATCCAAAGATGTGCATTCCAGCATTGTTTTTGATGGGCCTCTTTCGTCTTTTTAGAAGTAGATGGACTTCTGCCTAAGGGTTGATCTTATTGACCCTGCCAGCAGGTAGGGGATCTTGGGGGACAACTACTGCACTGGTGGGGTGCAAAATAAACTTTATTAAGAAAATGCAAAAACAGGGAAAATTCAATAGTGAGGGGTATGGGGTTTGTTAAGGTAGACAATTGGGGAGGGGTTTCTTTTAGTAAATCGGATGGGGGTTTCAATAGTGGGGTGCAATACAGTTGGGTACAATTAACACTGAAGTATAAATGTAACAGGTAGCTAACAGTTTCTATGTAAAGGGTGTGTCACAGCAGCATATAACCAACTAACAGTTATGGGTAAAATGTGTTAAATAACCAACAACTCTAGGTAAAAATGTCACAGTGGTGTAAATGTAAAATGTGAGGTGTGTTAGAGAGAAAAAGAGTAATCAATGGGGTTTTATGCTAGACTTCAGTAATTCAATTGAGGTTAGGCAGCAGTAGGAGCGGCGTGAGCACGTGGGGGAAGGGATTGAGAGAGAGAGAGAGAGAGAGAGCAAAGCAGTGGTAAAGAAATGAAGTTGGGGGAAGAGGAGCACGTGGTGGAGCAGAGACTAAAGGCAGAGGCGCTGCGGAGAGAGATTTAAACTCAGGGAGACACAGAGAGCAGACAGGCTGCAATGGGGTTTTATGCTAGACTTCAGTAATACAATTGAGGTTAGGCAGCAGTAGGAGCGGGGTGAGCACGTGGGGGAAGAGCACGTTGGCTCTCTTAATGGCTCTCCATGCGTCTCTGGACCCTCTCAGCTGTCAGGCTTGGACGGAAACATTGCCTGAGGGTAGTGAGAGAATGGGTTATCAGTGAGGTGGGGGTGGGCGTGAGCCCGGTCAATAGGGGCAACCCCTACCAAGATCTGAGCCTTTTCTCACACGCCCGTTAGAGCTTGACATTATGCTGTTTGGGACCCCTCTTTGAGGAAAGCCTCTGGATTGCAAGTCCAACCGCTACCTCCTCGTGGTGAGAGTCGGTAACTGGCTTGGATAGCCAGGCGGATTGCGGAGGACGAACCCACATCCCACATTCAGTGGGGTGTGGGACGGGGTTGGGCAGCCCCATATGGTGCCACATGGATGCCCCCCTGGTAAGGGTAGCCTCCCCCAGGTACGGGTTGACTCCCCCTGGTAAGGGTTAGATTCCCCCTCGTAAGGGTAGTCTCCCCCAGGCACGGGTTAGTTTCCCCCTGGAAAGGGTTAGTTTCCCCCTGAGAAGGGTAAATCTTTTAGCTATGGAAAAAAGTAATTTATATTTTTATACCGGATTGGCGCTGGACCGGGTTAATAACGCCCCCGCTGTTGGCTTTGATGCGAGAGAGAGAGAAAGGCAGGGGTAAAGAAATGAGGTTGGGGAAGAGGAGCACGTGGTGGAGCAGAGACCAAAGGCAGAGGCGCTGCGGAGGGAGATTTAAACTCAGGGAGATACAGAGAGCAGACAGGCTGCAAGTTTAAACAGCAGAGAGACTGCAACGAGTGACTGGGGAGCTCGGGGGGAGTCACGGGCAAGCTCGAGGGGAGGGTAGTGGGAAGACAGACTTAACCACAATTATACAGAACACAGCAAAATCTTATCTATGATCTAACTTAACCAAGACTACACCAATTAGCAAGTAACAGAACACAATGCAACAATTTTTTAAACCTAACTTACAGAGCACAATACAAACAATTCTCTAAACCTAATTTAACCACAGCTATGCAAAATGAAATTACAACTTATCTAGACTAAGAACCTGATTCTAATAGGTGCACCTTACACTATGCCGCTTCTTTGATCTGGAAGGGGAGCAGTTCCAGAGGGCCGAGTGCTGTGTGCCCAGAGTACAACCCGGGGGGGGTTAACTAGTGGTGGCCACAGCAGTGGGGTGGCTGCAAGCCGGCAGCACAGGAAGGCACAGCCTAGCAGCGGTACAGGCTTATTTCTAGCAGCAAAGGCGCTGTGGAGCAAGAAACAGATTACAGATACAGACCAAGGTGTTAGCTTGGGTCTGTCTGCTGGGGAAACAAGGCCAGCAGCTAAGACAGGGGGAGTTTGCAAGAGGGAGTTCTTACCATTCCCCAGGACAGCAGCAAGCACAGAGACAGGAACGGCAGTAGCATCGGAGGATGGAGAGAGGACCTGATTCACTTACAATAATCAGGAGATCTCCAGGCACAAATTCGTTGTTCGTGGGAGGGGAGTTTAAAAATGGGGGTACGCTCAAAAACAAACGAGAGCGGGGAGAGGGCCCCCTAAAGACCCCTAGCTGATCAGACCAGGTGGCAAAGCAAGGACCTTCTCCGAGGTCTGATCAGAAAATGTCCGGCTTTAAAGGCAAACTCAGGCAGTTTCCCACCAGTACTTTTTGATTGGCTCCTCTTGATACAGGGGAGGAGAGAAGGCAGGGAAAGGCTGCAGGTAAGCATAGGCATGCCTGGGCATGTTCTGAGCCACAGGTATGACTCATATGCTTAATTAGTTGGCCACTTCAGGTCTTGCATTTCTGGGCAGCGCCCCCCACACCGAGCCCGGGTCTGAACAAAGGAACCAAACAAAGAAGCAAGAAGCCCCCTCCCTAGGCAGAGCAATGGCTCCAGTTAGTCTGTACAAGCCATTCCTATGAATAGGGCTGTGACTTTAGTTAGCACAATGGCAGGGAGGGGCGGCCACACAGGACAAACAGAAAGGAGAGGGGAAAAAGGAATGCAGCAGGGGGACAGCTGTAACAGACACTTATGAAGTACTGAAGCACCTAAAATCTTTTCTGGTCATCCTAGATAATCTGAAGAGGGACGTGGGTCTGTGAGTGCCTTGCGGGGAGAAGGAGAGTCTCAGGTCTGAGAAAGGAAGGTAATAGGGGCTTCAAGATATTAGACAATTCAGTAGCCCATTTGTAGTGTATCCCATTACAAAACTCATTTGATTTTTCCTGTAATTGCTTCTTTAATAATAATATAATATTATTATTATTATTTTATGTTACAGTAACAGCTAGAGGCCTTAGCCACAGGTACAGCACCATACAGCCCTTTATTAAGAGACATTCCCTGACCCAAAGTCCCACATTTTTTAAGGTATTTAGGCATTGCTGTGCTCAGTGTTGCAATACCTAACTGATTTGGGGACTTATTTCTCATTTTCAAAAGGGATTTAGGCATTTAGGAGCCAAAATCCCATGGACTGTCAATGGGATTTTGGCTCTTAAGCCTAAATGCCTTTTGAAAATGAGATGTATGCTCCTAAATCAGTTAGACATTGCAACGCTGAGCACAGCAACACCTAAATACCTTTAAAAATCTGAGCTGAAGATCTTACATTCTAAATAGACAAAGCAGCCAAAAAGTGATGGGGGAGGGAGGAGGTGAAGTGACATGTCCAAGGTAATATAGCAGTTCAGCAGTAGAGCTAGGAAATAGAAACAAGTGTCCTGACTCCCAAATAAGTGCCCTTTCTACTAGACCACTCTGCATCTCCCAAGTTGTCTCAACACAGACAAATACATATACACAAAAATATACTATAAGGATAAAGAAACAAAACAAAACTTTAAAAAGAATTACACTGCAAACAAGAGGCCAAATAAACTCTCCTTATTCATGTAAATCATGGTGCTGGAATGAGTAAAGATAGCAGAATTCAGTTTAAGTCACTTGGGAAATATAACAGGGTGAAATAAAAATAGGGTGTGTCTTCTTTCTGCTCCATCAGGAACAGACAGAAAAGAGTGACTCTCCAAATAATAAAAGATGGGTACTTGGAAATTGCGAACATGACCTCCTGTGCCCACTTAGCATGCTAAGTAAATGATAAAAGATACAATTTTATTTGTTAAGGTCTTTTATAAGAGAAACTTCTCTCCCAAAGAACTTGAATATAAAATGCAAGGTCCTGATCCAGCAATCATATCCATATGGGCAGACCCTGGCACTTGCATGGAAGCACATTGGTTTTATTAGGGCTCCATTGGGGAACAAGGTTCCACTCGTATGGGTCCAATTGCATGTTCAGAGCCCTAGTTTGTTTTATGTTCTTCTGATCTTTGCTTTTTGTGGTGTATTTGGTTCAAGTCTTGCTGGTCTTACTCATGTGATTACCCCCATTGACTTCAACTCTTCTGATGATGAAACAGGAATAAATGCAACAAAGGTGGCAAATTATGCTCCTATGTGGTATCCTCCAAACAGAATCTTTTAACCTTGTGATATGGCTAAATTATACCTGTGTGAGCACCTGACTTTCTGTCTGGCAGATAAGTTTTTAACCTACACTTAAATAACCCTAGAGCCTCTTAAAATTATTGCTTTGTCTCAGTGGCCACAGCAAAAGATTTCTCCATTGCAATGAATTGGTTTTGTCACAGGTACTGCAGCAAAGGCAAACTCATTTAAAAGGCTCTGGTAGTAGATGAGATGGCGTTCCTTAAGTGCGAGGGAATACTTTAAATGGCATCATCTTCAGTTTAATCTCCCTTGCCATTCTGCTAATGATGCCTATAACATTTGACTGTTGATTGTCACAAAAAATCTGCCATTCGGGGCTCAATGGTCTGAAGTGCTGAGCACTTAACTCCTTCAGCTCGACTTCAAAGGGTTTTGAGCGAGCTCAGCATCTTGCAGGACTGGATCCTCAATTCAGCCTCTCAACCTATCATCTGAGACTGATAAAATAATCTTGGGTATGATTTTAATAATAGGGAATAAACTTTAGAGACTACATGGAACATTGACTCTGCCATTTGCATGTATACTGCACCTTGAGATGACTTTTGAAATATTCTACTGAGACAGTTTTGAAATAGTATATAGCCTTGGTACTGTTCTTCCCCTAAAGCAAACCTGTTCTGTAAATGCTCAAATGTGAGCATTATACTAGTATTTTCCTGGTATAACTCTCCCAAAACTCTGGTTCTCACCTTGTCCCTTCTTTTTTTAAATTTTGTTTTATGAGAGGAGAATGAAACATAATACACAAGAATAATGCTAAAGGATGGACTTTTTAATTAACTCAGAGAACAGTTTCTGCATGTGTTGGAGGAACCATTCTTCTAATGGACCGTTAGAGGTAGGGTGACCAGACAGCAAATGTGAAAAATCGGGACGGGGGTGGGGGGTAATAGGAGCCTATATAAGAAAAAGACCCAAACATCGGGACTGTCCCTATAAAATCGGGACATCTGGTCACCCTAGTTAGAGGGGAGTAAATAAGTTTATAAGCTACAGCAGAATGGTGAAAACTCCTTAATAGGTCCTCTCCAGAGGCCTGAAATAGTCAAATCCCCAAGGTTAATATTTTAAGATTTGTCCACACTAGGAAAAATATATTTTTAAAAATTGAAATAGCTCATGCATGCAAATAGCTAACAACTTTTAAAGACTTCAACCAGCTTACATGTATTAAACCTACAACTGCATCATGCTTAAGGGTGTAGCCTTTCAAAACATCTCTTGGAGGCATATTACCTCAGACAGTATAAGTCAGTTATCCTCAGAGCTCTTGCAACCCCATTAAAGGGTTAAACAGGAGAGGGTTTGAGCCACGAACTACTGGAGCACAGAGAAAACGTCTCATTTCATGCCCACCTGGGTAGACTGTACCAAAGGAGAGCAACACTAGGTGTAATGTAAAGATTCAAGCTGTAGCATATGGAAAAGTACTGAATGATGAAGGTCATGATTAAGTGAACTGTCTGTCATAATAATTTAACCCATTCATGCTATATACATGGTACACATGTTGCTATGAAATACATTATTGTTCAAACTCTATATATATCCTGTTTGATAAAATATTCAGAACAAGTACTGAAAAATTAACCCTAACCATTATCTATTAACTTATTTGGCCCCCAACACTTACAATCATTAGCAAATTTATCTTTGCAACACCCCTATAATTAGGGCCCTATGAAATTCACGGTCCATTTTGGTCAATTTCACAGTCATAGGATTTTGTAAATCGTAAATTTCATGATTTCATCTATTTAAATCTGAAATTTCATGGTGTTGTAATTGTAGCGGTCCTGACACCAAAAGGAGTTGGGGGGGGGGGAGTCGCAAGGTTGTTGTTGTTGTACTGCTACCCTTACTTCTATGCTGCTGCTGGTGGCAGTGCTGCCTTCAGAACTGGGCAGCTGGAGACCGGCAGCCGCTGGCCAGGAGCCCAGCTCCGATGGCAGAGCTGCCGCCAGCAGCTGCTCAGAAGTAAGGGTGGCATGGTATGGTATTGTCACCTGTCTGCACTGCCTTCAGAGCCACTCTCTGGCTGCCCAGCTCTGAAGGCAGCGCCGAAGTAAGGGTGGCAATACTGCGACCCCCCTAAAATAACCTTGCAACCCCCCTGCAACTTTGGGTCAGGACCCCCAATTTGAAAAAAACCTGGTCTCCCCTGTGAAATCTGTATAGTATAGGGTAAAAGCACACAAAAGACTAGATTTCACAGGGGAAGACCAGATTTCACAGTCCATCATGCGTTTTTCATGGCTGTGAATTTGGTAGGGCCCTACCTATAATGTAGGCAAGTAGCCTCAACTTACACATAGGGAATGGAGGTACTAAAAAATGAAGTGATTTTTCTCAAGGTCATGCAGGAGGTCTATGGCACCAGAGGCAGATTAAGATTTATTGGGGCCCTTGGCACAAAGAACATTTGAGCCCCCCACACTCCAGAGGACCAGGGGCTTTGGAACCAGGGGGGAGACCATGGTCTCCCCACTTTTAAAAATCAGGGGGCTATGCCCATCCACTTTTTAACAGGGGCAAAGCCTTGGGCAGGTGCAGAGCAACGGCGGCAGGGGCTGCGTTTTGTGGTGGGGGAATCAGCTCCTCTGTCGCAAAGCGCAGTCCATGCTAGCGACACCAGCCTCTTCTCAGTGGCGGGGGACTGAGGTGGGCCTTAGCCCCCCTCAACACAGGCCCCTGCTCCTCCTCTTCCCACCCCGAGTCCCCCAAGAGCTGCCCCGAGTCTCCCAGGATCTTCCACATGCCCTAGGCGGTAGGAACACAGGCCGGGGGTTGCTCTCAGGCACCCTGACCCTCCACCCAGGGAAGGTGGAGGATCTGGGGCTCCCCAGAGCTGTCCATGGTCCTTTGGTCGCTCTTACCTCTGCCCGGCTCTGTCTTCAAGCCTGGCCAGGGGGTGGGGTCTTAGGGGGAAGAGGAGGAGCAGGGGTAGGGTCCCAGTTCCAGTGCTGGTGGCCTTCCTCTCTTCCACACAGGTTCCGGCACTCCTCGGGTCCCCAAAGTGGCTAGGGCCCATGGGCACAGGCCTCATGGGCCTGTGTGTTATTCCGCCACTATATGGCAAAGCTGATAATAAAATGCAGATCCCCACACCGTCAGCTGCAAGGCCACCTTTCCTTTTCCCTAGGCTTAGGCTATTGCTCAGCCAATTCCCTAGTACTGTAGAATGCCTGTGTTATGTATCTTTGAAAATGTTTTTTTTAATAGTGTTGGTATTAACTACAGTATTAGTCCACATTGAAAATGATTGCTGGGAAATATGCAAAGAAGCAGAGAATCAATTGTTCTAGGTGTAAGAATATGAATATTTTGGCTGGTATATTTATGTATGAAATAGTGTTAGTTTTGTAATCTTACAACTTTAAGAGAGAGAGAGCAATCTAATTAGAGAAATCTAATTTTGATTTTTCAAGAATGAGTTATCTGATCTTGCATCTGCTCCAAGTGGGAAGTACTTTCAAGTATTTACTTAATGTTTGTGCATGAGCAACATTGCAAAATTGTTTCACTCTGTGTGGTTTTAAGGGAGTTTTAAACACAGTAAGCCATGTGGTGGTGCTAAATTACAAAAGATGAATGCTTTCACAACCATACTTTTAAAATGTGCAAAATGTGGCCAGATGAGATATGACAAGAGGTTCAAATTATAGCAGTGGCAAACCCACAAACATGGAAATCTGAGTAAATCAGTCATTTCAAATCTATTTCCCAAACTAGGTTTATCCTCTGCAAAAGCTCAGAATCTCCATAGGAAGCATTTCCCATCAATCTCTACAGGACTCTTGCTGGTTAGAGTTACAGATCAGGATATTTGACAAGCAGCTTCCTTGCAGATAATATAGCTGATCTTTCAGCCTAAGCAAAATAAGCATGTAGTGGCATCAGCAGCTTTTTGCTGAATACCTAGATCCCAATTTGAAATTGTGGGGTGAGAGAAAATGGAAGACAAGGAGCAAGCAGACTAATAATCTACAGTTTGACAATGACAAGGATAACCAGTGCGAGTTTTGTTTTTCTTTAGTAATTTTCCACAATCTACTCAGATATCTTCTCATTTTGTAAGAAATAGAGAATATCCTGGAGAGAGTTGGGCCATATTTTTCTTTCAGTTACACCAGTGCAACCCCACTGATTTCAGGAAAGTTATTCTGGTCTACCAGAGCAGAATTTGTTCCACTATTCTTCCCCTCCATACCCAGCCTCGTCCATATTCCTCAAGTTGTAAAAGTGTTTTATGTGATATAGGCTGGATTAATTGCATGACATCTGGAGCAATATACATTTCTTACAGGGATTTGCATTTAAAATTAGAGTGGAATTTTAAAGAGACATTCTTTTTCAGTTGAGTTTTGTGCAATGACAGAGACAATTAGTTTTGTGAGATGGTTACGTCCTTCCGCTGTGACAAAGCTACTATGAGCCCACTTAGCCTTTTAAAGTATATTTCAGTGACTTGGGTTGAGTCATTGAGTTCTAGCTTCATATTTAACAGGTGTAGTATTTACACACTCACCTCTAGGCACTTGAATGTGGCAATCCTTAACTGTTAGAACACTGGGGACAATTCTGCTTGCTCTGAGCATTCTATATTGAGCTTTGTGGTTATGAGTGAGGAGATGTAGGCTCTATACCCGTTTCTGCCACAGATTTCCTATGTAACTTTGGGCCAGTCACTTAATTGCTGTGCCTCAGTTTCTCCAACTTAAAGTGGAGAGAGAATACCTGCCTCTCAGGGCTGTTTCAAACTACATGTACTGAGGTTTTGAGAGCTAAATGGAAGGCACTATAAAAAAATCGAAGTATTACCATTGATATAATACTCATTTTAATTTCCCCCCTCATTACCTTTACCTCTCTCTCTAGTGGAAAAATGGGCCCTCCCTCACATTATCTGTCCCTCTGTGGTTTGACAGTCTCATGTTTCCCCCACATCCCCACTCTTGCCCGCCTTCCAGCAGGGAGTTGCTCTGTTGGCATTCCAGTTCTCCCTTACCCTTTGTCTCAGCTCCCTCTTGCTACTTTCTGATTGAGAGAGGAAGAACAGTCAGTCAGGAGAAGTGGGTCACATTAGGAACACTGATCAGGAGAGAAACATGCTTCCTCCCCTCTATAACCATCACAGGCCTCATTTCCAAGTGATACAGAAACACCGGAATTACCAAAACAAATCAGACCAGGTAGTCTGTCTAGAAGTCCAGTATCCTGTCTCTGATAGTGGCCACTACCAGATGCTTCAGAAGATGATGTAAGAAATGTTGTCATAGACAGTTTTAGAATAATTTGCTCAGAAGTGAAGTTTCTTCCTTTTCTCCTCAATGAGCATTTGGCTTATGCCCTGAAGTCTGAGAGCTTTCACTGACTATCTTCTTGTTTCTTGTATTATGAGAAGATAAATAGGAGCACCTGATTGACCTTCCCCATACTATTCATTATTTTGTATACCACTGAAATGATTTAGGCATAGGGTTACCAGACAGCAAATGTGAAAAATCGAGACGGGGGTGGGGGGTAATAGGAGCCTATATAAGAAAAAGACCCCAAAATTGGGACATCTGGTCACCCTATTTGGGCAGAGGTTTGTGCCCTGCTTATCATGTCTATCAAATAAAGCACATTATTTGAATATAAAATAGAATGATATTAACCAAACTTATTTAATTATTTTACCTAGAGATGGAATCAGTCTTCAAAATTCTGTTCTGGATTTTTTAACACTCCAGATTTCAAGGGCATTTGGATTAGGCCCATTTCTAATCCTAACAAGAACATCTTCATTGCTCATGTCTCTTTAACGTTGATGTTCTCTCTCATCCAGAATGAGATTTCTTATCAGTGTTATACAGTTGTATCTTGCCAGCTCTTATATAGTTTTATGGATGTGTTCTAATTACAGCTGCACTGAACAATTTACCAGAGAATGAAACATTGGTTAATATCAACGGAGAGTGGAACTACATATTTTCCTTTGGAGAGTGTTTCACTTGCAAAGTAGTTTTTTTTCTTTTCTCCCTCATTTGTGGCTTTTCCTTTCTTTATGATGATATTGAGACATCTCAGGGGGACTTTTGAACTTGTAAAAAACTAGCAGTAAAAAAGGGGCATGGGAATCTTTTGAAAATGTAACTCTAGTGGTCTTGACAAATTCGCTTCCCAGCTTGCTAAACCTGGTGGAAAGTCTCAGGGTATTTAAGATCTCATTATAGTAAGCATATTTTTTACTCTCATGCAGAATCTTTAATTTGACAATGCACTGGTCTCTTAGTGGTCTGCTTTCTTCATCATTTTCTAGCAAGCACACTGTGCTGTGCTATGAAGGGCAACAGGAAACTAAATTGTGGAGTATTTTAAAGTCTAGAAAATTAAAAAAACAAACAAATAAACAAAACAAAAAACCCCACAACCCAAAAACCTAAATGTAAGTTTGTGGGATGATTTTTGCTTTTGCTTTTAAAAAGTGTATGCAAGAGGATCAGTTTCCCTGTTCTTTCCTCCAACACCAACAACTTGTTAAACTTCATGGAGAAATGTGCAGTGGCACCCAAAGACAGCTAGGGGGAGGGATAGCTCAGTGGTTTGAGCATTGGCCTGCTAAACCCATGGTTGTGAGTTCAATCTTTGAGGGGGGCTATTTAGGGATCTGGGGCAAAAATCTGTCTGGGGATTGGTCCTGCTTTGAGCAGGGGGTTAGACTAAATGACCTCCTGAGGTCCCTTCCAACCCTGATATTCTATGATTACATTTCCTCAAACTTTTTTATTTACTTTTCTTAAAATTCAGACTGAATTACTGTATGTCTGCTGGAAGATAAAGGTTGCTTCTGATCTCATAGGAGATTTAATTGAGGACCTGATTCACCATCATGTTACTCCAGTTATACACCAAGGTAACTCCATTGGTTTCTGTAGGACTCATACTGTCCAAATGTACTCATTACAAACATCAAAGACTCCTAGGGTCTAAAATGGGCAGCAAACAATAGGGCAGGGATACTGTATGGTCTCTCACTCAGAGATGTCACAGTGTATATTCAGGGGTTAGCATTGCAAACACCATTTGGTTTTCAAGAAATTTGCATTTAATTTCCAGAATTTTGATTAGCAATTCTTTACAGTTAGGAGCCAGAGCCTCTTTGTCTTTCTCAAACAAGTAGTTCCACCAACCTTAAAGGGATTACTTGACTATGTAAGCAGAGCAGGATTTGGTTCTAAGAAGGGACCACTAACAACATGTGCATGCTAGTTGGTTTCTTGACACACTCTCTCTCCTACATTGGCAATTGTTATTGTATTCCCAAACATAGCCATAGCTTGGCTATTGCAGCCATATCCTCCCAGTCCTGAGCTGTGTTCATCTCATTCTGTTTTCTCTTGATCTGTTTCCGGCAGACTTGAAAGCCTGTAAAATGCCATCTGCTTTCTGCTGTTTTGAAGAAACTAGAGTATTGTGTTTCAAGCTGACACCCTTCTCCCATTATTTATGTGAACTGCAAACCTGAACTGCACCAAACTTATTTAGGATATATCTAGACTTGGAGCAGGGGATGTGATGCCCAGCTTGAAGAGACATACTTGCGCTAGCTCTCATCAAGCTAGCAGGCTAAAAATAGTAGTGTAGCTGTGCTAGCACAGGCAGTGGCAAACAGTGGGAGTGGCTAAGCTCCCTGAGTACAAACCCATCTGGACCCTGTTGGTACATACTTGGGCGACTAGCCCAAGCTGCTGCTTGTGCTACTGCAGTTACGGGCTACTATTTTTAGCACGCTAGCTCAGATGAGAGCTAGTGCGAGCATGTCTTACCAGCTGGGGAATCACACTCCCAGTTCCAAGTGTAGACATACTCTTAAACATGAATATCCATTAATAATGTGGAATCTAATATTACTCAGTACAGTGATAACATTCATCTCACACATGTTGTTTGATTGGGGAAAGCACTGGCAAAGTTGCCTCTTTGGACTATATCTCACATGCTGTGTTGAACAAGATGTATATTTGCCTTTGTTGGTTTAGGGCTAGAGTCACAAAAGGACTTAGGTGCCTACCTGCCACTAAGGCACTTAAAGTCCAACATTAGGCACCACTGGAATTCATACACTCTCTGCTCAGCTGCCAGCTAACCTTGTAGATGCCCAAAGGCACCAGCAGCTGAGTGCACATACAGAGCTGTCTAACTCCTGACATTGCACATCAGCTCAGCGTCTAGCTCATGCCTAAGTCCCAGTGGGATTCACAAGCTAAGCATTCTGTCTATCTTGCTTTTGGGGCCCAATCTGGTAGGCATGGTCAGAGCACTCCTAAACCTACACACAATTTCTGGAGGAAATGCCCCCCCTAACTTTTAGCACAGTGGTTAGGATGTGGGAGACACAGGGTCAGTTCTCCCCTTTGCCTGACGTGGCAAAGGAATTTGAACTTGTGTCTCCTCCTCTCTACTCAGGAGAGTACCCTGGTCACTGGCCTATGGTATATTCTGATGTGATATTCTCTCAATCCCTCCTTGTGAAGCTGTTTAACTGTGTATAAATAATTCAATATGCACTGGAGCATGGGGACTGGACCTTCCCAGGGGAGTGCCCTAGCCACTGGGCTATAGAGGCGTTCTCACTCTTTCTCTGGACCAAGGCACCCCACAACAATGACATCACTCTTGTTCATTGATGTGTCCAGAAGTGGCTCTTGGGATTTTTCCATGAGAGCTCAGCTCCTACCATCACCACCTAGGTCTCAATCCCCCATCCCTCCTCCTCATCTACAGTCAACAGTAACAAGGGTAACTGATACAGTAAAAATTTGCTAAAAATATGAGAATGCAGACTGATAGAGATGCTAAGCAACAGCTCAAGAGTACAAATAGTAATAAGCTGATGAAATGGCAACAGTATAAAATTCAGCATCAGTGAGGGGAAACAAGGATAGCACTGATATCAGTAGGGAGTGCAATCTTATGCCTAGGTTCCTCAGAATTAACAATACTATGCCATGAGTTCAGAATATCTGCAGAAATAACTGCTTTAAGAAGGTTTCAGAGTAGCAGCCGTGTTACTCTGTATCCGCAAAAAGTACAGGAGTACTTGTGACACCTTAGAGACTAACAAATGTATTTGAGCATAAGTTTTCGTGGGCTAAAACCCACTTCATTAGATGCATGCAGTGGAAAATACAGTAGGAAGATATATATATACACAGAAAGGCACACCAGAACAATCATCAACTTTACTCCTGGCCTTATAAAATAGTTTGGCCACATGGACAGGAGTCAGTCTTAAATTTAATGTTATGCCAAGCACTAGGTAGAGAGGGCACCTAGCAGCACTGCTTGGTATTTTATGAGCATTTCCATGAATGTATATTGACAGCAACATTAGGATGTGCATTCAGTTCCCTCTGGGCTTGTACAAGTGCCCCAGGTCAACACTGGGGCCCTTTAAAAAAGACAATGCAGAAGTATATTAAGTTCTATATAGTAACACACCAAGCACAAGGTTAATAAGGCAAAATACAGCATTGCAAAGGAAAATATTGGAATTTCTACTCAGAGGTCATAAAATATATAGTTGCACTGACTGTCTCAGCAGCTGTCTAGGTATGGGGTCATCTCTGGACTCTCACCACAGGATCCCGTCCCTGTAATGTATCAGGGAGACATGGTTTCCACTCCCATGGGCAGATTGAATTCCCTGCTGTGTATCAATTGAAGGAAAAATAACTGCACTTGCAGTCTAAGCCATTCTTTCACCACACAAGGATGGCATGGGGCAGCCATTGCTACACTGATCAATCTCCTGGAAGAAATATATTTTTTGAAAGCCGACAGTTGATAAGAATGCACTAGGCTCTTTGTTAATCATAGGTGGCTCAGTGACGATGCCTTTAATTAAGGTTGTGTAAGACATTTCATGATATGATCCTGTTTTCATTTGCTTATAACTTTGCCAAATGTAAAACATTCAGGCTGAACTTTTCCATGCTGGATATCTGCCTAAGAAATATTTTTTGGGGGGAAGTTTGTTAAAATGGTTCATCAATTTCATAGGATGAGTTTATGGAAAAATATGTTGTTTTGCTAATATTAAAACATTCTTACAACCATTTCATTGAGAAGCTCTAGAGTTCCCATGCTTTTGGAACAGGGACTTGATATCTGGAAGGGAGGAGATACTCTGGTGTCAGATATGCCTTTTGCCATCCATGTGAAAATCTGGCCAAGTTACAAGCCTCTGGAAAATCTTAGTTTGTTCATGCTCAGTAGAATTTGTTAGAGTTTGGCAGCTAAATTCTTCAAAGATTCCATCTGTGCTGAGCATGTTCCAGCCCTCACATCTCCTATGTGCTGACTGGATGAGCCATGCACCATCACCACAGAGACTGAGCATACTCCAGCCTGGGATGGGGGGCAGGAGACAAGACCAGAAACAGTGGGTGGCAGAAGATGGGAGCAGATAGTGACAGCAACAAGAGAGAAGAGGGGCAGGAGCATAGGCAGTGTGTGGAAAATATTATTTGCGATGGCTGAGTGAAACATAATAGCTGCTGTGCTATTAAGGATCCAGGGAGGGGGTGCTGGAGAATAAGGTTGCCTGACACTCACATGCAGTGGTGGCTTCTGCCACAGCGGGCTGGTCTCAGCTCCCAGCTCTGGCCTGTTGGCTCTTGCTGCTCACAGATTCAGAGGAGTTTGCAACAGTGCCACATGATGCATAAGTCCATGCACAGAAGTACGCCTCCTCCTGTCCTGTGCCTTTCCTGGCCCTGGTGTTGTTGGACATGGGGCTTCACCTGCCAGGCTGGACACGCACATGTAGATGGTCCAGTCAAAATTGGAGAAAAGTTGGTGAGCTGGTAGATAGATTTGGCAGGGGCTGAGCTCCCTCTAGCCCTAACCACCTGCCTGCCTGAGGGCAGGAGCCAGGGATAGGGGAGGATAGGAGTGGGGTATGTGGTAAAGCAGCAGCCATGGTGGGAGGAGCAGAGGGCAGGGATTAGGGCAGATGCTGGGGAGGGGTGGCAGGGTCAGGACCCAGAGATGGGGCAGGGAGGACAGAAGTAGGGAATGGAGAGGGAGAATCATTGGGCAGAATGGGGATAAGCAGGCACAGGGGTAGATAGCAGGAGAGGGTGGGGGGCAGAGACAGGGGAGGAGCTAGGGACAAGAAGATTCTGGGGTGGGGAACAAAGGCAGAAGGCACTATAGCACACTTCCCTCCAGAACCTGTAACTGTACTCCTTATTCCTGAGTCTCAACATTCCTTTACTGTTTAGCAAATAGCCTTGCTGGTAAAATGTGTTTCCATTCCCCTTTAGAGGTAACTCCCATAGAAAATAACAGCCTACTATTACTATTAGTTATTCCATTAGCTCAAGTGGTAGAGGATTCTTCTAAAGATCCAACCCCATGGATGACTCATTGGGGGAGGAAATATAGATTCACATGATGGAATATTTATTTTTTCAATTTTTAAAGTTTTATAAAATGGACAACCTTAATTCTGGCATTTCCTAACTTTTGGCTTTGTAACCTTTTTGTTCTATTAACACAGGTTTTTCTTTTTTTATTTTAATATAATGAAAATTAGTCGTTTGAGAGATGCCATTTTACAAGGTGAGAAAACCCACTGCTTACTGGACAACTACTTACTGGATCTTACTCTTTTTATGTTAGTAATCTCCAATTAAAATTTTCCTTTTACATTTACTATACAAGTAAGAGTAAATAATACATTGATGATAACAATGATAAGCCAGTATAATGTATTTGTGTGTGTGTTTCAAGAGGTTGAGAGAGAATAGTTGACTTTGAAGGTAAGGGCACGGAGAAAATGGAGCAAGATTTTCTTTGCTTTAGATTGTAATACATTTTTTGCTGCCTCATGAGGCCTCTGATTGCCTGTCACAACTCCCCTAGTGGGTTGTGACCCACCAGTTGAAAACACTGGCTCAGTTCATCTGAAGGGCAGGCTTTGAAAGGGATTCTTGTGACAAGCAGAGGAAGCATTATCATACTACTGTTTGCAGAAAAAGTGATTTTATCAATGAGACAGAATAGAAAGATCAATAAACAAGATTTCCAGGGGAATTGATTTGCAGAAGATCAAACGCAACATTTTAAAGTGCACCCACTGTACCCTAGTGGAGTCGTGTCACTTCTGGATTCCTGGGAACAGCCAGCTCACATATACACCATCATTAAATTATGAGTGTTAATGGGACTTGCAAGTCTGCATCCAGGGGGAAATATACTGTTACTCTCTGATCATTTATCTCATGATGGCAATGTCTAAACACACTGTATGTTTGACAACCAACAGTTCATTTTCATCTGGGATGTGCAAAACTGTATTTACAGTACACCAATTTTAATTACGGATTGCACAGTGATTTTTAAAAAAGGGATACTCTATAATTGTCTGTCTCTCTCTCTGATCAACAGGATTTCCATTGGTTATCTCAGAATTGCTCCCCTAAGGAAGGAAATGTATATAAATATTGAAGAAGAGATTTAATTACTGAAAATGCATCAAAACTACCATATATTTCGATGATGGAAGCCCTCCCTGGAGGCATCAATATCTGACAGAAAAACAAGCCTCTCATTAGTAAAGAATTACATTTATGCATAACAATATTCATTTTAATACAGTCAGAAAAGTATTGTTATTCACACAACAAAAACTATGCTCAAATCCTAAAGTTATAAGAGGAACCCCACAAGAGGCAGTAAATTCACAGAACAGTACCAGGGGCGGCTCTAGGCACCAGCAAAGCAAGCACGTGCTTGGGGCAG